>NW_021703767.1:25980616-26421005 GCF_005190385.1 Monodon monoceros | reverse complement strand
TGATGTTTTAAATGCCTTTAAATTTCCCTCTTGCCTTATTTCCATCTCTGCTCAAACATCCAAATATATAGCAGAAAGGGTAGGACCAAGACAGTGGGTTGGAGACTGATATTTTGTTCCCTTTGCTCACCATGAAGAATCTCCCTATTCTCAGCACCCAAAATATATAAACAAGATTCCCTCACTGCCTGCTCTATTAGTTCCATCCTCATTTATTTTAGGCTCTCAGTACATTGTAGAGAGATACAGTCCTCTCACAATTTTTCATGAAATAAAAATCTGGTAATGGTGGTGGGAAGGATTGACGTTCTGATCATCTATTATAACAGTAGTATTTTGTTTTTTGTTTTTTTTTTTATTTTAAACAAAATGCAGTTTGGAAAAGCAATGTATTTTGTTTATCATGTCAAGTTCTTATGAACGTATTTGAGTTGGATTTCATCCAAAATCTATAACTCACCATGTAATGCATAATTTTGCTGTCATATGGCTTCAAATTTTAACACTTATTTTGCCAAAAAAACATAGGTATTAATATGAAAGAGGCCCCCTCTGAGATTTATTGCTTAGTACCCCACTAGTTCCCCAGTCTTTCATTGTCAAAGCTCAACCATCCATTATTCACCAAGCAGATTTTGTTGCCCTTTGTTTATGCACGGATTCACTTAAAAATCACCTTCTGAAAGGTGCATAAGTTAATTTATTTTAATTGTTGTTAATTGTTTTGAATCCTTTAATATTAAATGCCATAAACTGTCCTGGATAAAAGATTTTCATAGCAAAAATAAATGTAGACAATTCTACAGTTCCCTTAAAATGGCCATAGTTGTAGATATTAACAGTGAAATTTTTTATTGTCATTTCAATTTTATATTAAAGAAAATGCCTTCCCTTCACATTTTGCTTCAAAATTCTTTGCTTCAGGTATATAAAGGTCATTAGTGAAAGAAAATGGGTACTTTTTTAAACCTAAGAACTATTAAATTTTAAATAACTCCAAAATTCAGCATTTTCTGGGTTAAATTAGTGCACTACTTCAGTATCTGCAATTCAAATAAGTCCTCTGAGAAATTGGCCTCCATAACCAGTGACGTGCTGCTGAACTGAACAGATCTCCAAAATATCCTAACAGATTTCTTTCTTTCGTTGTAGAATTGTTTCCATCTGGTGCTTAGATATTAAACCTGGAATATGTAAAGTCTCTCCCCTCTCACCCTGTTTGACTCCCAAATGCTGACAAATAATTTGCATTGTCAATGAATTGAGGATTAAAATTTTGAATTTAACTGCTTAGTTGTAGGATGCACAATTTAAAATGATATAAAGTAGTGGATTTTTCTCGTAATTTTGAGAAGTGGAGACTTGAAACATTTGTTGTTTGTAAATATTCTAATTCAAACCCGCTTATCTTGAAAAGAATAAAACTTTTCTTAATTTTTCCCAGGTTCAGGATATTGAAACATGAATTTATGAACAGTCTTGGAGGTCGGCTTTTGTGAGTATGCATATATTTATAACTGAATGTGAGCATCTAAAAAGAAATGTATGTGTATAATTAGGTAGATAAGCAGATAGATATTTAGATGTATACATGTAGACGTTTCTAAGATCCTAGGTCATTGACAATGATTTCTTCATAGGAAGTTTAAAGATCCTTCGCGGGAATAGAAAATGTCTGACTTTTAAGACTGGCAACATTTTTCATAGCATCTTAATTGGAAAGCAGAGAATTACTTCTAAGAAACATAATTGCTTCCAGAAATGTTTAAACCACTAGGGGAATGTTTATATGAAGTGAGCAATAGTGGAAAGGAGTGAATAAACCAATTCTATGCACATTGCAGTGTAAAAGTCTGGAGCACACACATGGAGATTTATAAGGAAGCCATGTGCAGGACACAATCATTACGTTCAATCTTTCTTCTTGTCATGAGTGTTGAAACTTCTACCCACCTCTCTTAGCTTAGCAGTGGATCTCACACACCTTCCAGAGCAAATAGTCATCCAGCAATCTTGTTCAAATCTTCACATATCATGCCTGTCCTCCTCTCACCAGTCTTTTCTTTTTGATGTCTCATCATACTTTCTTCACATTGTCTCTTATTTAATTGCTTCTTTTGATCTCTTTCTCTTAAATTTGATCTGCCTTGATCTTCTGGAATATTCTTTGATGCTCTGAAGTAAAACTATGCATTTTTCCAATTCATGTCCATTTCACGGCTTGTGAAAAATAACTGTAAGGGCTTCCCTGGTGGTGCAGTGGTTAAGAATCCACCTGCCAATGCAGGGAACACGGGTTCAAGTCCTGGTCTGGGAAGATCCCAAATGCCTTAGAACAACTAAGCCCGTGCACCACAACTACTGAAGCCTGTATGCTTACATCCCGTACTCTGCAACAAGTGAAGCCACCGCAATGAGAAGCCCACGCACCACAATGAAGAGTAGCCCCCGCTCGCTGCAACTAGAAAAAGCCTGCGTGCAGCAACAAAGACCCAATGCAGCTAAAATAAAATAAATATATTTTAAAAAATAATAACTGTGAGTTTCTACATAGTACATGAGACTCCTTACTATCTCTGTTCAGTGTGCTCACGTTTAACTTTTAAAAAAAATAGTTTGAGTGACTCGCAGGAAAGGAATTGACACAACTTTCAGGAGGACAGTTAAGAATGTTTTGCTGATAAGCATATAATCACTTAGCTGATTCTAATAAACATTTGTGGGAATCGTTCATAGCATGTTAGTTCAGCTAGATCTCAGCAGGACCCATCATCTTGACTCCAAAATCTCCAAACAAAAAGATTCATTAAAATCAGTGAGAATTTTCCATAAAGCTTCAAGATGTCATGGAATGAATTTTTATAGTTGCCTGCCATGCAAAATATTATAGTATAAATTTGGAGCTAATATTGGAACTAGACTAATCTTCTAGGACAGGCATTCTCAAAATATTGTATATGCCTTAAACTAAAATCTGAGAAAGACCCAAAACACCCATTGCAGTTGGCCACATGTGACTATCACAGAAAATCACAATGTGTTCTGGCTAAAAGCAGCAAAAGCAAAATATCTGTGCTAGGAGGTGACTGATGTGATTGCTTTGTATTTTTTCATCCATTCAGAACACAGAAAGAAAGGAAAATTTAATTTCATCTGATGAAGACCTGCATTTTCTTTTGTCTCCTTTTCCCTTCTTCTCTCCTATCTGCCCTCCACTCCACACAATCCCCTGAAGTTCCTGCATTTGTATCGTAGCAGCACAGACTCAGAGAAAAGATGGGGTCTGATATTTCAGGTGGTCTTAGCAAAGCTTGAGTCTTTGGCTAACCTCTCTTTAGATTGGTAAGCAACCAAGAATTTCCAATATTAGTGAGAGTCACTTTGAAAAGCTGTACATGCATGTCAGGTTGCATGTCAATATATTTGCTCTGATTATAACGCAAAAACTGAACAACAGGGTCTCATCAGCCAAAGCAACATTTCTCCCAAACTAAAACATATCCTTTCATAAGTTATGGTTCTTATTTGGTTTCAGTGTTCGTTTATTTCAGTTTATTGCTTGACATCTCCCACTAGTTGAGCCAGGAAACTCATGGCAGTGGCTTAAAAAAAAAATAAATCCATCCCCACATTTATTTTTCAATTTGTTCTGATTCTTTACTCTCTTACACTCACAAAGTTTCGTGGGATAAGTGCTCAAAAAAAAGTATTTGCTCTCTGTAACTAAGTATAGTTTTAGAAACCGTACATAAAATCTCCCTTGCAGCTTCTCCTTTCTATTTTAAAATTATATTAGACTCAGATTTGTTTTGAAGGGCCAGCTTTATTTTTTTAATTAAAGGGAGACATAAAATGTCCTTTTTCCTAAATCAGACTCACAAAGAATGAAGGAGTTATTTCTCCCAGTAATGACGTAACAAATGAGATTTAAGTTCCCTGAATTAGGGTGAAGATTAGGGGAAAAAAATCATTTGCGCAGTAAACATACAGAATCGTGGAATTTGGAAGGACCTATCTTTTTGGTACTTGGCAACACATAGTAAAAATATCCACAAGGGAAAAAATGCCAACATCATTTCAACGAAAATAGCCAAACTGCTGCCAGATGACAAAATAGCAAATTCATCTAGGCTCATTGATGCATGTCTGGACTTTCCAAATGAAACTTTACATCAAAGGAAAGTTTGAGCACTTTCCTATAAGATCAATCAAAACTAAACTACAGTTGATACAGGTTTTAGGAGTTACAAATTTCCACTATTCTAATCTCTCTATCTCTTAGAAGCAATCTTATTTTGTTTGATTGCAGTTGAGTCAGAAACAAGAAAAGGAATATTTTAAATGGAGAATTTGTAACACATTACTGGTTTCCTTTCTTAAGCGGCTTTCCCCACAAAGACTGCCAAAACTTTGTAAACTTGATTGGACTGGAACTGGAAAATGTAAACAACACTGCAAAATAATGATGGGAACATTTTATCCAGGTTAGCACAAATGGATAAGCTTTGTTTTTGAATGAAAAATTCCATGGAAACTGATGCACAGAGAAGGGAGCATTTCAAGCTCACACTAGAAAGGTCATTGGCAGAAACCACTTACATAGTATTTAGTGTATCTGTCCTGGAACAAAATCGGGCTAAATTGATTGAGCAGGATTTTGAGCTTACAAAGAATAAATCCAGGTATTACAGATTAATGTTTAAAGAACTATAAGCTATTTATTTTCAACATTGTCCTTATATTCATTTAGTTCTTGAATAGAACAACTCCATTAAGCCCAACCATCTTCAAAGTGATAATGCACAGGAAAGCCCCAAATAATCAATCTTTAAATGTGCTTGCATTTCAGAAGAATGTGAGAATTAGGTTTCTCCAGAAAGTGAGAAACCTAATTTCAATGATGATGACTTTTCCTTACTTTCAATTGAGAAAGGGGCAAAGAACTAACCTTTTATTTAAAGTTTTACAAGTCTATTTTTTGAGAATATCTTTTTATCCTGAGAATATTTAGTATAGTGCTAATAGTTAATATTTACTAACATTGACTCTGTCCTAAGAGGGCAGATTGAGCACATGCATCTAACTGCAATATTTTCTGAATGCCTACTAAAAATACAATAAAGTATTTTTTAAAAGCACTTTATTGAGGTATGATTACATACAAAAAGCTGCACATATTTAATGTATATAACTTCAAGAGTTTGAAGATGAGCATACACCCATGAAATCATCACCATAATCAATCTCATAAACATACCAATTACCTCCGAAAGTTTCCTCCCACCCTATTTATTTATTCATTATTTATTTATTTATTTATTTGTGTTTGTGTGTGTATGTGTGTGTGATAAGATGACTCAATATCAGAGAAATGCAAATCAAAACCAGAATGAGTTATCACCTTACACTCATTAGATTGGCTATTATCAAAAGAAAAGATAACAAGTATTGGTGAGGTTGTGAAGAAAAGGGAACATTTGTACATTGTTGATGGGACTGTAAATTGGTACAGCCTCTATGGAAACCAACACTGAATTTCTTCTGAAAAATTAAAAATAGGACTACTATATGATCCATCAATTTCACTTCTGTGCATACGTCCAATGGAAACATAAGCACTATCTCCAAGAGCTATCTGCACTCCCATGTTCATTGCAGCATTATTCACAGTAGCCAAGATATGGAAGCAACCCAAGTATCCATTAATATATGAATGGATAAAGAAAATGTGATATATTTATACAATGGAGTATAATTCTGCATTAAAGCAGAAGGAAATCCTGCAATTTGTGATAATATGGATGAACCTTGAGGACATTATGTTAAGTGAAATAAGCCAGACAGAAGATGACAAATACTGCATGATTTCACCTATATGTAGAATCTAAAATAGTCAAACTGATATAAGCAGAGAGTAGAATGTGGTTACGAAGGACTGGGGTTGGAGGGAACTGGGGAGATGTTGGTGAAGGGTACAAACTTTCAGTTATAATATGAATAATTTCTGGAGACCTAGTGTATAGCATGGAGACTATAGTTAGTAATGGTAATTTAAAATTTGCTGAGAGTTCACACCAAAAAAAATTTTTAGGGTTACTATACAAGGTGATGGATTAATTAATTTCCTTGATTATGGTAATCATTTCACAGTGTATTTGTATATCAAAAACATCACAGTGTACACCTTAAATATATATATACAATTTGTATGGGTCAATAATATCTCAGTAAAGTTGAAAAATTACCAGGCATGCAAAAAGCAGGAAAATATGATTCAATGAGACAATAGATCATTCAATATAATGAATCCAACCCAAATCAAACTTCTAGAGCTTAAAAAATACATTGTTCAAGGTGAAAATTCTCTGAATGAGATTAATGGTGATTAGAAATTGAAGAAGAAAAATGTAGTGAACTTAAAGATATCACAATAGAAACCATCAAAATGAAACATGGAGAGAAAAAGGAAATGAAACCCTCCCAAATCATGAACGTAGCATCAGTGAGCTGTGAGACTTCAGGCAACCCAAGATATGTGTACTTACAGTTTCCCATGGAGAGGAGAAAGAGAAACCTCCAAAACTTTCTAAATTTGATGAAAACTCTAAACCTCCAGTCCAAAAAGTTCAATAAACCCTAGCACAGGAAACATGAAAAACACTACACCAGGGCACATCACAATAAAATTACTCAAAACCAGTGATAAAGAGAAAGTCTTAAAAGCAGCCAAAGAAAAAAAGACATGCAATATACAGATTTTAAAAACATAAAAATGACAGTAGATTTCCTGTTGGAAACAATGCAAGAGGGAAGACACTGGAGCAATATGTCCAAACTACTGAGGGGGAAATAAAACTGTCTACCTAGAACACTGTACTCATAGGAAAAGTCTTTGGAAAATAAAGTCAAAATAGAGATTTTTTTTCAGACATACAAAGGCCATAAGAATTCAGTCACAAAAAATTAAATTGAAAATTTCTCCAATATTTGAAAACTAAAAAGCATGCTTTTAAATAATCCATGGGTCTAAAAAAAGATGTCAAAAGACAAATTAGAATGTTTTTTTGAACAGAATGAAAATAAAAACACAATTGTTAATTGGTTAAATTGCTCCTCCCCTCAAAAAAATTTATGTTCAAGTTCTAAACCTCCAGTACCTCAGAATGTGAACTTATTTGAAAATAGGGTCATTACAGGTATAATTAGTTAACATGAGGTAATACTGGATAAGGTGGGCCCTTAATCCAATATGACTGGTATCCTTACAAGAAGAGAAGAGACACACAGGAAGAACATCACATGATGACAGAGGCAGAGAATGGAGTGATGCACCTGCAAGCGAAGGTATAGTAAGGATTACAGCCACTATCAGAGTCTAGGAAGGGGCAAGGAAGGATTCTACCCAGAGTCTCAGAGGAAGCATGGCCCTGCTGACACATTGATTTGAAACTTCTAGCCTCCAGAACTATGAGAGAATAAATTTCTGTTGCTTAAAGCTACCCACGTTATGGTGCTTTTTTATGGCAGCCCCAGGAAATTAATACAACATATCAAAATGTGTGGGATGCCATGAAAATAGTACTTAGGAAGAAATTTAAAGCACTTAATACTTATACTGGAAAATAAGAATAATCTCAATTTGATGACACCAACTTCCAAAGCAAAAAGCAGAAAGAAATAAAACAAATATCACAGCAGAAATCAATTATCTAGAAATCAGAAAATTTTTAAAATCAATGAAACCAAAAACTGGTTCTTTGAGAATATCAATAAAATTGACATACTTCTCACCAAACTGATGAAAAAAGATAAAAGATGACAGTTGCCAATATTAGGAATGAGAGAGGTAACATCACTGTAGATTCTATGAATATCTAAAAGATGATAAGATAACACTGTGAAACATATTTGTGTCAATAAATTCAGAGATTTATATGAAATGGAAAAATTCCTTGAAAGATACAGTTATGAACATCCACTCAAGAAGAAACAGAAATATTATCTACTAAAATGTTTAATTGTAGTTAACTTTCCCATAAAAAAAATTCCAGGCACAAATAGTTTTACAGATCATTTCTTCCAGACATTTAAGGAAAACAATTAATTCTATACATATGCTCCTAAAACATTAAAAAGAAATTAATAATCCCCCAATAATTCTATAATACCAGAATTACTCTGACATCAAAGCCAAAGACATTATAAGAAAATAAAACTAACCAGTATCACTCATTAACTTAGATTTTTTTTAATTCCTAATCAATTTTTAGAAAAAAAAATGTCAGTATATACAGAGTATAATATACTGTGATCAAGTAGGGTTCATCCAAGAAATTCAAGGTTCGTTTAACATTTGAAAATCAATCAATCAATGTAATTCACCATATTAACAAACTAAGAAAGACAAAGCGTATGTTCATTTCAATACATGGAGAAAAGAACATTTGAATCAATGCAACTTCTATTCCTAATAAAAACTTGCAGAAAACAAATAATAGAAAGTAACTTTCTCAACTCAATAGGGAGTATCTATGAAAAATCCACAACTAACATCATACTTAATGGTGGCAAACTGAATGCTATCCCTCTAAAACTAGAAACAAGACAAGGATGCCCACTCTCACCTATTCTACTCAATATTGTACTAGGGCTTCTATCCATGACAATTAGGCAAGAAAAAGAAACAAACCCCTTCCAGATTGGAAAGGAGGAAGAAAAACTATCTTTAATCATAGACAATGTGGTCATCTGTTTAGAAAATCCTTTGGAATACATACATGAAAACTTCTAGAACAAATAAGTGAATTTAGAAAATTATTAGGATACGAGCTTAATATAAAATGCCAATTGTATTTCTAAAGACTATCAACAAAAAATCTTCTCCTTTGGAGAAGAATGCAAGATAATAAATATATAATGAATGTGATAATCAGAAAAATTATTATTTTGCAACCCCAATATAATCATTTAATCAGGTGAGGATCAGCAATTGATGCTAAAACATGGTTTACAGTCTTATGTATCAATACATTTCATATATGTCACACTTTATTAAAGCTACTAACCTTCTTCATCTATTAATTTTATGTTTGATGATATTTATCACCATTTCCTTTGCATAAACTCAACCTGGTGAGCTTCTCTTGTAATGAGCAGCAGTTCTGATAAAGGTATGGTGAACTATAATGTCATGGCAGCATTCTTCAGGGAAGACTTTCTTTAATACCAATGAATAATCCTAGTAATAGTACACAGGTTATTTATAAGTCCTCCTCTAGTCTGTAAAATAACCTAGATCTCTATTTCAAGTCATTCTCACAAACAATAGAGATGCATAATCATGACTCAATTTTTAAAAAGATGCTTTTTTACTAGGTTTTCTAAGCATTTTGTGGTAATGACAAGGATAAATATAAAATCTACTTCAATTTCTATACATTTTATGAGATGATTTGAAGCAAAGAGAGTTGGTTATGTTTATTTTCCTTTCTCCTTGCAATTTGTGACAGCTCGTTTCTCTTTTCTAAAGAAGCAAAAATAAAATAGAAAAAAATCTCAAACGTTACTGACATGTTTTCAGCAGTAAAGTACGCAAGTTGAACATTTCACCTCTAGCAATTTCAGTATTATTTTATTTCAATTAGCTAGGGAACGACTGCTTTATATAGCTGCAGGTGTAAAAAGGAGTAAAATCCCTCCAGTGATTAAAGCTGCTGCAAGTATTCTAGTAGGAATTTTGAATGTACATCTTTTGCTTCTCCTGTCTTCTGTCTTCCTTTAAAGCATCAAAATACCAGGGGAAATTAAGTCAATTATGAAGTGTTCTGTTGTACTTAGAATATTGCCTTTGTTTAAAAAAAAATTTAAGATTTACACTACTAGAAAGTTGTACTTGTTCTTATGAAAAGGCTGAAACTATCTGAGAAGCAAAACCAAAAAAACAAAGATCATATTAAATATTTCTGAATCTGAAAGTGGTGTGATGATAATTCTTAAGGAAATAAGGTAGACTTGAATGATTTTTTAAAGAAAACTATGAAAACAAAAAAAATATTTATATTTCTCTTTCCTTTATTTTTTTTAGTTTCACTAGGAATATATTTCTCAGTTCCTGCTTCCTATGTCTACCTAAGGCAGCTGAAAATTTCTTCCCACTTAAATCTAGGGAAATGTTGATTTATTCAGTGGTGTACTACTCCATTTCCACCCCAAATGGCCTAACACCAATTGGGTGCACTGCAATCCAATTTTGACAGGAAGTTAGCATCAGACTCCACATTTAAGAGCTCAGTCTTCCACAAGACTGCTCTCACTTTAGAGGCCAATTGCAAGTCTCAGAGGGTCTCCCAGGCCACCTGCACTTCTGACCAACTGGCTACCAATCCAGGAGGTCCCATGACCCACTTTAGGTTCAATAATTCACTAGAACAACTCACAGAACTCTGAAAACTGCTATACTTAGGAATATAGTTTTATTATAAAGGTAACTCCTGGTCTATTTATGTGTTCACCAACAAGAAAAGAAAACTCCAAGGGCTCAGTGTCTAGAGTTTTTATTGGGTTTCTTTACATATGTATGATTGATTAAATATTGACCACATGATTGAACCCAATCTCCAGCCCTTCTCTCCTCCCCCTGAGGACAGGCTGGCCCAAAGTCACAACCTTCTAACCATATGGTTGGTCTTTCCGGTGACCAGCCCCTTTTTGAAAGCTATTTAGGGGCCTACGGTGAATCAATCACCTAGTAAGCATAATAAATATTCTTGTTGCTCAGGAGATTCCAATGGGTTTAGGAACTCCATGCCAGGAACACAGGACATAAAACAGGCAAATTATTTATTATGCCACGTATGCCTAGCTGATCCTGGTGCCGTTGAGCAGCCATGCAAGCTACTTCCACATTGCCTGTTGTCTAGGGTTCAATACTGGGAACTCCCCTATATCCCACCTATTCTGGGTTATCCCACCTATTCTGGGTTTGATGCTCACTGCATTTACTCAACTCCTTCCTGTTATTCACTAAATAGGCTGAATATTCTGTCATCATGCCCTAACCTCCACCTCTCCACCCTTGGCCCATATCTTTGATTCTACCAGATTACACCTCATCTCTCCTATCCACAAATTTTCTTCCATTTAATCAATTAAATAATGTCCTTGGATTAACATATTAATGCCTTGAGAGAACAAACTGCCTACAGGTAAACACCTTAGTGGAACTAAGACTTTACAGACAAAGAGGACAGACTTGTGGTTGCCAAGGGTGAAGGGCATGGGGGGAAGGAGGGACTGGGGGTTTGGGATTAGCAGATGCAAACTATTACATACATTTTTAACTGAATCTCTTTGCCATACACAGAAACTAACACAGCACTGTAAATCAACTGTACTTCAATAATATAAATTTTTAAAAAAGAACTAAGACTGTCTATATGAACATGACTACTATTGCAGGAAATGTTTGCCCAATAAGACAAAGTTACAGAAATACTAAAAATCCATTTATCCAAATAATCAACTCTTCAACAAGCCCCCTTTCAAAACAATAGATTGCTCATCAGAGTAAATAGCTCTTCCTGTGGACAATACATAATGCAAAAGGGCAAATTACTTGCTTATCAAATAACTGTTTAATTATCAAAACTTAATTCAACATCCTCACCTTTCTGTGATCACTAATTCTAAACTACTAGAGGATCCTTCTATCCCAATTAGCTCCCTGTTATTGAAAGACTCCCTAAAACCAGACCCTAAATTCTTATAAATATCCACCCTTGATCTCTCCTTTTCTAAGATACTAAAATTCTGTCAAGAAGGTGGTTTCCCTTACTGGAGAATAATAAACTTCATTTTATTTAATCAACATATTATTTCAGTGGTCCTTTTAGGAAGTTGGCCACCAATAGTAGCCACTGAAACTTTAAGATTCATATAAGGGTAGCCCTCCATTTAACCAGTTTGACCTAGTCTCACAGAAATGATTCTGATATGGGATGGTGATGATCATCTGGCTACTGCTATTTCTGGGAGTAATAAACTTTGACTCTGACCCAGGAGTCTTGCATCTTCTGACAGCATCCACAAAACTGTGGCAAGCTAACAACTTGCAAGCAGGGTAAAATCTTAGAATCTTCACGTTTCTTGACAACCTGTTATATTAGAAAATGGAAATAAAGGATTTCTAGATAATAACATGTAAATGATAATACTCTTAGGTGGCTCTTTTATATGAAAGAACAAAATGGAAAATGAAATTCACAAAAATCCATTAAGCTTCCTTCTGGTGAAGTTGGATATTTGATTTTAAGCAGTCCACAGAATGTCAAAGAAAGAGTTGGTGACATAAATCAGACATTTTAAATGAATTTAAACCATTTGCAAGTGGAGATATAATACAAAAATGAACAAAAATGATTGTTTTTCTAGAAAATATCTACCCCAATGAAAATAATATTGTTTATTTATTGTCTAGGTAGAAATGCTAGAAGTTTTCTTTTGACTTAATTATTTTAATTCTTAGGAAAGGTACTGGTAAGAAATTTTACCATTCAAGAATATGAGTTGGTTGAGGACAATAACCCTTCTTATCATATTTGTGTACCTTACAATATACAACAGTGTCCTGAATGTAATACATTTTCAATAAAGAAAAAAGGATCGGAGAAAAAGAAAACAAAACATGAGAAACTAAAGGCGAGATGGTGAAAAATGGAGAAGCATAAAAATAAAAGTAAGCTTATGAATAAATGAGAGAAGAAAGAAGAGGAGGTGAAAGAGAAAGAAAACATAAACAAGGTAAAGGTCATGAAGGAGAAGAAAGACAAAATAAAAGAATTCTTTTTGAATCATACAACAGTAACATGGCAAGGAGTTCTCAAGACTTAGTCAAGTTTTGGCAGAAGCTATAGGGATTACAGAACTTCTGTTTAAAAAGTTAATAAAGTGAATCAAGTCACACAAAGGGCATAAAGTAGCATTCTTTCATTTTTCTCATCTGAGGATGACTGCCTAAGGCACTGTTTTCTGTGGGCTCCTGAACCATAGCCAAGAGGTGCTGGAGCCAATTCACAGGTCACTGCAGGGTCCATAGCTGAGACAAGATCTATGTGCCTCATACCCAATACACGGGTGAGCGAGACTCCTCCCAAGTCCTTTGGCATGTGATTCTGATCTCACAGCTCCCACAAAGGCACTTTTCTACATGGATACATTGTTTTTGTTGGGGGAGTGGGAGGAAAGTGACAAAGAACATATTCAGCAGCTGTACTGGAGTTGTCACCCTCGAGAACACTCTATTTATTTATTTTATTTTTATTGAAATATAGTTGATTTATAATATTGTGTTTCAGGTGTACAGCAAAGTGATTTAGTTGGGTTTTTTTAGTTTGCTTTTTTTAGTGATTTAGTTGTTTGTTTCAGATTATTACAAGATATTGAATATAATTCCCTGTACTATACAGTAAATCCTTGTTGCTTATCTATCTTATGTACAGTAGTTTGTGTCTATTAATCCCAAACTCCTAATTTATCTCTCCCTCTCCTTCCCGCTTTGGTAACCATAAGTTTGTTTTCTATGTCTGTGGGTCTGTTTCTGTTTTGTAAATAGATTCATCTGTATTACTATTTAGATTCTACCTATAAGTGATATCATAATATTTGTCTTTCTCTGTCTGGCTTCACTAAGTATAATATTCTCTAGGTCCATTTGTGTTGCTGCAAATGGCAGAATTTCATTCTCTTTTTATGGCTGAGTAACATTTCATTGTATATATATTCATATATACCACATCTTCTTAAGCCAGTGGGAACTTGGGTTGCTTCCAAGTCTTAGCTATTGTAAATAGCACTGCTATGCACATTGTGGTGCATGTCTTTTTCAATTAGATTTCATCTTTTCTGGATATATACCCAGGAGTGGGAATGCTAGATCATATGGTAGTTCTATTTTTAGCTTTTTAAGGAAACTCCATACTGTTTTCCATAGTGGCTGCACTAATTTACGTTCCCACCAACAGAGAACACATCATTTCTAATGTGATGGTATATCTATATTGGATATTTGTTCCGTTTTTTGTTGTTGTTGTTTGCTTTTTTCTTTGTTTTTTGGCCACGTTGTGTGGTTTGCAGGATCTTAGTTCCCTGACTAAGGACTGAACACAAGCCATGGCAGTGAAAGCGCTGAGTCCTAACCACTGGACGGCCAGGGAATTCCCTGTTAAGTGTTTGTCGAGTTAATAAATTTAAGGTATAATTCTGGTAAATTATACTTCATATTTTTAAGACGTCAGAATTCAAGGATTCAATAAAATGGCTTTCTTTTTGCCCTTAACCTGGTTTGATTGAATTTTTTATATACTTCAAGTGCTTAAAGTCTTACCATCTATAACTTAAAGGAAACGCTTCCCGGTGGAATCTCAGCTTTTTCATTTAACCAAATTATTTTTACGTATAGAATATAGTTTTGTTCCTCTGAAATGTATCTTTATCACTACAGGGATTCTTTTTTTCCTTTATTGGTTATCTGATTGGGAAATATGGCCATTATCTTTTGTCTTGAAGTGATAGATTAAGCCTAAACCTAGAATAAAAAAATAAAACACACAATCTATCTGGGAATAAGTAGAAAAGAGAATCTACAAACTAACACATCTCCTTCCCTTTTTCTGTGAATGATGTAACTGAGCAGAAATCAAGACAGAACAAGCAGAGTGATTTAATGGATCAAAGTAATTCTCTTGTTCAGAATCCAACAAACCATTCATTTTCAATACAGCTATAAATTCTCAATGTGTGCAAAATTAACTGTGTACAGGAAGAGATTTGGAAATAAAGGCCCCAACCTCTACAAAGTTCAGCTTGGCTAAGGTTGTACTAGATTTTAACTGTTAAAAACCTCACAAAACTTCATCTAGTTTTATATATGATGCAAAAATTTTCGATTGCTTGAAATTTGCCTCACAAAATTCTTGCAACTTGAAACTACAGATGAATACCATGATCAGGGTATAGCATATGCTCAGTTTTAATGTTGCAGAGGAAGTCTGGGGCTAAGTCAGAATGAGTCTGAATACTGCTTCAGACTGGGATGGGAGGGGGGAGGAGGTGTAAGATAAGGCCCCAAAGAAACAAGCTCATTGCAGCAGGGCCAGAGCTGGTAGATGACCAGCTGACAGTAAAGCAAACATTCAGAAGCCCATCAGGGTACTGAAGGCATGAGAGTATCACACTCCTTTTCCCTTTCATACACTATTAATGCATCCATTCACATGTACGGGACCCAGAAGCAGGGAATCCAGGAGTACACGGAGACAGACATTGACAATGATTAGAAATCAGATGAGCTGCGGTCATTGCCGGGTATTATTCCATGTTAAGCAGGACCAGCCAGCATCCTATAAGGAAAGGTGGGAAGGACTGGCCTGGGACAGAGACCCAAAAGATCTAAACAAGTTCCCACCCAATAGATCCAACAGCGATTTACATAGGGCCCTCCCTGCAGAGGAGGCAGGGTAGTTACTGAATTGTCTACAATGGCATGTTTATATTAGAGATTCTTTTAAAAGGCCAAGGCTCACTTATGTCAAGAGAGTCTTCCATTCTCACAGATAAGGTTGTGCGCTGCCCAGATCTGACTCAGCACCCTCTCATCCGCCAGCTCCTGGGAGTGTTGATTGCCGAGGGCTTGCAGATGAGTCCCTCTCCAGGAATTGCCCTTGGCCAAAGAAAGCCACTAGCACTATATCATGCTCGCCACCTCAGGGGTAGACTGCAACCAATGAGTGATGCAGTGGTATAAAGACCCAGTCCCTTTGACTCAATTAGCAATTCTCTGAAGGATCACAGTTCTAGGTCTCCCCATAGGAGAGCTGAGATCCCTTTGCAACTGCACCCCAGTTCAACTTCTCCTCCTAATGCTGCTTCCCTCCCACTTCCACAGTGTTTTTGAAAGCACTTCTGTGAGCTATCAAGTCACACTTTGAGGAGGTTTACTATAGCATATTCATGTATTTTTCCCTTCCTTCCTAGCTTCCCTCCTACCTTCCTTTCTTGCTTCTAATTTGACAAATCCACAAGGATTTGAGGCAGCTGCAATTTGTCATATAGGAAAATATCAGTAGTTAGCCTTATCTTTCTTCCTTCCTTACAGTGTTCACTTTAATTAGCTATAGTTTTATTCTGAAGCAAAAAAAAAGAATATAAATTCTATTTAGCTTTGACCATTCAAAAATATTTTATTTGTAATTGATATGCTCTATGGCAGTTGGACTCAGAATTTTAGCTTAAAAAGTTTCTGTTAGCTCAATACTGTCAGCCTAATTTCTAAGGAAAATTTGAATTTTCTATTAGAATGTAACTTCTCGTCCATTTTATATTGAGATAAACTGAAGCCTGTTAAGATTTCAAATTCAGAAAACTTTCTAAAGTGGATTGTAAAGAAGAAAAACTGAATCATTTCAACAAATCAATTATTATTTACAAATAATATATTTATAGAAGAGATGGATGCATAGATGATATATATATATTCATGAGGGAAAAAATGGTTGATTAAGATGATAAAAGCAACTAAGCAAATTCATACTTCCAGATGAAAGGTGAATTATTCATAAAAATAATATGATATAGTCACTTGTGGTTTAAAAAAAAAAAAGATGCTAGTAGTGTAAAGGAAGGTTTATAAATGAACCAAGCACGGTTAAAATTATTCTGGCACCTTTGACCATAACTCTTTTTATTGTAAAAAAAAAATGTAATTGAACACAACTTTGAACTAGAAATTCCAAAGCTTGCCATTTATCTTCCAAAATAAATTAGTTAATGGCTGTTTATATGGGGATATGACAGAAGAAAGAAATCTATTATCAATGCAGTTATAATTCATGTTTATTAAAAAGACTGTACAGAAGGAGGAGGAACCAAGATGGCAGACTAGAAGGAGGTGCTCTCACTCCCTCTTGCGAGAACACCAGAATCACAACTAGCTGCTGGGCAATCATCAACAGGAAGATAGTGGAACTCACCATAAAAGACACCCCACATCCAAAGACAAAGGAGAAGCCACAATGAGATGGTAGGAGGTGCGCAATCACAGTAAAATCAAATCCCATAACTGGTGAGTGGGTGACTCACAGAATGGAGAACACTTATACCACAGAAGTCCACCCACTGGAGTGAAGGTTCTGAGCCCCACATCAGGCTTCCCAACCTGGGGGTCCGGCAACAGGAGGAGGAATTCCTAGAGAATCAGACTTTGAAGCCTAGTGGGAATTGATTGCAGGACTTCGACAGGACTGGGGGAAACAGAGACTCTACTCTTGGAGGGCACACACAAAGTAGTGTGTGTGTCGGGACCCAGGGGAAGGAGCAGTGACCCCAGGGGAGACTGAACCAGACCTACATGCTGGTATTGGAGGGTCTTCTGCAGAGGCGGGGGAGGGGGGGCTGTGGCTCACCAAGGGGACAAGGACACTGGCAGCAGAAGTTCTGGGAAGTACTCCTTGGTGTGAGCCCTCTCAGAGTCTGTCATTAGCCCCACCAAAGAACCCAGGTAGGCTCCAGTGTTGGGTTGCCTCAGGCCAAACAACCAACAGAGAGGGAACCAAGCACCACCCATCAACCGTCAAGCAGATTAAAGTTTTACTGAGCTCTGCCCACCAGAGAAACAGTCAGCTCTACCCACCGCTAGTCCCTCCCATCAAGCCTCAGAGGTAGCATCATCCACCAGAGGGCAGACAGCTGAAGCAAGCAGAACTACCATCCTGCAGGGTATGGAAAAAAACCACATTCACAGAAAGTAGATAAGATAAAAAGGCAAAAGGCTATGCACCAGATGAAGGAACAAGATAAAACCCCAGAAAAACAACTAAATGAAGTGGAGACAGACAAACTTCCAGAAAAAAGAATTCAGAATAATGATTGTGAAGATGATTCAGGAGCTTGGAAAAAGAATGGAGGCAAAGATCGAGAAGATGCAAGAAATGTTTAATGAAGACCTAGAAGAATTAAAGAACAAACAAACAGAGATGAACAATACAATAATTGAAATGAAAACTACACTAGAAGGAATCAATAGCAGAAGAACAGATAAGTGACCTGGAAGACAGAATGATGGAATTCACTGTGGCAGAATAGATTAAAGAAAAAAGAATGAAAAGAAATGAAGACAACATAAGAGACCTCTGAGACAACATTAAACACAACAACATTTGCATTATAGGGGTCCCAGAAGGAGAAGAGAGAGAGAAAGGACCAGAGAAAATATTTGAAGAGATTATAGTAGAAAATTTCCCTAACATGGGAAAGGAAATAGCCACCCAAGATCAGGAAGCACAGTGAGTCCCATACAGGACAAACCCAAGGAGAAACACACCGAGACACATAGTAATCAAATTAGTAAAAACTAAAGACAAAGAAAAATTACTGAAAGCAGCAAGGGAAAAATGAAAAATAACATACAAGGGAACTCCCATAAGGTTAACAGCTGATTTCTCAGCAGAAACTCTACAAGCCAGAAGGGAGTGGCATGATATACTTAAAGTGATGAAAGGGAAGAAACTACAAGCAAGATTACTCTACCCAGCAAGGATCTCATTCAGATTCTAAGGAGAAATCAAAAGCTTTACAGGGAAGCAAAAGCTAAGAGAATTCAGCACCATCAAACCAGCTCTACAACAAATGCTAAAGGAACTTCTCTAACTGGGAAACACAAGAGAAGAAAAAGACCTACAAAAACAAACCAAAAACAAATAAGAAAATCGTGATAAGAACAAACATAATGATAATTGCCTTAAAACATGAATGGATTAAATACTCCAACCAAAAGACAGAGACTTGCTGAATGGAGACAAAAACAAGACCCATATATATGGTGTCTACAAGAACCCACACAGACTGAAAGTGAGGGGATTGAAAAAGATATTCCATGCAAATGGAAATCAAAAGGAAGCTGGAGTAGCTAAACTCATATCACATAAAATAGACTTTAAAATAAAGAATGTTACAAGAGACAAGGAAGGACACTACATAATGATCAAGGGATCAATTCAAGAAGAAGATATAACAATTATAAATATACATGCACCCAACATAGGAGCACTTCAATATATAAGGCAACTGCTAACAGCTATAAAAGATGAATTTGACAGTAATACAATAACAGTGGGGGACTTTAACACCTCACTTACACCAATGAACAGATCATCCAAAATGAAAATAAATAAGGACACAGAAACTTTAAATGACATAATAGACCAGATAGATTTAATTGATATTTATAGGACATTCCATCCCAAAACAGCAGATTACACTTTCTTCTCAAGTGTGCATGGAACATTCTCCAGGATACATCACATCTTGGGTCACAAATCAAGCCTCATAAATTTAAGAAAATTGAAATCATATCAAGTATCTTTTCTGACCACAACGCTATGAGATTAGAAATGAATTATACGGAAAAAAACGTAAAAAACACAAACACATGGAGGTTAAACAATATGTTACTAAATAACCAAGAGATCACTGAAGAAATCAAAGAGGAAATCAAAAAATACCAAGAGACAAATGACAATGAAAACAAAATGATCCAAAACCTATGGGTTGCAGCAAAAGCAGTTCTAAAAGGGAAGTTTATAGCTATACAAGCCCACCTCAAGAAACAAGAAAAATCTCAAGTAGACAGTGGAACCTTACACCTAAAGGAACTAGAGAAAGAAGAACAAACAAAACCCAAAGTTAGCAGAAGGGAAGAAATCATAACGATCAGAGCAGAAATAAGTGAAATAGAAACAAAGAAAACAATAGCAAAGATCAATAAAACTAAAAGCTGGTTCTTGGAGAAGACAAACAAAATTGATAAACCATTAGCCAGACTCGTCAAGGAAAAGGGGGAGAGGACTCAAATCAATAAATTTAGAAATGAAAAAGTAGAAGTTACAACAGACACCGCAGAAATACAATGCATCCTAAGAGACTACTACAAACAACTCTATGCCAATAAAATGGACAACCTGGAAGAAATGGACAAATTCTTAGAAAGGCATAACCTTCCACGACTGAACCAGGAAGAAATAGAAAATATGAACTAACCAATCACAAGTAATGAAATTGAAACTGTGATTAAAAATCTCCCAACAAACAAATGTCCAGGACCAGATGGCTTCACAGGTGAATTCTATCAAACATTTAGAGAAGAGCTAACACCCATCCTTCTCAAACTCTTCCAAAAAAATGCAGAGGAAGGAACACTCCCAAACTCATTCTATGTGGCCACCATCACCCTGATACCAAAACCAGACAAAGATACTACAAAAAAACAAAATTACAGACCAATATCACTGATGAACATAGATGCAAAAATCCTCAACAAAACACTAGCAAACAGAATCCAACAAAACATTAAAAGGATCATACACCATGATCAAGTGGGATTTATCCCAGGGATGCAAAGATTCTTCAATATATGCAAGTCAATCAATGTGATACACCATATTAACAAATTGAAGAATAAAAACCATGTGATCATATCAATAGATGCAGAGAAAGCTTTTGACAAAATTCAACACCTATTTAAGATAAAAACTCTCCAGAAAGTAGGCATAGAGGGAACCTACCTCAACATAATAAAGGCCACATATGACAAACCCACAGCAAACATCATTCTCAATGGTGAAAAACTGAAAGAATTTCATCTAACATTAGGAAAAAGAAAAGGATGTCCACTGTCACCACTATTATTCAACATAGTTTTGGAAGTCCTAGCCATGACAATCAGAGAAGAAAAATAAAGAAAAGGAAAACAATTTGGAAAAGAATAAGTAAAACTGTCACTGTTTGCAGATGACATGATACTGTACATAGAGAATCGTAAAAATGCCACCAGAAAACTACTAGAGCTAATCAATGAATTTGGTAAAGTTGCAGGATACAAAATTAATGCACAGAAATCTCTTGCATTCCTATACACTAATGATGACAAATCTGAAAGAGAAATTAAGGAAACATTCACATTTACCACTGCAACAAAAAGAATAAAATATCTAGGAATAAACCTACCTAGGGAGACAAAAGACCTGTATGCAGAAAACTATAAGACACTCATGAAAGAAATTAAAGATGATACCAACAGATGGAGAGATATACCATGTTCTTGGATTGGAAGAATCAATATTGTGAAAATGACTATACTACCCAAAGCAATCTACAGATTCAATGCATTCCCTATCAAATTACCAATGGCATTTTTTACGGAACTAAAACAAATCATCTTAAAATTTGTATGGAGACACAAAGGACCCCAAATAGCCAAAGCCATCTTGAGGGAAGAAAACGGAGCAAGAAGAATCAGACCCCTGACTTCCAACTATACTACAAAGCTACAGTAATCAAGACAATATGGTACTGGCACAAAAACAGAAACATAGATCAATGGAACAAGGTAGAAAGCCCAGAGATAAACCCACGCACCTATGGTCAACTAATCTATGACAAAGGAGGCAAGGATATACAATGGAGAATAGACGGTCTCTTCAATAAGTGGTGCTGGGAAAACTGGACAGCTACATGTAAAAGAATGAAATTAGAACACTCCCTAAAAAATAAACTCAAAATGGATTCGAGACCTAAATGTAAGACCGGACACTATAGAAATCTGCGAGGAAAACACAGAAAGAACACTCTTTGACATAAATCACAGCAAGATCTTTTTTGATCCACCTCCTAGAGTAATGGAAATAAAAACAAAAATAAACAAATGGGACCTAATGAAACTTCAAAGCTTTTGCACAGCAGAGGACACCATAAACAAGACGAAAAGAGAACCCTCAGAATGGGAGAAAATATTTGCAAATGAATCAAAGGACAAAGGATTAATCTCCAAAACATATAAACAGCTCATGCAGCTCAGTATTAAAGAAACAAACAACCCAATCCAAAAATGGGCAGAAGACCTAAGTAGACATTTCTCCAGAGAAGACATAGAGATGGCCAAGAAGCACAAGAAAAACTGCTCAACATCACTAATTATTAGAGAAATGCAAATCAAAACTATAATGAGGTATCACCTCACACCAGTTAGAATGGGCATCATCAGAAAATCTACAAACAACAAATGCTGGAGAGGGAGTGGAGAAAAGGGGACTCTCTTGCCCTGTTGGTGGGAATGTAAATTGATACAGTCACTATGGAGAACAGTAAGGAGGTTCCTTAAAAAACTAAAAATAGAATTACCATATGATCCAGCAATCCTACTACTGGGCATATACCCTGAGAAAACCATAATTCAAAAAGACACATACACCCCAACGTTCATTGCAGCACTACTTACAATAACCAGGTCATGGAAGCAACCTAAATGCCCATCGACAGATGAATGAATAAAGAAGTTGTGGTACATATATACAATGGAATATTCCTCAGCCATAAAAAGGAACGAAATTGAGTCATTTATTGAGATGTGGATGGATCCAGAGACTGTCATACAGAGTGAAGTAAGTCAGAACGCGAAAAACAAATATCGTATATTAACGCATGTATGTGGAACCTAGGAAAATGGTACAGACGAACCAGTTTGCAGGGCAGAAGTTGAGACAACGAAGGTATGGACACCAAAGGGGGAGAACTGTGGTGGGGTGGGGATAGTGGTGTGCTGAATTGGGCAATTGGGATTGACATGTATACACTGATGTGTATAAAATTGATGACTAATAAGAACCTGCAGTATAAAGAAACAAACAACAACAACAAAAAAAACAAGTAATGCTAAACTTTCTTTGGGTTATTTGTATGGAAATATGTTAATATAAATGTTTCAGACATTACATGAAATTTCTTAAAAATCTTATATGTTCTGGTGTAATATTATAAGTCATAATTCTAGTTATTACTTTAAAATGTATATCTCAGAAATAACTAAATTTCCTTGTCAACTGCATTATTATGAACTTTCATCAAATCTTTAACCGTGGTCATTTTTAAATCTTTTGTCATCTACAGACAGTTCTGGGTGTACTCTGATGCTTTTGCAAAAATGTTCCTATAAAAGGGTTTCATCTTCAAGGAATTCATGGAAAAGACTCTGACAAGTACAGGATTCTGGTAACTGACTATACTGCTGAACTGAATGAATAAGCATTTTCAGAACTCTAATGGAAAACTGATGAATTCATAAAAGTGCTAACAAAATATCCAGATAAAAAAATTAATTACATGGGACTGAGTGAACTGATGAGGATGATTATAATTTTTATGACTTTCTGTTTGAATAATAAAAAATAAATCCCACAAGGGCTCAGAGGCAAAAAATATACAAATCAATTTTCACTGCAAAGTAAAGGAGCTGTTACAGTGGAGGATTACTGGACTGAATGTCAATATTATGACATAGTATGAGTGTGTTTCGTGTTTGGTAATTGCAATCATTGTTGCTTTGGTTGTGGTCATCCATTTACAATGCTTGGTGTCAATTTATTTATCTCTTGTAAAAATAAAATACAGTGTGTTAAAAAAAAAAAAGAAAAAATGTTCCTTGTATTCCGAAAGCTATTCATTTTATAAAAGAATTCCTTAAAATAAAATAGCAACTGATTTACTTAAAAAAAACAAAAAATAAAAAGACTGTATAGACTAAATAATGTGTAGGGTTGAATAACTGCCTGATACACTACATTAATGTAGGTTAAGGTATTAGGTTCTTCAGATTTCACATAAGCCACATGCCACTGAGTAAAGACAGTTTTACCTGAATTATCTCAATAATCAATTTTTCAATGATTAAACTATGCCAATTCAACATAGTGCCAAAATAACAATTTTCTTCAATTAGTAGTAAAAAGAAAAGTTGTCAGCTAAGTGTATTTGGAGATATGATCAATCATTTTCATTGCTTTTGCTAACATTTCTGACCCTTTTTGATCAGGCCAAGTATTTTTTGTCGAGTTATCAATAGTTGACCCAAACACGTGGTAGAAGCACTACTTTGCTCTGAAGATAATCAGCAAAACATCTAACCAATTATGGAGACAAATGCAAGTCTATGTGTGCAAGAATGCATCCTGAATATACCAAAATAGTGCACATATTTGCTTTTTTAAAACTTCTTTTATCAGAAAGAAAATTTAATGTGGTTTATAGCACACAATTGAAGTTAAGAGGCATGGTTCTATTTTTAAGCACGACAGAGTAATAAGGTTTAGGCTCATGTAAAATCCCTGCTGGGTGACTTATTTGCTATATGTTACTAAACAAGCTGTTAAACTGTTGGAAAATCTATTATATCCTCTGTACAATGGAAAAATTAACAACCTTGAAGAGTTGTGAAAATGTGGGAGAATATATAGAAAAGGACTAGGATGATACAGGTGCACAGGATGTGCTCTCCACGTTGACTTCCTCCCCTCCCATGGTCCCAGTCCTGGTACTAGTGTACTAGGAGGTTTTAAGTAAGTCCCTCTTTAGGTCTGTTTTACTCTCTATAAAAATACAGAGCTGGGCTTCCCTGGTGGCGCAGTGGTTGAGAGTCCGCCTGCCGATGCAGGGGACACAGGTTCGTGCCCCGGTCCGGGAAGATCCCACGTGCCGCGGAGCGGCTGGGCCCGTGAGCCATGGCCGCTGAGCCTGCACGTCCGGAGCCTGTGCTCTGCAACGGGAGAGGCCACAGCAGTGAGAGGCCTGCGTACCGAAAAAAAAAAAATACAGAGCTGAACCTGTGCAACAACGTACAACTCCAGCATCATGACACAATGTTGTGTCATGAGAGCTGGGCAATGCGTCACGAGTAGTTCAACCTATCAGTAGTTAAATTATCAAGATTTACAGATAATTTTCTTCTAAAAATGTACAGCTGTTCCAAGGTTATCGCATTATAACATCAAAATCAGTCACTGGCACTTCCACTTGCTTTTAAGGTGGAGTAAATAAAGTAGAGTTTCAAAGAACAAAGACGGAATTGCTCACAATGCACAGGCTACTTTATCTCCGATAAAGCCTTTATGTACCCTTAATACTTTGGTGATTATGAGTTATTACGATCATAAATTATACTATTTTTAACTGAACTTTTCTTAGTGATTTTCATCTGTGCATACGCTTTTAAAAGGAAAAAGATAAAGCTAGTTGGGGTAAGAAAAACAAGTCTGTATTTCTATATGCTTTACTTCCCTGCAAAACAATGGCATTTCTCAAATCAGAGTATACCAGAGTGTTCTGTAGTGCAAACATGGTCATCTTTGATATTTGTTCCAGTGGAGAAAATGTTGGGAATCATGGGATTACATCGTCTGTGAAAATCTCTTCAGCCTCAAACCTTTGTGATTGTATATTGTCCCAAGCATTTTTGCAAGTAAACACCCATTGGCAAAGAAACACTTTCAGAAACTCTTGGGAAAACTTGTAATAGTAAACATTACGAAGTACTATGTAATCTGTGTGTATTATAGGAGAGATTAAACACAATGAAATTATTTTTCAATTCAGATGACAAAACCCACTTTAGAAAAGGACATGTCTAAAACATGTCTGAGGCACAACTGGTGGTTCATAAACAAAGGAAAGGATCACCAAGGCATGACTTAGTTTTGCAGTACCTCTGATTAGCTACCCAATCACAACCCTTTAATATCTTTTACTTCTTCTAATATGGAAAGTATAGTACTCCTGGTAAAATAAGGCAATATTTTACTTCCATGTTCAACCTATTTTAAATGTCAACTCAAAAATATAATAGTATATACCTTGGGAGCAAAATGTAAGCATTTTATTTTTTGGAATATACATTGTATTAGTTCCCTAGGGTTGTATAACAAATATCATTACCTGGCTTAAAACAACAGAAATGTATTCTCTCGCAATTTTGGAAGCCAGAAGTCAGAAATCGAGGGGTCAGCTGGTTGATTCCTTCTGCAGGCTCTGAGGGAGAATGTGTTTCATGCCCCTCACCCAGCTTCTGGTGGCTGTGGGAGTCCTCGCCGTTCCTTGGCTTGTAGATACATTACTCCAATCTTTGCTCCATCTTCACATGATCTTCCCCTCTGTGCGTTCTCGTCTGTGTCTCCACGTGTCTCAAATTTTCCTCTCCTTTCTCTTATTAGGGCACTTGTCATTCGATTCAGGGCTCACTCTAAATCCAGAAGACCCTATTTCTAAATAAGGTCATACTCAGATATACCAAGGACATATATTGGACATATCTTTTCGAAGGACACAGTTCAACCACTACAGTCTGTCCTATGGTCCCCCAAAATTCATGTCAGTCCCATATGCAAAACACACTAACCCCATCCCAGCATGCCCCCAATTCTCACCCACTACAGCATCAACTCTAAATCTAAAATCTCATCTAAATATCACCAGCTCAAAAAGTCCCAAGTCTCATCTTCTAGATCATCTAAATTAGGTATAGATGAGACTCTCTATATGATCCATCCTACAACAAAATTCCTCTCCATCCGTGGATCTGTAAGACTAGAAGACAATATATCTGCTTCCAAAATACAATAGAGGGGCATACATAAGATAGATATTCTCATTCCAAAAGGGAGAAAGTGAAAAATATAAAGGGATAATTGGTTCATAAGCTAGTTTGAAACCAAACAGGGAAAATGTCATCAGGTTTCAAGGCCTAAGAAAATCCTCTGTAGCTCAAAACCCTGCCCTCTGGACCCAAAGATGCTCCACTGGCCCCTGCATCTGGGTCTATAGAGGTTCTGTCAGTCCCTGTCTCTGCATTTTCAGCACTGCCCTTGGAGTCATCCTTCCCTTCTCTTGAAGAGTGGCCTTTGTTTGCAGTCAACTAGCTCTGTCAGCCTGTTTCCTGATTGTAGAATTCTGGGAATACAACATTCTTTCACTTTGTCTAATCTCAGTCCAAGCTAGTAGCACCTCTGCTGGTATAAAATTCTAAAAACCTTGTCAGTCTCCTGTGTAACTCACAGGGATCCACACAGTTAGACAAGAGGGTTTTCAGCATAACCTTCCTGGATAACCCCATCTCTATGCCTACCTTCTGCTAAAAAGGTTAAACCATAGCAATAGGCATTGTGCTAGACACTTGCTTCATAATAATCCAGAAAGCAAGAATTGTTGTTTCATTCTACCTATGAGGAAACTCAAGGCTCAGCTATGTTAAGTTAATGGCTGCTTATAAAAGTCAAGATTCAAATATGTTCTACTTGGAATCTGCTTGATTTCACAGTCCATTCATTCTCTACTGCTCCCAACAGCCTCTCCTAGGAATGCTCACAATGTTTATGGGAATGGATATCCAGTGTACACAGAAAGAAACGTCTTCCTGATGCCCAGCTTGACACACCACCAAATTGACTTTATCATGATCTAGTTGGCTTTTTAAAAAATAACTTCATAGAAAGTACACACACACACACCACCACCACATCATAAGAAACGCTTTATACACTAAAAGGTGAGCTTTATTCCCAACCTAGACATATGTTTCACTCCCCATGGATAACTATCGCCAACGTTTCCTAGGTATCTTTTCAGAAATTCCCAAGGCCCATAAATTCTTCTACAACTTTTTAAAGACAAAAATGAGAACCATATTTCACACTTTGTTCTGTACACTGTTTTCTTTTTTTTTCTTTTCTTCTCTTTTTTCCTAACGAACAGAATATTTTTCCTCAGTACATAAAGATCTACTCATTCATTTTAATGAGTAGTTTCACTTAGTTTATTTCATGTCTGTGCATCAATACATTTAACCAGTTCTCTATCAATTGGCTTTTAGGTTTTTTCACTTTTTAATATTTAAACAAAACTGGCTGCACCTTTTCCACACATGTGAGTTTTGGTTTCTTTTGCTATAATTCTTCTCCAACCTGGATACTCACACATGGGTGGTACACAGACCATGGTGTCTGCTGTCTACCACTCCTACACAGATCAGCCACCTCTTCACATAGGAAAAAGTCTCTGGGGAAAGTCTTGCTTGCTTTTCTCAACAGAGCTTTAAGAACAACGTGAGTAAGCAAGTGTCTTGTGGTTTAGATGTTTCTCTTATTGAAAACAGACTCTTTACACATCAACTTCCAACCCGACAGCTATACAGTGTTGTAATAAACAGCATGGAAAAGAGACGAGAAGTGCTTACCAAAGTTAAAAGAAAACAATCACCTTTCATTAGACTTCTTAAGATTTCATTTAGCTCCATTTGGAAGCACCTACCAGCCTGAAGATTCATACATTATTTTCTTAGTGATTTCCTAACCCTTATGCACTTTCTCAGTTATCAGGCAGAAACTTAATTTCATTTTATGGAATGGATATTCAACAATACTCAACAATATCTCTTTTTTATTTGCTTTTTGGAACACTAATTATCTAATAGGATACCACCTGAACTTGCCTTCTAGTAACACCAGGGCACAATTTATCATTATTTGTAACACTATTGTGTAATCTTTGCAACTACCTTTCATGAAGCTTTACTTATAAAAGATGGGGGCCAAGTCGTTTCAAAAGTAATGATTCAATTAAACTTCTTCAATAAAAAGGTACCTAAGTGGTAGAATGAACTGGTAAAGTGCTCAATAAGTGTTTGCTAACAGCAGAACAAGAAGAAAGAAAGTGGACTATGGTTTGGGCCAGGATTGCCCAAGTATCCCTGGATGACCATAACTTTACAATTTTCAACAACTGCACTGTTATAGGGAAGATCAGCACCTTATAAATCACTGTTCCACAGAACACTGTTCATAGAATGTTAATAGTTATAACAACAAAAATAAGAGGGGGGAAGGGGCATTTACTGTGTAAATGTGCATTTTGAAACTCCAAAAAGGTACACAGGATGCATCTCATTTTTTTCCTCTTAGCCCACTAGTTAGCATTTCCTGTTATTCCAGGAAAAAAACAGTATTTAAGTGTAACTATGAATACCTATGGAACAACAATTCTTTAAAAAAAAAAATTCTTTGGAATAACATAACCTAGAATGAACTATCCCCAGCATTATGAGAAATACTTTTCTAATAATTTTATCAAACTTGATTGACATATACACACTACTATATATAAAATAGATAACTAATAAGGACCTACTGTACAGCACAGGGAACTCTACTCAATACTCTCGTGGCCTGTATGGGAAAAGAATCTAAAAAGAGTGCATATGTGTATATGTATAACTGGTTCACTTTGCTGTACCGCAGAAACTAACATGACACTGTAAACCAACTGTACTCCAATAAAATTTTTTTTTTAATTTTCACCAACCTTAATGGATGTAACAAATGTTTCTAAACATATAAATCTTTCTTTAAATCACTATTTGACCTGCTGATTTTCAAAATCTGTTTCCTGCCTACCAAACTACTCCTCCCCACATTCTCAAGTCCATACATTTATTTTTTGAGATTTAAGCAAGAGATTAGCTCTCCTGTTAAGCATTGACTCCTCAACTGTCACCCACCCCCTTGTCTAAGTTCCCAAGCACTCTGGAAACCCACCACTTTAATGCATTAATCACATGTTTCCATAATTAGGCATTTATTTTTCTGCTTGTTTTACTGGATCCAAAGAACCTGAGAGTCAGTGATAAATTCTCAGTACCAGTGTTTGTTAGTGTAAGTATTAGTATTTAGAGGCACAGCATTCTAAATAGGCACCTGGAACTCTCCAGCATTCAATAAATGTTTGTTAAATGAGTAAATGAGCAAAAGCATCAATAGATCCTCCATGTTATTAATGTTTTGTCAATGATTTAAAACAGGGACTAAATCAGGCCTGTACCAATTTTTAAATTGACTTTTGCCAGAGCAACATCTTTAAGTTAAATTTTAATACCTTTAGGCAGAGCATGCACTCCTTTTTCCAAAGTACCAACATCACTCTATTTTCTCATATCTGGCAGCTTCACACACGACTGTTCCCTGACTGACTCTCAGAGTAATTGAGTTTGCTGCTCCTGGACTACATGTTACATGAGAAATGATAGTCATGTTTACAGGTGTAAAATAAGTTGTACGTACAGATTGAAACAAGATGTCTTTTAATAGAAATAAAATAAGATTTGTACGCTTAGGTAGGTAAAGAAATGAGAAAAAATAGAATAGAAAGAATATAACATGATAGTTTTTTAAGGAAGTTCTATAATATGATAGTTACATAGTAGCCATTAGAGTGTATAATCAGCCCCACATCCTTAATATCCATCTAGACCAATGTCAGTCTAGAGGAGAGGGTTCCCAGGATGGCCGCCAGGATGATGACAGTTAGAGGAAAAAGCCTGAAGGTGGAGCTTATCCCCAGGGAAGGGTAGAGAATCACATCACCTGGCTGTTTCTAAAGATGGACTAGGTTGAGAAGAAGCAGTGTTACCATTCATTTCAGTCAGCTGGCCAGAGCTCTGGAAACAGGAGAGGAGGAAAAACTTTAAAAGGAAAACAAATTTTGTGTGTTTTTTTTTTTAAAAAGAGTTATAAATAGACAAATTCCACTAAAGTAAGCGCAAAGAAAAGGGAAGTTTCAGACATTCTGAGAATACGTGTCTTCTCTGATTAAATAAGCAATCAGGTTCTTTGAGCAAGAATAACCACTGCCAAGAGAGCAGTTCCAATAGTCATCAGCCCAATTTAGAGAACATGTTCAACTAAGGTGTGCGCATTAGAATTCTCCAGGGAAACAGTACCTAGAGGATGTAGAGAGATGCACATAAGAGGAGACATTGTAGGAACTGACTCGCATGGTTATGGAAGCCTAGAAGTCCTACGATCTGCCATCTGCAAGCTGGAAAAACAAGAACGTCAGTGGTAAAATTCAGTCCAAGGCCAAAAGCCTTGGAAGAGGGTAGGGGGTGGGGATGCTGGTGTGAGTCCCAGAGTCAGAAGGCCTGAGAACCAAAAGCTCCAGTGCCGGAGGGCAGAAGAAGGTGGGCATCCCAGCTTAAGAAGAGAAAGAAAGAGAATTCACCCTTCTTCCACCTTTCTACCCTCAGCTGATTGCACCCTCACGTTGGTGAGGGCAGATCTTACTCAGTCTGCTGATTCAGATGCTAATTTCTTCCAGAAACACACTCACACACACTCAGAAATAATATTTACTAGTTATTTGGGCATTCCTTAGCCAGTCAAGTTGACACAAAATTAACCATCACACTGTGTAAACACATTCTGACTTCAGGTTTGTTTCCCTAGTACCAAAATAGATCCAAATAACATTAATAAATAAGTACTTATTGAATATTTCCTCTGTGCTAGGTTCCACTATTGGTGTTGAGAAAAAAGAATGACAAAGGCAAGCCATAGTTCCTTGTTTTCTTTCATCTCTCAGCCTTTTCTTTCTTAAAACATACAATTTACATGTACAACTGTTCCATCAGCAACATGTCTCTACGCTCAATGACTTCTGTGAGCATTCCTCTACTCTTCAAGGGTACATATCAGAATCTTTGAGAAATCATAGTGTTTGACATATTTTGAAAAGTCTCCACTTTGAGGTCTTGACACACGCCCCCAACCAACGACATGCTATTCCTTAGTTGAAGATAGTAGGGTTAGTGGGGCTTGGGAACTGGAAAATAGAGAAAGTAGTGGAGAGTAACATATCAACTTTAGGCTACATTTATTCATTCTAAAGTCATAGCATAATTCAAAATTGTGTCCTACAAAGTCACCTATAAAAATCCCTAAATTTGGGGCTTCCCTGGTGGCGCAGTGGTTGAGAGTCCGCTTGCCGATTCAAGTGACACGGGTTCGTGCCCCGGTATGGGAAGATCCCACATGCCGCGGAGCGGCTGGGCCCGTGAGCCATGGCCACTGAGCCTGCGCGTCCGGAGCCTGTGCTCCGCAGTGGGAGAGGCCACAACAGTGAGAGGCCCGCGTATCGCAAAAAAAAAAAAAATTAAAAAATCCCTAAATTTGCTGTAAAATACAGCTTACCCTTGAACACCACAGAGGTTAGGGGTGCCAAACCTCCACAGGTCGAAAATCCACATATAACTTAGAGCCCAACCTCCATCCTCATGGTTCCTCTATATCCATAGTTCCACTTCCACAGATTCAACCAACCATGGATCGTATAGTACTGTAGCATTTACTACTGGAAAAATCCACATATAAGTGGACGTGCGCAGTTCAAATCTGTGTTGTTCAAGGGTCAACTGTACATGGTTTTATATATACAACTTTATTCTGTAACCTATATAAATGTGCTATATATTCAATAATGTAAAACATCTATTTCCTTAGAAAGATCATATTCAGAAATTATAGCACATCTTGAAAAGCTTTAGCAAAGTTATAATATCAACTTGTTAGCTCTTCCTGTTTCTTATAATCATTTTCATCTTATGGAGACAATTTTTATCTCTTTCTATAACTTTTCTAATCAATGTTTCCGAATTGTTCTTGGTACAATATTCCTATGCCACTCTTAGGAAGCCATCCTCATCCACCTGCTCAACAGCATAAACTACATTTCTCTCCTTTGCCAAAGATGGAAGAGAGAAAATCCTCAATATAATTCACAGCTCTCTTTCTTTAGGTATATACAGTCTGTTTGAGATTTGAGGACATCCACAGCCTGAGGTGTACACTTTTGCCCCACATTTTAATTTATTCCTCTCATTGGCAAATACTGTAGATGTGATTGAATTTGTATAAGTTAAATGTCCATCTGATGTGATTCCACTATTGTTATAAGATGAATTAATGATGTCTACAACAAAGGCATGTAGAATATCCTACAGATGCACTGAGGAAAAAGCCACTAACTCTCTTAGAGGAAACATTGGGAAAAGCATCACCAAGGAGATAATATCTGGAGTCTTGAATGTATGGGAAACTAACAATGAAAGATGGTGGTAGTAGATTGAGCATTCTGGTAAAAATATAAATGAATAAAAAAGACAAAAGAATCAAATATGTTCAAGAAATTATGAAAAGTCCAAATCATTGAAGAAAAAGACATTGGTGAGCATATAAAGAGAGAGCTTTTGGCCAAAGGAAAAATAAAAACAAAAAAAGTACCAGTAGAACCAATAAGATTATTGTAAGTTCCATATGCCTTGGAAAGGTATATGGCCTTTATCCTATTATTAAATGGTAACTAACAAGAGGATTTAAGCAAATAGTATCATGATTAGTCTTTTGCTTGCTCTTTTTGAAATGTAACTCAAATAGCAATAAGGAATATGGATTAGGGACAGAAAAGAAGAAATATGTACATCCATTAGGAGGATTTTGTTTAAGCCCAAACTGTAATTTTAAAAAGGTGACAGAATCAACATATGGACTCAGCCAATGTGGCCAGCTCTACCCTATGCCAGCTCTACCCTATGCCTGAACATGACTGCCAGAGACATGCAGTACAAAGGCAAGAAGAGGCTGCCCTGGATTCTGGCTAAGAGCTTCATGGCTGCCTGTCCTGTCAGCATGTTCATGTCCAAAGAGAAAATCCCTAGTCCTCACAGCCTGAAGCTTAGGCTCAAGGTCAATGGTGAGAGTGAGACTCAGGTTGGAGGGTGAGACATTGTCCATGATTCTTTTCTATCCCCTACATCATCAATTCCGTTTCTAAAAATGAAGAAGATATTATCCTTCTCCTAGTAGAAGGAGATATTACCTTAACCAGGATGCCAAAGAGAATAGGACACATTAAAGAAAACTATGAGATACAAGTTGGCATATATGGGGTCATCAGTATGAGATTTAATGTAGAAATGTCAGAATATCGAGTCTACACAAAGCACCCTAACTTCCTAACAAGTTTCTGGAGAGAAAGGAGCAAGAGAGAGCAAGCAAACGTTATCTAATATAACAGTCCTTTAATACGTAACACATTTTTTTTAATGATTTGATTGGCTTGCTATGCCTCAACTTAAGGAAGATGTACCCTTCAAGGAAAGTGTGATCTAGAAGAGCTGGGCCAGAAATGGAAACAAAAAACAGTGTCTTCTAGGAAACAACCAGAATAAAGTATTTATTTTTCAAACCAAATGTTCAGAAAACTTACTTTCCTTTCCTAAAACTGGACTGTATAAGACTTCTCAGTGGGTCATTCTGGGATCAGTAATTTAAGACTGAGTATATGCAAATGAAGCTGAAAATCATGTTTCAAATTTTCTTGATCAGGATAATCATCTGTAGGTATTTGTAAAAATAAAAAATTTCCAAATTACTGGCCCATAACAGGCCCACTCTGTAAATTAGCAGAATTAACTAATCTCCAGACTCCCAGTGATTCTTATCATGGAATTTTGGGAAAACGTTACTCCACATAATCAGTTAATTAAAAATTTTATTTAATAAGTAAACAGTTAATGAATACCTCCAGTCATTTACTTAGGGTATGTACCCTGGCCCATAGATTCTGGGTTTGAAAGATAATTTTGAAATTATTGTTTCCTATGAAAAACTGGTGGTCCAGTGGTTAGAGGACTCAGCACTTTCAATGCCCTGGGCCTGGATTCAATCCTTGGTCAGGGAACTAGGATCTCACAGGCCGTGTGGTGTGGCCAAAAAAAAAACAGAAAGAAATTACTGTTTTCTAAACAAATATTCTGTCTTTTGGGGGAAAATATGAGATCTCACAGACCACAAACTTATATTTCTGCTTCCCAGTTTGCGGCTATTCAAATTGAACTTCACTATGTACATAGTAATTCAATCTGGGGTAGAATGTGAGAAGCCTGTAGGACATCCTTGTGAAGATGGCTTACTATGTCTAAAGACAGATTTGAAAGTCATTGGTGTAGAGATCATGTCGAAGTTATGAAAGTGGATTAAGGAGCAAAAGCAGAAAGTGAACAGTTACATAAGAGAAGGCAGAACCATAGGTAACACCAATATTTTAAAAATAGAGAGGGAGAAATTACTTGAAGAAATAAAGAAAGAATAAATGGAGAGATTGGAAAGTAATCCAGAGACCAGGGTTGCAGAAAAACTAGGAGAGGAGGAAATAATTCTAAAGAGAAAAACAATCAACACTGCCAAATTCTTCAGAGGTAAGAAAGATAGAATAAGGGCAGAAAAGAGGGTGCTAAGATGTGCTCCCTAAAGGCAGAAGAAAGGGAGAGAGAAAGAAAGAAAGAAGAAAGAGAGAAAGAAAGAAAGAAAGAAAGAAAGAAAGAAAGAAAGAAAGAAAGAAAGAAAGAAAGGAAGGAAGGAAGGAAGGAAGGAAGGAAAGAAAGAAAGAAGAGGAGGGAGGGAGGAAAGAAAAGAAAAGAAAAGAAAAATCCTAAGTCTGCAAGTCTGTTGTGCTGTCAATGATTAGAGACCTTGCCTAATACTAGCTAATGAAGATGTGTCTAAGCATCTGATGGAAGAAATTTTCACATACTGAGGTATGGGAATGTCATTCTGGCTTACACATAACTTGGCTTGAATTTCATGCTAACTAGAACAGCCTGTTTTGTGGCCTATCAAATATGCATTGTACACCCACTTTAACCATATTTTAAAACGCATTTAAAAAATCAAAATGGAGGAACTGTGGTTCAGGTATTCAAAAAGAAGGAGAGTGGCCATTGTGAATGTGGTTTCAGACACATTCCTGCATTACTGAGAACTTAGATTTTCTAACTGTATCAGACTCAAGGATACCAGCAGCCATTATCAAAACAATATCTGCTAGCAGCTGCAACCTTATGGTCTCAAGGTCTCCCCTTGTAACTATGCAACCATTTTGGACCCCACCAATCCTTGCTTAACAAGTAGCCCTCTTAACAGAGCCAATCTAATTCTTGACAAACAACTTATGTAATTTTGTGGTATTTGCCTTTATAAGCCATTTTGTAGTCCAACAGAACACAATTCATGTGCCTCTTGAATCTGTCCTCAGTTTGGCTCAAATAAAACTCTTTTCTATTCCTATTATAGATTGTTTATTGATTATTTCTGTTGACACACCATAGGAACTTAAAATAGAGATTATTACTTCTATGTTATGCATATTTAAATAACATCAAATATATTTGTGAGCGATTAAAAAGTATGGGACAGCTATATAGTAAATTAACATTAGCATTTTATAAACAGAAATCTCTCTACCTGGTTTTAAATACATGACTCTTTGGTGTTCATTTCTTCACTCTAATCAGAAAGTTACAAATAGGACAATTCCCATTTGTGTTACAGTTAATTGTACACTTGTCCAGGCTTTCTACAAGCTATTTGCACTCAATAAATGAGGCAGGAATAAAAGACAGAAGAAACTTATGAGAAAAAAATTGAATACTTTGGTACCAAGATTTTTATATCAAATAATTACTTGTTTGCAACACTGAAATTTCTCAGTTCAGCAAATCTTCATCAGAAATTTCAGAATTTGATGGCTGATGTGGCTCAGTGACCAAAAGAAATTGTGATTAAGTAATATAAATGACTAAAGTCTGTGACAGAAGGTTGCGCCTAAATATACCACAAAATGAGTTAGCAATATTAATCACACAATAAATGGAAATATTTGGTTTCATATTTGACACACTGGTTCATGATCTAATTTTTCTTTGAACTTAAAGAGTCAAAAGTATTTGTCCAGAGAGATATTATGTTTGCAGGGATAGTCTAATGGGGATGCAATGTATCTGTCTCTGTAAATACACTATATTATGTACAATTATTATACTGAGTGGGGTGCCGGGTGTGGAAGACTTCTCTTTTCTGGGTGATGCTCCCACCATAAATTTTGTACATATGTTGAATATTTAGTCTCCACTGAGATATTTTCATCAGTTACTGACAGAAATATATCTATGATTGCCCACCTGCTCAGCAAGAACTATGCCAGCCTTCAAACGTTGTAAGTGAGAAGGCATTCAGGTAATGAAAGTGTGAATTTGCAGAAATATAACTTGCCCTGTGATTTGAAGAGAATACTATTAATTGTTAGGGAATTTCACCCTTAACATCCAGACTGGGGAAGGGGGTGAAGACACAAAGTCTGGGACTTAAATTTCCAGATGTTGCTTCCAGGAGTTTCTTCCTCTTACCTTGAGAGCAAGGGCTGAAAGTGTTGTTCTGTGCACTGTAATGTCTTACATATAAATGTTTTACATAGAAGCTGATCATTCTATGCCTGGGATCTAATGGTGTGAACCAGGGGCATGCCACCCACACGCACTCTTCTGAACCAAGGCACTCACACCCCAGCTTCTGGGAATAGGGGCTGCTGATAGCTCAGGCCTGTGTTTCCCTCCTGGAATCTGAGAGCCACCTAACCCTAGGTTATGCCCCTTCCCTAAGGGCAGTCCACATTCAACGACTGGTTACCTGATGGGGGAAGGACAGTCCCCGTGCCTTAATTAAGGACAATTCTAAAGAGCCTTATATACTCCAGAGCCTCTTTATTGCAACTGCGAGACAGTTTCAATCTCTCCCTCTGCTTAATCCTACTTCTTTCAATGCCTTCAAATCCAATTCCTGAGAGCATTCACCAATAAAATTTGCACATGCAAATCTCCATCTCAAAGCCCATTTCCAGGAACACTCACCTAAAGCAGTAGAAGTCAGGAGTGATCTAAAGTGGAATTTTGGAGCTGAATCATCTACTGAAGGCTAGCAGTGAAGACCCCATCACCGATGATGGGTGGAGTGCTAATAGCCCCTGGCATACTATAGCAATGCAATTTTTAACACTTTCACCTGGAGTAAACTGGATAGGTAGGGAACACACTGGCTGCAGGCAACATCTCAAGCATCTGAGGGATCTGGGGGAAGCAGTAATTATAGGGACTATGGAAGGAATGGCTGTTGCTGAGGGCTATCAATTCATTGGAGAAAAACAATGAAAAGCTGGAGGTAATTAATCACCAATTTAAGGTAAATTGTGAAAGCCAGAGGGATTCCTTGGCAGAACATAAAGAATCTCTGCCCTACTGTAACTAAAAGGCAAAGAAAACTGAGGTTCATTTCCAGAACTGAATTATAAAGTTAACCTTCCAGAGAAGGTTAAATTCTAAAACAGGCAATTCTGCAGTGTCAAGACCAGCACCTGGATTACTAAACCTGAAATGGGAATGTCTAGGTCTTTACGCTCAAAAATCTTAAGTATCCATATCCTCTTGGCCTTTCTGGGCCCATCAGAAGTGGTCTATTCCTCTTTGTAAAAAAACAGCCCCTTATTGAAGACAATGCAGAAACTCCTGCCTTTCAATACAACATATGTTCCTCTCAAGATCTACCCCAGTCTCTTGTATGGGCCTCCAGTAACTAAAGAAAAGGTCAAGAATCCATGAGGAATCACCATGCACTACAAACACAATATTATACAGTAATGTTTCAATCAGTCCTTCACAGAAACCTATGACCATTCACTCAGGTAATCATACACTAAAGAAGGAAAATACCCAGAAATTTCGAGGTCACATTTATTATTCAAGAACTCAAAGTTATCCAGTTAGTCATGTCAAAGTGGGAACACATGGTAATAAATAGTTTCACTAGGTGCAGTTTACAAAGCAGGCATGGGACATGGGACAACCCAGTAATCCTGTCCTCTATCCTTCTGTTTTATTGGAATAAACATACTTGATAGTTAACAGACTCCATCCCCTACCCCCAGGTTGCTGGCTTGGCCTTTGGAGACAAGTGCCATCAGTGGGAAAGACCAATTAGATGCCTCTGTTCAGATTTGACATTAAGTAGTTAGGCTGCTGCATGGCCTGAGAAGAACTTGGTCAGGATCACCCACTAGATAAGCTACTTAGACTAGCAAAAGTGTTAACCCAGGGTGAAGAGAATCTAGGATGGGTAGAAGAGGAATAGGGCAATAAGTATCAGTTGTACCCTCAAGACCAGCTGCCACACTGGGGTTGTTTTTCATTACATATTTAAATGATAATACTTTGGAAGTACTGCATTAAAGAAAATATATCATTAAATTAAGTTTTTTTAAAATGTAGCCACTTGAAAATTGAAAATAATGTTTGTGGCTTATATTTGTGGCTTGCGGTATATTTCTATTGGACAGGTTTGCTTTATAATATCTGTGCGCAACAAAAATTTCACCTAAAACCTCTAACCAATAGGAAGCTATCAGTAGCTAAATGCATGTGATTTGACCAGTTGAGTAAGAGCCATTTGGGTGACTATGGTCTGCAGTGGGGGAAGTTCATAATACAGTCTAATGAGAAACTGTAAAGGGCAAACAGGAGAGACCTTCAAGATGGCAGAGGAGTAAGATGTGGACATCACCTTCCTCCCCACAAATACATCAGAAATACAACTACATGTGGAACAACTCCTACAGAACACCTACTGAATGCTGACAGAAGAACTCAGACTTCCCAAAAGCCGTGTGACTGACAGGGTCTTGGTGCTCCAGCCGGGTGTCAGGCCTGTGCCTCTGAGGTGGGAGAGCCGAGTTCAGAACTTCAGTCCACCAGAGACCTCCCAGCTCCACATAATATCAAACAGCAAAAGCTCTCCCAGAGATCTCCATCTCAATGCTAAGGCCCAGCCCAACTCAATGACCAGCAAGCTACAGTGCTGGACACCCCATGCCAAACAACAAGCAACACAGGAACACAACCCCACCCATTAGCAGAGAGGGTGCCTAAAATAATAATGTCACAGACACACCAAAACACACCACCAGACATGGTCCTGCCCACCAGAAAGACAAGATCCAGCCTCATCCACCAGAACACAGGCATGAGTCCCCTCCACCAGGAAGCCTACAAAACCCATTGAAGCAATCTTAGCCACTGGGGGCAGACACCAAAAACAACAGAACTATGAACGTGCAGCCTGTGAAAAGGAAAACCCAAACATAGTAAGTTACGCTAAATGAGAAGACAGAGAAACACACAGCAGATGAAGGATCAAGGTAAAAACTGACCAAACCAGACAAATGAAGAGGAAATATGCAGTCTACCTGCAAAATAATTCATAGTAATGATAGTAAAGATGATCCAAAATCTTGGAAATACAATGGAGAAAACAAAAGAAACGTTTAACAAGGACTTAGAAGAGCTAAAGAGCAAAGAAACAATGATGAACAACACAATAAATGAAATTAAAAATTCTCTAGAAGGAATCAATAGCAGAATAACTGAGGCAGAAGATAGGATAAGTGACCTGGAAGATAGAATAGTGGAAATAACTACTGCAGAGCAGAATAAAGAAAAAAAGAATGAAAAGAATTGAGGACAGTCTCAGAGACCTCTGCGACAATATTAAATGCACCAACATTCGAATTATAGGGGTCCCAGAGGAAGAAAAGAAAAAGAAATAGACTGAGAAAACATTTGAAGAGATTATGGTTGAAAACTTCCCTAATATGGAAAGGAAATAGTCAATCAAGTCCAGTAAGCATAGAGAGTACCATACAGGATAGATCCAAGGAGAAACACGTCAAGACACATACATATTAATCAAACTATCACAAATTAAACACAAAGAAAAAAATATTAAAAGCAACAAGGGAAAAACAACAAATAACATACAAGGGAATCCCCATAAGGTTAACAGCTGATCTTTCAGCAGAAACTCTGCAAACCAGAAGGGAGTGGCAGGACATATGTAAACTGATGAAAGGGAAAAACTACAACCAAGATTACTCTAACCAGCAAGGACCTCATTCAGATTTGACAGAGAAATTAAAACGTTTACAGACAAGAAAAGCTAAGAGAACTCAGCACCACCAAACCAGCTTTACAACAAATGCTAAAGGACCTTCTCTAGGCAAGAAACACAAGAGAAGGAAAAGACCTAGAATAACAAACCCAAAACAATTAAGAAATTGGTAATTGGAACATGCATATCAATAATTAGCATACATGTAAATAGATTAAATCATCCACCAAAAGACATAGACTGGGTGAATGGATACAAAAACAAGACCCATATATATGCTGTCTACAAGGGTCCCATTTCAGACCTAGGGACACATACAGACTGAAAATGAGGGGATAGAAAAAGATATTCCATCCAAAAGGATATCAAAAGAAAGCTGGAGTAGCAATTTTAATATCAGACAAAATAGACTCTAAAGTAAAGACTATTACAGGAGACAAAGAAGGACACTACATAATGATCAAGAGATCAATCCAAGAAGAAGATATAACAACTGTAAATACTTATGCACACAACACAGGAACACCTTAATACATAAGGCAAATGCTAACAGCCATAAAAGGGGAAATCAAAAGTAACAAAATCAGAGTAGGGGACTTTAGTTCCTCATTTTCACCAATGGACAGATCATCCAAAATGAAAATAAATAAGGAAGCACAAGCTTTAAATGATACATTAAACAAGATGGACTTCATTGATATTTGTAGGACATTCCATCCAAAAACAACAGGATACACTTTCTTCTCAAGTGTTCATGGAACATTCTTCAGATAGATCATATCTTGGGTCACAAATCAAGCCTTGCTAAATTTAGGAAAATTGAAATAGTATCAAGTATTGTTTCCAACCACAAAGCTATGAGACTAGATATCATTTACAGGAAAAAAATCTGTAAAAAATACAAACACATAGAGGCTAAACAATACACTACTTAATAACCAAGAGATCACTGAAGAAATCAAAGAGGAAATTAAAAAAAACCCACAAACAAATGACAATGAAAACATGATGACCCAAAACCTATGGGATGCAGCAAAAGCAGTTCTGAGGGAAGTTTATGGCAATACAATCCTACCTCAAAAAACATCTCAAATAAACAACCTAACCTTACACCAAAAGCAATTAGAGAAAGAAGAACAAAAAACCCCAAACTCCTCAACAAAATGCTAGCAAACAGCATCCAACAGTAAATTAAAAGGATCATACACCATGATCAAGTGAGGTTTATCTCAGATGCAAGGATTCTTCAATATACTCAAATCAATGTCATAAACCATATTAACAAACTAAAGGAGAAAAACCATATGATCATCTCAATAGATGCAGAAAAAGCTTTCGACAAAATTCAACACCATTTATGGTAAAAACCTTCCAGAAAGTAGGCATAGAGGGAACTTATCTCAACATAATAAAGGCCATATATGAATAACCCACAGCCAATATTGTTCTCGATGGTGAAAAACTGAAACCCTTTCCACTAGGATAAGGAACAAGACAAGACTGTCCACTCTCACCATTATTATTCAACAGTTTTGCAAGTTTTAGCCACAGCAATCAGAGAAGGAAAAGAAATGAAAGGAATCCAAATCAGAAAAGAACAAGTAAAGCTGTCACTGTTAGCAGATGATATGATGCTATACATAGAGAATCCTAAAGATGCTACCAGAAAACTACTACAGCTAATCAATGAACTTGGTAAAGTTGCAGGATACAAAATTAATGCACAGAAATCTCTTGCATTCCTATACACCAATGATGAAAAATCTGAAAGAGATATTAAGGAAACACTCCCATTTACCATTGCAACAAAAACAATAAAATACCTAGAAATAAACCTCCCTAAGGAGACAAAAGACCTGTATGCAGAACACTATAAGACAATGATGAAAGAAATTAAAGATGATACAAACAGATGGAGAGATATACCATGTTCTTGGATAGGAAGAATCAACATTGTGAAAATGACTATACTACCCAAAGCAATCTATAGATTTAATGCAATCCCTATCAAACTACCAATGGCATTTTTCACAGAACTAGAACAAAAATTTCACAATTTGTATGGAAACACAAAAGACCCCAAATAGCCAAAGCAATCTTGAGAAAGAAAAACGGAGCAGGAAGAATCAGGCTCCCTGACTTCAGACTATACTACAAAGCTACAGTAATCAAGACAATATGGTACTGGCACAAAAACAGAAATATAGATCAACGGAACAAGATACAAAGCCCAAAGATAAACCCACGCACATATGGTCATCTTATCTTTGATAAAGGAGGCAAGAATATACAATGGAGAAAAGACAGCCTCTTCAAGAAGTGGTGCTAGGAAAACTGGACAGCTACATGTAAAAGAATGAAATTAGAACACTCCCTAAGAGCATACACAAAAATAAACTCAAAATGGATTAAAGACCTAAATGTAAGGCCAGACACTGTAAAACTCTTAGAGGAAAACATAGGCAGAACACTGTATGGCATAAATCACAGCAAGATCCTTTTGGACCCACCTCCTAGAGAAATGGAAATAAAAACAAAAATAAACATGGGACCTAATAAAACTTAAAAGCTTTTGTACAGCCAAGGAAACCATAAATAGGATGAAAAGACAACCCTCAGAATGGGAGAAAATATTTGCAAATGAAGCAACTGACAAAGGATTAATCTCCAAAATTTACAAGCAGCTCATGCAGCTCAATATCAAAAAACAAACAACTCAATCCAAAAATGGGCAGAAGACCTAAATAGACATTTCTCCAAAAAAGATATACAGATTGCCAACAAACACGTGAAAGAATGCTCAACATCACTAATCATTGGAGAAATGCAAATCAAAACTGCAGTGAGGTATCACCTCACACCAGTCAGAATGGCCATCATCAAAAACCTACAAACAATAAATGCTGGAGAGGGTGTGGAGAAAAGGGAACCCTCTTGCACTGCTGGTGGGAATGCAAAGTGATACAGCCACTATGGAGAACAGTATGGAGGTTCCTTAAAAAACTAAAAATAGAACTACCTTATGGCCCAGCAACCCCAGTACTGGGCATATAGCCTGAGAAAATGATAATTCCAAAACGTCATGTACCACAATATTCATTGAAGCTCTATTTACAATAGCCAGGACATGGAAGCAACCTAAGTGTCCATCGACAGATCAATGGATAAAGAAGATGTTGCACATATATACAATGGAATATTACTCAGTCATAAAAAGAAATGAAATTGAGTTATTTGTAGTGAGGTGGATGAACCTAGAGTCTGTCATACAGAGTGAGGTAAGTCAGAAAGAGAGAAACAATACTGTATGCTAACACATATAAATGAAATCTAAAAATAAAATAATGTTTCTGAAGAACCTAGGGGCAAGACAGGAATAAAGATGCAGATGTAGAGAATGGACTTGAGGACACGGGGAGGGGGAAGGGTAAGCTGGGATGAAGTGAGAGAGTTGCCTGGACATATATACACTACCAAATGTAAAATAGATAGATAGTGGGAAGCAACCACATAGCACAGCAATATCAGCTCTGTGCTTTGTGTCCACCTAGAAGGGTGGGATAAGGAGGGTGGGAGTGAGACGCAAGAGAGAGGGGATATGGGGATATATTTATATGTATAGCTGATTCACTTTGTTATAAAGCAGAAACTAACACACTATTATAAAGCAATTATACTCCAATATAGATGTTAAAAAATAAAAGGCAAAATTCCTTCCAGCTGACTCCCTTCTCCCTCTCTATAGGTATAACATAAACACCACCGATGAAGCAAGATACGATGCTGCAGAGATCAGAATATTTCATAATTTAAAAACATCACTGGAATCTTCCCTAAATGTTTTGTCTGAACTCAAAATCTGTATCCATATCATTACATCAAACAAATACCTCTGCAGCAGTTTGACCTGTCTAGATTGTAGAAGGTCCTACAGATCTGCGTGTATGGAAAAAATGCATCTTAAAAATGAAAGTTCTAAGTAAATATAGTCATTGCATTTTAGAAACAAAGTTTTAAATAAGTGGTAACTGTAATACTCAGTCATCCACCATAAAATTTTCTGTTGTAATCTCCACTTCCGGACATGAATAGCTAAATAGCAATATATAAACAGACAATAGCAAAGTACCTTTTTTGGCTAACTACCACCCTGCCACTTCTGAACTGAAGCCAATTATAGTGACATCACTCTAGCTTCATGTCCTTTACTGACCTTCCTACTTATGTTGCCAAAATATATTAAATTTCTCCTCTACAATTTGTCTTTTCCCTTTGTCTTTGTTTCTTTAAATAACAACTTGACATACTTGACCTCAACCTACAATTTTGGCTGATAATATCACTGAGCAATTCACTTACATAAATGGCCTTGCATAATCATCTGTTGTGTCACAGAAAAATTCATGCAAAAAACCAACAATGAATTTTTATGATTTGGAATGGAAGAAAATTCTTTTAAATACTCTAAATACTATAACTCCATTAGGTAGTTAAGATGAAATGTTCTATCAAGTTGTAGACATCTAGTTTCCATAGTACTATAATTATAAAAATATATACTTAGTAAACCCACCTGCACATGTTTACTTTAGAATTCTTTAAGTAAAAGTCACTCTGACCACTAAATTGAAGTTGAAAGTGGTATCCCATTAGCTGAGGTCTTCAAACATGATTGAAGTCTTGAATATGTTTGAAAACCTACAAACACTAAGAAGGAAAACTAAAATACCTTTATTTGAAAGAAAATTAACATCTTTGGAATGTTAAAACAGAAAGTTATTTTTCTGGAAAAAATATGGCTCATTTAAGAATATTTACTGATAAGATGATATGTTATAAAATGTATGCTAGTCGATATTATGATATTGACTCATTATCTGTGAATTTGCACATGCTAATTAAATAAAGGTCATTGCAGTTGTTCAGCATGAGGTTTTTAATTTGATTAAAGAAAAAAATTCTTCACCTGCACAGATGTTTAAAAGGCTGTGAATAACCCTGCCTTTTCTTTATTGTACCCTCGGTATTTAGCACAGTGCCTGGCATGTATTTTGTATTAATACATGTGCTCTGAATAATTTAGTAGTGTCAACTTTAAAGACTACTAACAGATCATAGTCATTAAGAGCAGGGACTATACTGTCCAATTACCTGGGTTCAAGTCCTGTCCTTTACTGAGAGTGTGACTTTTGACAAGTTGTTTTATCTCTCTTCTATCTGCTCATCTGTAAAACGGGTATAGTAATAGCACTGGCCTCATAAGAAAGTCATGAGGAATAATGAGTTAGTATATGTGAAACTTTTAGAACAGTATATGCAGCATAGTTAAGAGCACAATCAACTATATATTTTATTAAATAGAAGCACTTCTTTGCACTTTAGAATGTACAAGTTCTTTTTACATATAACTTTCAAAATCTTACAAACTCTTGTGACCTACATAAGACGCCCTATTATTAGCCTGGTTTACAGTTGAAGTGAAGGCCCAAGGTCACACTATCAGCAAGGAGCAAAGCCAAAACTTGAATCCAAATTCTCTGAATATGAATTCTAAATCTTTTCCATTATATACAGCTAAAAGCGATTCTTTGGATTTTTTTTCCCTGATAATGTCTGAAATATGAGTATAGATGTTAAATAATCTTGGTAAAACTGTTGAGATTCATTACTCTCAGTAACCAAGTTATAGTAGAAGAATTAACATAATGAAAGGTCATTTTTTTAAAATAAATAAATAAATTTATTTATTTATTGGCTGCATTGGGTCTTTGTTGCTGCGCACGGGGTTTTTCTCTACTTGCAGCGAGCAGGGGCTACTCTTTGCTGTGGTGCTCGGACTTCTCATTGTGGTGGCTTCTCTTCTTGCAGAGCATAGGCTCTAGAGTGCAGGCTCAGTAGTTGTGGTGCACGGGCTTAGTTGCTCCGCGGCATGTGGTATCTTCCTGGACCAGGGCTCAAACCCATGTCCCCTGCATTGGCAAGTGGATTCTTAACCACTGTGCCACCAGTGAAGTCCAAGATTAGTTTCTTTTTTCAGTGATTTGCTCTTGTGATCATGGGTGATTTTTTTTTTTTTTAACATCTTTATTGGAGTATAATTGCTGTACAATGTTGTGTTAGTTTCTGCTATATAACAAAGTGAATCAGCTATATGTATACATATATCCCCATATCTCCTCCCTCTTGTGTCTCCCTCCCACCCTCCCTGTCCCACCCCCTAGGTGGTCACAAAGAACTGAGCTGATCTCCCCATGCGATGCAGCTGCTTCCCACTAGCAAACTATTTTACATTTGGTAGAGTATATATGTCAATACTACTCTGTCACTTCATCCCAGCTTACCCTTCCCCCTCCCCGTGTCCTCAAGTCCATTCTCTACATCTGTGTCTTTATTCCTGTCATGGGTAATTCTTAAGCACCAGCCTTACTGAGCACTATAACATAGGTTGACAGGTTCTGCCTGCCCTCAAAGTTCAAAATCTAAAAGAAGAGATAGAGGAGAGGTGGCCAAATGGCAGAGTAGGAAGACCCTGAACTCACCTCCTCCCACTGACACACCAAAATTGTAACTACTTACAGAGCAACTATCTATGAGAACAACCTGAAGATGAGCAGAAATTTTTTTCCACAACACATGAAGGAGGAGCCACCACAAGACAGGCAGGAAAGGCAAAGACTCAATATAGTCTGGATCCACCACCTGGGTTGGTGACCCACAAATGGGAAGACTATCTCAAGTGTAGAGGTGCTCCCCAAAGAGTGAGGGGTCCAAGCCCCACATCAGGCTCTGCAGCCCAAGGATCCTAAACTGGGAAGATGAACTCCCAGAACATCTGGCTTTGAAAACCAGCAGGGCTTATGTTCAGGAGGGCCAGAGGACTATAAGAAACTGACTTCCCTCTTGCAGGACATGCACAAAATCTCACATCCTCCAAGTCTCAGCACATAGGAAGTAGTTTGAATGAAGCCTGGGTCAGACCCACTTGCTGATCTTCAAAAGCCTCCAGGAGATGCAGGAAATCACTGGGACTTCCCCTGAGGATGAAGATGCTGGCAGCAGATAGTTTTGAAAGCTTTTTTTACCACAATAATACCACACTGGCAAGGGCCTTTTGGGAATTCTCCCTCTAGCATATTAGTGCTGGGGACACAGCCTGCCCACCAGTAGGCCAGCACCAACCCTGAGCCCACCAAGGCCAAGCAGACATCCATGCAGGGACCCTGACACAAGTACCCTCAGCTACAAAGAAAGCCACACATGGACACAGCCCCACCCACCAGTGTGCCAGCACCAGCCCTGAGCCCCCTGGGCCATACAGCCAACCACACAGGATGCCCACCCCACCCTCTAGAGGACCACAGTCACCACACAAGGCATGGCCTCACAGTCAACCAAGACACACACATACAGAAAGTGAGAAAAGGAAAAACGTTTTCCATGCAAATGGAAATGTAAAGAAAGCTGAGGTAGCATACTTTTATCAAACAAAATAGACTTGAAAACAAATACTGTAACAAGAGCTAAAGAAGGATATTACATAATGATAGATCAACAAGAAGATATAGTAATTATAAATACATATGTACCCAACATAGGAGCACCTAAATACATAAAGCAAATATTGACAAACATAAAGGAAGAGATTGATAGTAATACAATAATAATAGGGAAGTTTAACACCCATTTTACATCAATGGACAGATCATCCAGAAAGAAAATCAGTAAGCAAACATTGACCTTAAATGACACACTGGATCAGTAGAGTTAATAGATACATAAAGAACATATCATCCAAAACTAGCAGAATACACATTCTTTTCAAATGCACATGGAACATTCTACAGAATAGATCACAGGCTGGACCACAAAGCAAGTCTCAATACATTTAAGAAGACTGAAATCATATCAAGCAACTTTTCAACTGCAATGGCATGAGACTAGAAATCAGCTACAAGAAAAAAACTGCAAAAACACAAGCACATTGAATCTAAACAAAATACTACTAAAAACCCACAGGTCACTGAAGAAACCAAAGAGGAAATCAAAAAAATACCTGGAGACAAAAATGGAAACACAACAATCCAAAATCTATGGGAGGCAGCAAAAGCAGTTCCAAGAGGGAAGTTTAGCGTGGATATAAACCTACCTCAAGAAGCAAGCAAACAAAAAATCTCCACTAATTTGACCTTAAGCCTAGAGGAACTCGAAAAAGAACCAAAAGAAAAAAAAAAAAAGTTAGTAGAAGGAAAAAATAATATGGATCAGAGTGGAACTAAATGAAATAAATACTAAAAAGACAATAGAAAAGATCAATAAAGCTAAGAGGCAGTTCTCTGAAAAGATAAACGAAATCGACAGATCTTTAGCCAGGCTCATTAAAGAAAAGAAGAAAAAGTGCCCAGATCCATAAAATTAGAAATGAAAAAGAAGTTACAATCAACACCATGAAAATACAAACAATCATAAGAGAGTACTGTGAACTATACGCCAATAAAATGAACAATCTAGAAGAAATGGATAAATTCCTAGAAATGTACGATCTCTCAAGACTGAATCAGAAAGAAACAGAAAATATGAACAGACTGATTACCAGTAATAAAATTGAATCAGTAATCAAAAAACTCCCAACAAACAAAAGCCCAGGACCAGATGTCTTCACAGGTGAATTCTACAAAATGTTTAAAAAATAATTAACATCTATTATTCTCAAACTATTCCACAAGATTGAAGGAACACTTCTAAACTCATTCTCCTCAAAGACATCACCCTGATATCAAAACCAGACAAAGATATAACACACACACACAAAAAAAATTACAAGCTGATATCACTGGTAAACATCAACGCAAAAATCCTCAACGAAATATTAGCAAACTGAATTCAACACTACATTAAAAGAATCATACCCCATGATCAAGTGGGATTTATCCCAGTAATGCACAGATGATTTAATATCCACAAAACAATCAATGTGATACACTACATTAATAAATTGAAGAATAAAAATCATATGATCATCTCAACAGATGCAGAATAGGTTTTTGACAAAATTCAACATACATTTATGATAAAAACTCTCAACATAGTGCATATAGAGGGAATATACCTCAACATAATAAAGGTCATATATGGCAAACCAATAGCCAACATCATACTCAACAGTGAAAAGCTGAAAGCATTTCCTCTAAGATGAGAAACAAGATAAGGATGCCTACTCTCTCCACTTTTATTCAACATGATACTGGAAGTCCTAGACACAGAAATCAGAAAAAAAAAAAAAAAAAGCCAAATTGGAGAGGAAGAAGCAAAATTGTCACTGTTTGCAGATGACATGATACCATATGTAGAAAATCCTAAAGACACTACTAAAAAACTATTAGAACTAATAAATGAATTCAGTGAAGTTGCAGGATACAAGATTAATATATAGAAATCTGCTTCATTTCTATACACTAACTAAGAACTATCAGAAAGAGAAATTAAGAAAATAATCCCTTTTACAATTACATCCAAAAGGATAAAATACCTAGGAACAAATCTAACCAAAGAGGTAAAAGACTTGTACTCAGAAAACTACAGCACATTGATTAAAGAAATTGAAGGTGACACAAACAAATGGAAAGATGCACCATGCTCATAAATTGAAAGAATTAAAATTGTTAAAATGACCATGCTACCCAAGATAATCTACAGATTCAATGCAATCCCTATCAAAAGGCCAAAGGTATTTTTCATAAAACTAGAACAAGTAATTCTAAAATTTGTAGGGAAACACAAAAGATCCCAAATAGCCAAAGCAATCTTGAGAAAGAAGGACAAAACTGGTGGCATCAAGTTCCCTGATTTCAAGTGATACTGCAAAGTTACAGTAATCAAAACAGTATGGTACTGACACAAGGATAGACACATTGATCAACGGAATAGAATAGAGAGCCCAGAAATAAACCCACACTTAAATGGTCAATTAATCTTCAACAAAAGACGCAATAATAAAAACTGGTGGAAAAGCCACCTTTTCAATAAATGGTATGGAAAAAACTAGACAGCTATGCACAAAAAAACTCAAACTGGGCTACTTTCTCATACCATGTACAAAAATAGACACAAAATGGATTAAAGACCTAAATATAATACCTGAAACCATAAAATACCTAGAAGAGAACATAGGCAGTACACTCTCTGACATCAGTCTTAGCAATAATTTTTTGGATCTGTCTCCTCAGGAAAGGGAAACAAAAGCAAAAATAAACAAACAGGACTACATCACACTAAAAAACTGTTGCACAGCAAAGGAAAATATCAACAAAATGAAAAGGCAGCCTACTGAATGGGAGAAGATATTGGCAAGCAACATATCTGACAAGGGGTAAATTTCCAAAATATACAAAGAACTCATACAACTCAACATCAAACAAACAACCCAATTGAAAAACAGAGGATTCACACTGGTCAGAATGGTCATCATCAAAAAATCTACAAACAATAAATGCTGGAGAGGGTGTGGAGAAAAGGGAACCCTCTTGCACTGTTGGTGGGAATGTAAATTGATACAGCCAGTATGGAGAACAGTATGGAGGTTCCTTAAAAAACTAAAAATAGAACTATCATATGGCCCAGCAATCCCACTATTGGGCATATACCCTGAGAAAACCATAATTCAAAAAGAGTTATGTACCAAAATGTTCACTGCAGCTCTATTTACAATAGCCAGGACATGGAAGCAACCTAAGTGTCCACCAACAGATGAATGGATAAAGAAGATGTGGCACATATATACAATGGAATATTACTCAGCCATAAAAAGAAATGAAAATGAGTTATTTGTACTGAGGTGGATGGACCTAGAGTCTTTCATACAGAGTGAGGTAAGTCAGAAAGAGAAAAACGAATACCATATGCTAACACATATATATGGAATCTAAAAAAAAAAAAAAAAAATGCTTCTGATGAACCCAGGGGCAGGACAGGAGTAAAGACACAGATGTAGAGAATGGACTGGACTTGCGGACACAGGGAGGGGGAAGTGTAAGCGGGGACAAAGTGAGAGAGTAACATTGACATATATACACTACCAAATGTAAAATAGATAGCTAGTGGGAAGCAGCCACATAGCACAGGGAGATCAGCTCGGTGCTTTGCGACCACCCAGAGAGGTGGGATAAGGAGGGTAGGAGGGAGATACAAGAGGGAGGGGATATGGGGATATACATATGCATATAGATGATTCACTTTCTCATACAGCAGAAGCTAACACAACATTATAAAGCAGTTTATACTCCAATAAAGATGTTAAAAAGAAAAGAAAAAGAAAAACAGAGGATCTAAATAGACATTTTTCCAAAGAAGACGTACAGATGGCCAACAGACACACGAAAAGATGTTCGTCATTAATCATCAGGGAAATGCAAATCAAAACCACAATGAGACATCAGCTTACATCTGTCAGATTGACTGCCATCAAATAAAACAAGAAATAACAAGTGTTGGTGAGGACATTGAGAAAAGGGAACCCTCATGCACTATTAGTGGGAATGCAAGTTGGTATAGCCACTATGGAAAACAGTACGGATATTCCTCAAAAAATTTTAAAAAGAACTACCATACAATCCAGCAATTCCACTTCTGGGCATTTTTCCAAGAAAAAAAACCCACTAATTCAAAATTACATATGCACCCCTATGTTCATTGCAGCATTATTTACAATAGCCAAGATACAGAAGCAACCTAAGTGTTCATCAATGGATGAATGGATGAAAAAGAAATGCACAATGGAATATTACTCAGCCATAAAAAATGAAATCTTGCCATTTGCGACCGTGTGGCTAGACCTAGAGGGTATTATGCTACATGAAATAAGTCAGACAGAGAAAGACAAATACCATATGATCTCACTTATATGTGGAGTCTAAAAAACAAAACAAATAGAACGAAAACAGACTCATAGATACAGAGATGAAACAAGTATTTGTCATAAGGGAGGGAAGTGGCACCAGGGGGCAAAATAGGTGAAGGGGATTGAGAGGTACAAACCTCTAGTTATAAAATAAATAAGCTGTGGAGATATAATATACAGCATAAGGAATATGGTTCCTAATATTGTAATAATTTTGTAGGAGGACAGATGGTTACTAGACATATAGTGTCATCATTTCATAATGTATGCAATGTCAAATCACTATGTAGTAAGCCTAAAACTAACATAATACTGTACATCAACTATATTTCAATACGAAAATAAATAAATAATAGATAGCTAGATAAATAGCTAGATAGATAGATAAATAGGTAGTTTAAAGAAGAAAGAGAATATATACACGTGCATATATAACATGGATAGTTGCTGCAGAGCCATGTCAAACAAAAGAGCATAGAGAAAAATGCTGAGACATTGTGGTGTACAATAAATTGCCAGGACTTGAGACACCTGGGGCTCATTCTTAAAAAAGGAACTTATCTTGAATTAATATATGTAAGATCATATTTTCATCTTATATAAAACTGAAGTGTGGACAATTTCCACTTTATATTATTATTATATACTCTCATAAACCAATAGAGGAGTACAAATTAGTAAAATCTTTTTTGGGAACAACTTGCAACAACTGAAAAACCACTATCACATTGACTCAGCAATTTCACTGGATCCACTTGTTTTCATTACTACTAGCACTGATCGAAGCCACCATCATATCTTGCCTGGACTTCCACAATGGCCTTCTTGCTGATCCCACTGCTTCCATTCCAGCTCCAATACAATCCTTGCTTCATACTGCAACTGAAGAATTCATCCTAAAATGCAAAGCAACTTGCCCCTCTATGCTCCTTAAAATTCCCCAATGGCTGCTCACCCTCCTTGGAAGGAAATCCAAATTCCTTCCATGGCTTATAAAGCCCTAGGGATTTGCCTAGGTTTCTGATCTCAATCATACCACTTTCTCACACACCAGACTTTGACCCTTGTGGTCTTCCTTCCGTTCATGTCTTAGGGCTTTGCATACACTCTTCCATCTCCCTCAAATACTCTTTCTCTGTTCGCCCATTCAGATTTCAACTTAAATATCACCTATTCAAATAGACTGGACCTGACAACCCAATTGAAAGTGACTTCCTAACCAATCTCCAGTACAGTACTGCTATTTTAATTCTCTGTACAGCACTATCATGACATGGTGCTTTCTCACTTACTTATTCAATCTTTTTTGCATGCACATATTTTTGAACGTATATATGCACATTGGTACACCTTCAGTATTTATTTATTTTTTCCCTCCCTCCACCCACTGCACACAATTTAAGTTTCTAAGAATAGGGACCTTGCTTGTTCTGTTCATCAGTGTATCTCCAGCTCCAATAACAACGGCTAGCACATAATGGGCATTTAACCAATGAATATTTAATTCAAGTAGTATAACCAATGAGCATTTTGCATGTATTAATACTATGGTTCCAAGTACACACACAGAGTAAATTTCCCATTTGCCTTACTCATTCCTTAAGTTTCTACTATCTGCTAGTTAAGGAATGGAGAATAAAATGTGAGTGAGATGAATATCAGATGATCTAGAAGAAAATTTGAGTTCACATCCCAGAATATAAAAGGTAAAAAGGTAAGGAAAAGACATTTAATAAAAAAGAAAATATAAATGTTACATAGGATCAATCATGGACATCTAACATCCACCTAATAGGATGACAGAAAACAGAGAAGACAAAAATGGAAGAAAAACGTCAAAGAAACACAGAAAAGCAATTCTCAAAGCTGAAGAAAGACAAGAGTCTCCAGACTAAAAGGGGCCTACTACATGCTAAGTGGGCAGAATTAAAGAAAAGCAAACAAACAAACAAAAAGCCCTTATACTACATATCTTCATTAAGATTCAGAATACCAAGCATAAATAGAAGATCCCAAACTTAACTTCTTCCACACTTCTGAAAGCTGCTTGAAGATCCACTCTGTGAGGGTGTTTCTGGATGAGATTGGCATTTGAATCGGTGAACTCAGTAAGTAGATTGCCCTCCCTAATATGGGTGGACATCACCCAATCCATTGAGGGCCTGAATAGAAAAAAAGCAAGGAAAAGAAGGACTTGTTCCTTTCATGCCTTCCTACTTGAGCTGGCATATTGGTCTTCTCCTGCCTTGAACTGGGATTTGTAACATCAGCTACCCTGGGTCTCAGGCTTTCAGACTCTAAGTGAAATTACACCACCAGCAGCTTTCCTGGATCTCCAGCTTGAAGATGGCAGGTCATAGGACTTCTTTGCCTCCATAATCACATGATCCAATTCCTCATAATAAATCTCCTTTTTTTATTTCTACATATATTCTGTTTCTCTGAAGCCTGACCAATACAAAAAACTAGAAAGAATATGATTAGAAACCAAGAGGTAAAGAACTGGACCTTAGCTAGAAAGAAGGACAGTTCATCCTTTGTAGAGGAGGACTGAAGAGAGGATGAATGTCAATGTATATATGTATGGGTAAATGCATAGATTTGGTGCTGAAAAGCTGAGAAAATTCATCTAGTGGTTTCTATATACTATGTCAAGAAATTTAAAAAACTTGCATCCAGAAGTTTTAGGAGAGTAGAAAATTTTTGAAATTGTTTCTGCACCGAGGGGGAGAGAGTTGGCCAGTAAAGTATAGCAGGCTTGCTGAGCAGTGTTTAGAGTTCAAGTAAGGAACTAATGAATTTGTGATAGAAGCAATCTGCTGGGCCAATGATTTTCTCTCATAGTGGTCATTTGCCCATGCACATAATTAGAGAAAGCAAATATTTGGGTTGGTTCAGGGTTGGTGTTTTGCCAGAAGGGTGTGGTAACAGACAAGAGCAAGGAAATTTTGCAGTTTTTAGGGAGGTATTAAGATTTTCGTATATATGTTATTTGTGAAAAATAATATAACATTCTATTTTTCTCTAACTGAACTTGATTTCACTCTAGATCTCCATTTAACCCAGAAGCAGAAAAAATTATTTTGAAAAATTATTAATACATAGAATCTAAGCTGGATAGGAAGAAGAGACTGGAGAGGGGTAATGATTAGGAAGATGACACAAGACAGACGGGGCTTAAGTAATTCCCATCTATGTATGATTAGAATTGGCTCCAAAACTGGATCATGCTAGACCTGAAGGTTTGGAACTCTCTTATTCCACATGATCAATACTGGGGAAAGTAGGGGCTGAGAGTAAGTTACTGCAGCTGCAAAAGCTGACCAGAATATTAAGAAGCTCATGTCTTGGCAACTGTAATACCCAAGGGCTTTCCCATCCATTTTTATTCCATCCCAGTTTTGTCATATGATTTGTATTTAGATCGAGGATAAAGATACTTGATTGTTGTACTAGCTTTGTTGGCTGCTTTAAAGCTAATGTCATTTTCAATTCTTGTTTTGAAATAAAGTGAAATTACTTCCGACTTCATAAGCAAGGTGCTATTTAGTAATTTAAATCCCTCTCCTATGCTTAAAATGAGTCTCTGTCCCTAGCATTAGTTATGCAACTGTCTACCCTTTGCATTTTAAGTGAATCGTAGCCACAAGAGCTTACTCAGCTGAGTTGTTTCTTAATCCTATCAACTCAAGTCAGAATCATCCTTTTCCACCCACATACACTTAGCTTTCAAGTCTAAAATCCAAAGAAACATTTAAATTATTGAAGTCAATCTTGTGAGACAGGATTTGTCACACTGAGGGCAAGTAATTTAAAGAAATTCCAATGTAAATTTGAACTTACATTGGCTAGCCAAGGCTCCTTCCCAAATCAAACCAGTAAAATAATACTTGTTATGTTTTCATGCTTTGTTTAAATGACCAATTTTGAGCATTTTTTATGTCAGTATTTTTATTGTTCCTATAATATGGAGTTCATAATAATAAAACAATTAGTTAAACAAATATCTATTGAGCATCTGCTATGCTTAAGACACTACGCTTCGTGCCCCAGGCTTAAAAAGTAGGAAGTAACAATTTTTGCTATAAGGTTCTAAATCCCCTGATGCAGGAAAATCAAGTGCACAAGTAGATCTTACAGTAGCACTTGAACTAAGAAGGGGAAGCAGTATTAAGCTGTGAACTAAAGCAGTGATAGGCAGAATTTTAAATGGTAAGGAAGAAGGAGATAACTGATTAAGCAGAGATGAAGGACTCCACATTTTTCAGGCTGAGTCAGAGAGAAAAGTATTATATTTGGCAGAGCTTGGAAATTTAGGAATAATGAGTTGTTTTGTGGAGGAAAGTGATAAATCTGGTATGAGAAATTTTTAGCGTAAGGAAACCACAGAACATGCAAATAATGATGTCTAGCAGACAGTTGGAAATGTGTAGCTAGAGCTTTGTAGCAAAGTCAGGGAGAAGAGCTGTCAAACTGGGAGTCATTTTCAAGAAGCAATAAAAAGCTGTTACAATCTAGGATGGTAAGAATTGGATAAAAACAAACTGTGTCTGTTGGTAGGGTGGTGGGGGGAAAAGAAAGAAATTTGTAGCATTGTGGGAAGAATAAAAAGACACAGCAAAAGGAGACAGCAAAGGGAAAAACATAAAATTAGTATTCAGAGATAGCCAAAGAGCCAAGATAACATCAAAGAAATCAGAAGAGAAAAAATTCTCATTATGAATATAATGTGACCAATCCTGTCAGATGCCACAGAGATTTTGGAAATAAATCATTTCCAAAATCACTCAGTATTGTTCATCTTGGGAATACAGAGCATGTTACTCCTAATAAGAGCTACCAGCATTAATTAACTTTCAAACTAATAATTATATTGTAATTGTCTTTTCTAGTTTGAGACAGGAACATACCCATAAGAATGATGTACCTGAGCTTGTCTGCGTTGAGTCTCTCCTTTACTAAGCAAGCATTTGCAGACATCCCCAGAAGTGATGCCTCCTTTTGCCATGGGAATTACACAGGCTTTTGTAACCACTGTTCCCAAATAGATATCACTGGTCTCGGAGCAGGAAGGCTCCTTCTCTCAATTCAGTGTCCACTAGAACTCTGCTCTGTTCTTCATCTTCAGTCACTAAATGCCCCATAACAGCTGGAGAAAGAGTTGCGGGCCAGTGCTAATGTTCTGAGGAGCATTTGCACTGAACATTCAAATCACTGGAAAAGAAAATTAAAATTCATAGGAATGAGTTTCTAAAGATCACAGCATTTGGTTGAGGAGATATTTAGGGAGAAGCACCCTTTAAAATAACCTCATGTAGGCAACCTCTAAACTTATCCTAAAACTGGCATTGTAAGTGAACAAGTTTGATTAAGATTATTCTGTGAATTTTTTAAAGCCATACGATGATGCTGTTATTTCAGTCCCAGAATCACCTTTCCTAAGAGGGCATCAAAGATTTGCAAAGTGAAGGAGTAGCCTCTCCTGGTCTTGTCCTTTTGCATTTGAAAATGCTTTTCATTTGAGATTGGCAAGGAAATTTCTGTTGCCAGTTTTTTCTAGTATCCACTTTCACTGATCGTAGCAGTCAAAGAGAAATCTTACTACCATGGACACAGCTGGCTGACTTATTTGCCTTTATATATGCATTATATTTTCTTCTTTGGAAGTGCTTGACCATCTTTTCCCTTCTCAAATGCTGTTTTCTTTTTTCTAGATTACGAAGATAGATGTTATTTAAATTGAGCTTTTCAAACATAATATTTTAAAATACTAGTTAAATAACTAGGGCCTGGAAGAGAAGCCAAGTCAGCCAGAGATATGAGAAGGCTCTTGGGGGAGGTGGGGAGTGGTTGAAGGAGGCCTCAAAAGATGGCCATTTAATAAAAGAGAAAAGACAGGTATATCAGTATTTTTTAAACAACTGGTATGGTCATATGAGTTCCTACTAGCTGAATTTCCACCCAGAGCAAACTTTTCCTTTAAAAATTATTTCTTGGAGGGCTTCCCTGGTGGCACAGTGGTTGAGAGTCCGCCTGCCGATGCAGGGGACACGGGTTCATGCCCCAGTCCGGGAAGATCCCACATGCCGCGGAGCGGCTGGGCCCGGGAGCCATGGCCACTGAGCCTGCGCGTCCGGAGCCTGTGCTCCGCAATGGGAGAGGCCACAACAGTGAGAGGCCCGCGTACCGCAAAAAAAAAAAAAAAAAAAAAAAAAAATTATTTCTTGGGGACTTCCCTGGTGTCGCAGTGGTTAAGAATCCGCCTGCCAACGCAGGGGACACGGGTTTGAGCCCTGGTCCGGGAAGATCCCACGTGCCGCGGAGCAACTAAGCCCATGAACCACAACTACTGAGCCTGCGCTCTAGAGCCCGCGAGCCACAACTACTGAAGCCTGCTTGCCCTAGAGCTCGTGCTCCACAACAAGAAGCCATCGCAATAAGAAGGCCGCGCACCTCAATGAAGAGTAGCCCCCGCTGGCCACAACTAGAGAAAGCCCGCGTGCAGCAACGAAGACCCAATACAGCCAAAAATAAATTTAAAAATAAAGAAATTAAATAAAATAATTTTTTTAAAAAATGATTTCTCTTATATCCCAATTCTTATCTGTTAAAACATAAGGGAAGCTTTCCATATGCTCTTCTCTACTTGCCAGGTTAAACCTACTAACAGTGATGTGTCCATAATCCATGACTCAGCTCTGGCCTGTTAGAAAAAGAAGACTGAAGCAAGCATGTGGTGTAATTTTCCATTACTGATTACTTTGTCATCCCTAAAACTTTTCCCTCCCTCACTGTTCACCTTGAAAATGTACCCACTCAAAAAAAGTCAGCCAAAAAATTTGTCCTCAGAAACTCTTGAGTTAAATAACTCAGAAATTTCTTGTGAACATAAGTTGAAGGTACAGAGGTACAGAGTTGGTATGGAAAGGAAGAACAGTTTATTTTTAATTATGCACAAACATACATTCTAGATATTATAATTTCAAATAGTGTGTCATTTTTTTAACCACGTTCACCACTGTTTCATCTAGTCACTATAGTCCATAATATAGTGCATATAACAAATCTTATGTAAAGCATTACAATACTCGTGCTCTGAGAAAATAAGAAAATCAAATATAAGAATAAATACATGGTGAAGGGTAGAGAGGCGTGGTATCAAATGGGTTAAGATACTTCCTTTGTAAGTTAATCAGGAAAGATTAATTGAAATAAAGGGCTTGGAGACCACCTTTTAGCTTTACACAACCAGTCCTTCAAGTAGACCATGCAAGAGAACATATATTTTTCCGGAGATAAGTCAGTTCAGACAAAGTCAATATATGTGTGACCACTCCTCAGTTGGGTACAGAGTTGCTGAGAAGTTGTCGTCACTTGAAAATACAAAATTTTAATACATTCCCACCTAAATTGCTTCTCTTCACTTGCTGTCTGCAAGCTCAACTTAGTGTTTTTTAAACCCAAATATAATTTGTTGCTTTTTATTAATAATATTTAGACTTACATTTTATTTTTTTTTCAAGGAAAGCACCCACCCCTTGATTTATAAAATCACAAAATATAAGGCTGGAAGTAAGTCTTTTATTCATACAACAAGTATGTTTGCAGGCTCAGCTTTTTATTCCACGCTTTCATTTCACAGATGAGAAAATTAAAACCCAGAGATTTAAAATGTCTTAACCAAGTTCAGCAATCGGAACAAATTTGTTTAAAAGACAGAAGTAGGATGAGTCTATAAAAACTAATTCAGTTTAAATCCAGTTGTTAATATAGTTGGTTTCCTTCTGAGCCTTTCAGGAAATATTAATGTAGAAAAAAAATTCTATTACAGTCAGGCAGTGTGTATCTTGATGCAAAAAAAAAAGAGCTTTTAAAAAGATCACCCCAAGAATAACTGCACTTAGACAGATGTTTTAGATCCCTGTAATTAAAAGTAGGGCCCTTAGATCAGCAGCACCTGGGGGCATGTTAGAAATGCAGGATCTAAGGCCCCATCCCATAGTATTTATGCATTTTAACAATATCCCCAGGTGATGAGTATACGCATTAAACTTTGAAAGGCACCATTTTTTTTTTGAAAAGCACCATTTTAAATAATCTTGGAAATAACTTCTAGTCTTAAAAATGTATGAGTTAAAATGTGTGTGTTTAAATGATATCAAGAGTATCTTATTCACAGTAATTCTGGTGTGAATATTTTCATAAAGTGAAGACTCCCTTCTAACACAAAATATCTCCAATTTATCTTAGGTATCAATAGGAAATTTTTGTATATGAACTTCATACTGCATAAGGTGAAGTCAGTCTAAGATTCACAGAAGTAGAAGTATGAAGAAATAAAATGTTCTCAAAAGAAAATATCAAACAAGCAACACATAAGTTGCTCTTATTTGAAATGCAGTGGTTCTACAGTTCATTAGTTCAAAGTTGATTTATATAGAATTTATTTTAATTCAGTCAGCAGTTGGATGAACTTACTTTTTCACTACTTAACAGACAAGAAGCTAAGGTAATTCCAAAGTAAAAAATTTTTTCTTCCTAAAGAAAAACATTACTTTAAAAATTTACAAGTCTCTATTTTCATGCAAGTAATTGCTATATAAGCAAGGGCATATATGGTTATGTTTGTACACTAGACTAATTACAAAAGATTCTTAGCTGGTAATTAAAGTAACTTTAAAAAGGCAAAATTTGGTTTACTTGGTTTGCCTGCCTGTGCACATAAAAATAAAAAAAAACTGTTTTTAAAGACCGTAGACTATTTATGAATTTAGACAAATCCAAATTAGTCTCCGTTACTAAATTTTAATCAATTTCCCTCTTAATATCTGAATCTTTTCTTCCCCTAAGATCCTTTGACAGTGCTTAAGGACAATGTTATCTTTTCTATTTTATGAACTTCTAAATATCTAAACTAAATAGATAGTATGACATATCTATCAAAACTAATCAATCTCCTGCATGTAAATAAGACCAATGTCTTAACCTATAGGTTCAACATTTTGTTTTGTAAAGCAAAATTCTTTATAGGTTTAAACATACAATTTTATTACTTTTAGGTACATGTTGTCTTATAAGTGCCTTTCAACAATGATCCCATTTTTAGCAGCTGTTTGCTGTCTGCTTTGGTGACTATTTTGAGAACTTTGCATAAAATAAAGAAGTTGCACTTAAAATAAAAACTAGTTGTAATAGTAAGATGCAGATCTTTTTTGAGCGTAAAAACAAAAGGGTTGTATTACATGCCTGAAACTTCCACAGCTATTTATTTTTACTACACTCCTTTTAAAAAAACATTAATTTAGAAAATGCATGTATACCCTAGCAAATATAATTTTTCCTGACTCTTTAGGCTGTCTCTGAACTTTAAGCTTTTCAAACAGTATGACATACAACTTAGTGGTACATACAGCACATGCTCTTATTGCATTTAAGTCTAAACTTTTATACTTCTTCATGTGTTTAAAAATCTTTCACTAAATAGAGAATCCTAAGCTCATTAACAACAAACATCTGACCATTTTCTTCTGTCTGTGACATAGCTAATAGAGTATATAGTATCATTCATTTAGTGGTGTTATGTAACATCATGTTTCTAAATTCCTAAAAGAAAGTTATGTCCAGAATTACATACTAAAAAGTGTTAAAGAATATACTACTTGCTTCTATGAATATGTTGTTTATAATAATCTAAATGAAAATGAGAGCAAAATATTTTCTGACCTTCTCTGAAGTGGTAAGCAATGTTGAGGGGTTGGTTAATAAGGAAGAGAGTTGAAAGTAAACAGCGCTTATACGTAGTTGTCTCCTAGGACACTATTTTATGAAGATCCTACGGAAAAGAAGTTTGCTTCTGACTGCTTGTGCTGTGTAAACATTACCTCAGATAAATGCCGTATTTTGACTAAATAAGTCTGCATAAACATAAGACTGTTTTATGTTGGTTTCCTTACTTTTCTGCATTAATTCAAAATTCAAGCCATGAATAAAAAACTCTTTAAAATAGTATGACTTCATAGAGTGAGGATGATATTTTCCTTTATAAATGCCACGTCAAGTCTGTGGTAAATTTTTAAATAGAAAAATTGTGAAAATCCCAACATAACCACAGATTGCCCTCCATTGCCTGGCCAATAAATTCAAACTTTAGGTTTTTACTATCTGACAGAAATCCTTTACAGTCTTGAGGAAAAAAAAGTAGCCTTTTGTTTCTTATACATTTGTCTGTGTGACTTTCTCTTTTTCAGTTGAGAATGCATTGAGGATAAACATTATAATTCATATCTGCATAGAAAAAGTTTGAAGAGTATGTTTTCTTCATATATAATACTGAGAAAACCTAAAAGAGAATTTTACCATTCAGGAAGAAAATAAACAAATGAAGATTATTTTTTTAATGTACATGTAGTTATCAAAAATATACTGGAGCCTAATCTATAAAAAAAGAAATAACAATAATGAATAAAAAATAATATCTACTTTAATGTTGATCATTATAGTCATAAATGAGAATTTGTTTATTAAACCTAGAAGGCCAAAGCTCAACATGCTTTATATTAGAATATAAGTTTTTCGATTACCAAAATTAGCAGCTGCTATAAAAATGTAAGAATTCATTTAAATTAGCTACAAAAATATTGCATATAACTTCATATTAAAGTATTAGAAACAGTAAATATTCATCCTTGGAACTTTTTAAGAAGAGGAAAACCCTGTGGTTGTCATATATTACATAATTGACAAAAAAATATCAGGGGAAAATTTTCTGCCTAAAAAAAGATGAGGGGAACAGATAGCTAATATTATAACTGTTATCTATTCTGAGTATATACAGGCAGTAGCTCCTTTAACTGAGTAACATACTGGAATACACTCATCTAAGAAAGACCAGCCCCTCTGTTGTATGTAACATGAAATGTTAGTTTCTTCTTTATTAGGTGAAGTGAATTATCACATCTGCATTTCACGATATCATTGCTCCTCACACAGCAGGCTTCTAGATCTTTCACATTCTACATACTCAGTACTATCTCTCCTTTTTTCTTATTTTTGCAGTTATTTTGGATAAAGATTTTGAGAGGAAGAAATATTTCGTGTACCTGAAATATTTCCAATCCATGTTTGAGAGACTGAATCTATGGTTTTCCAGTTCCCAATAAGATAGCTAGAAAAATTAATATAAAGTAATGTGTTAACAAATTAATGCTAGGAAACTCCTTCTTACTGCTGTGTCCTAGATAAAACATCTCATTTCCAGGCAGTGAGGACAGGAAACACAAGAAAGCAAAATACTGTATTCAATACTGAAAGAGAAAAGATTTTTCACATGGCAGGTATTTCCCCATTGACCAATTAAAATGAGAAACCCCATCTTCCCTTCTTTAACTGGAAGATAGTCACAACAAAGGATTTTTGAGCAGGAGATAAAATAGAAGCAAACTGATGAGCATCTTCAAGGCTTCTCAGGGACATTAAACGACCCCTAACAAAGACCAAACAGAAGAAACACAGGGATATGCTTCATGGTTTTTGGACTATGTAGATATCTTAGGGAGGAACTAGCAATTTTGTCCTTTGAGACCACAGTAAAAAACCATATATCCAACCATGTCAAACCCACTTCAGGAAAGAAAAAAAAAAAAGTATACAAAATGCATACCTCATTAAAGCTGTCATTTCCTTTCTTTTATATATCTCACATGACCCCACTGTTAAAAATTAATTATAGAAGTAGTATTTACAGCTAAAAAGGAATATTGATTATATTTTGACTCATGGTTCTGATGTTGTCAGAGCTCATTCTCTCTCAGTCTCACCCTTTAACTTGCTATTGAGTTGTGCAGTTTGGCTTTTTAAATGCAATTTATTTTTTCTTTATTTGCACACTATTAAAAACAAAAAGAATATTAAAGACTACCAAAACATAAAGAGAGATACTCTGAGATAGAATGCTTTCTCTGGCTCCAATGATTAAAATGTTAAGAAAGTGGACAAGCATCAATTTCAAGAATATGAGGCAATAAACATGAAGGAAAGAAGAAGTTAAAAAAAAAAAAAAAAGAGTGCTGTGAGCTGTCAATGTCACATACTGAATTCTCATTACCACTACTAAAGATTATTCACTGCAAGTGTATTATAGCCCACACCTTAAATAAACACATTACTCCTGAATCGGCCAAAGGACAAACTGGAAGCAACTCTGTGTATACCTATTCTCTTAAAAAATCAGCTAATATTGAATATGGTCTATTTAGAAAGTATGTTCTCAAAAAATATCCACAGTCTTTGCTTGTTAAAATGTGAGGGTCTATTGACAACATGGATGATATAGATTAAGCCAGCAACCATGAATATGTTCCAGTGTGCCTAATGTCTAAAATTGTAATTTAGGTATCATTTAGTAGCTTCATTAAATAATTTTCTATACAGGTAATCATGTATTCTTTTTCTTTCCCAATGTGGTAACCTTGAACTCACAGAATTGGAACTAATAAAATCTGGGGAAGGGGGCTTCCCTGGTGGCGCAGTGGTTGAGAATCTGCCTGCCAATGCAGGGAACATGGGTTCGAGCCCTGGTCTGGGAAGATCCCACATGCTGCAGAGCAACTGGGCCCGTGAGCCACAATTACTGAGCCTGCGCGTCTGGAGCCTGTGCTCCGCAACAAGAGAGACCGTGATAGTGAGAGGCCCGTGCACCGCGATGAAGAGTGGCCCCTGCTTGCCACAACTAGAGAAAGCCCTCACACAGAAATGAAGACCCAACACAGCCATAAATAAATAAATAAATAAATAAATAATTTAAAAAAAAAAAAAAAAAAAACAAGAAAAATCTCAAATGAACAACCTAACTTTAAAAAAAAAAAAAATCTGCGGAAGGGAAATCTAAATTATAAACCATTCTTTTACTGATTCTGTGACTTACCCTTGGCAAAATTAAGCCCATCCTCCCACCATAGGTCACAAAAAAATTATTTATAATTTGTAGGTATTAGTGACTTAATATAGCACATATTCTCCTTGGGTGTCTACATTTTAAAAGAAAAGTTAAAGACAAAAAGTTTAATGCAGAGTAATAAACTGTTAATAAAATTATTTTAGAACACAGTGAAAGGAAATTGTTTCTCCTAAGAAACTAAACAACTTGTATAATTTCTCTTTATGGATGATAAAAAATAATTTGCTTTGCTGTAAGCTTTTATATATAGAATGGATAAACAACAAGGTCCTATTGTATAGCCCAGAGAACTATATTCAATATCCTATGATAAACCATAATGGAAAAGAATATTTTTTTAAAAAGGGAATGTATATATGTATAACTGAATCACTTTGCTGTACAGCAGTGATTAACACAACATTGTAAATCAACTGCACTTCAATAAAAAAAATTTTTTAATAATGATAATAATTTGCTTTGAGTATCAAGAAAGAACAGCTATATGTGCAGACCACCTTTATCAATTTTTTTCAGGTCCTATCCTATATTTTTCCCATTCCTGACCTCTTATTGTAATTTGTATTTTCTCTGGTCCTGAATGTTTATAAGTTGCCCCACTCCCTGAGGATTAAAGCTGCGTGCATAATACCAGCATCACTTGTCTCTTCCAAGATTTGGTCCCTACCATCACCACCACCCAATCTCACCAGCCCACAGTCTGGCAGTTTTCTCTTTTCAGCTTTCCTCTTTCCGTGCTTAAGCTGCCCTATGTAAAACATAGGTTCTCCTTCTACGTGAAGAAAAATTAACTCAGAGTGACTCTTATAAAATTGTGAAATAAGATCAATCTGTGGTCTTTCCCTCTGTCCTCCCTAGATTCCTGGTGTCAGGCTTCTAGGACCCCCTTATAGGGGCCTCAGCCCCAGCTTCCCCTTAGCTCCACTGCCTCCATTCAACAAAATTCTGCATTCCTGCCCCAAAATTTGTTTAGATTGCTCCTTTCAATAATAAAATAGCTTTGTAGCAAACCTTGAAGTGACTTTACCTAGTTTGTTTTCTTAGTGTGAACTTGATACTGAACCAAGCCAAATTTCTCTTCAAATGCAAATGGGTAGTGTTTTCTAATTTACACAGGGCTTGCACCTTATCCCATTTACTCAAGGAAAAATAATAATGATAATAAAATTTACTGTAAGACATACACAAGTTTCTCAAAAAACATTTTGTATAGAATTCACAGTAGTTGTATTTATTTTAAATATTTCTAGGAGAGTATTCCAAAGGAACACTCTAGTCTCTCTTCTTATTAAATAGGAATGAGGTGGGTTTTCTTTAACTTTTTTTCATACTAAATAAGAGCATTAATTGGTCTAAATATCCCTTGCGGAGTTTCCACATTTCTAGTTAAATTTCAAACAGGCCCAACTTCTTAGAAAACACACATATTAATGCCCTAAATCTAAACTAAAACAGATGAAATGCTGCATCTTAATGAAAGTCAAACATTATTGACAAGGCTTCCTAAATTTCAAGTCAGTCCACCTTCAGGTAACAGTGGTTTCCATTCTGTGGAAGTTGCTGGTGTTCTAAATATTGAAATTTTTCATTTAGCCCTTTGTATCATTTTAACAAGTAAGTAGTATGCTTAGACACCTTTCTGCATGATCCTAATTTTCTCTCATTAGCTTTTAGCTCTGTGGTATTCAAAATTCATTCCTCTTTGTTTTCAGAAAATATTTTTAAACGACTTGAAGTTAATATCAGGCATAAATGGTTCTACTTGTTTTATATTTGTGTTACGTTGAAGGATAGTTTCTCTAAAGTTCTATGTAGGGAAACATACTACTCCTTTCTACCTCTAGCTATATTCAAAACGGGTTTAATGAATCTTATTCCCTTATTTAAAGTTTTAGGAAATAGTAATTAATCACCATTATTTAGCAAACAATAATTATGGAGACAATTGTTTCAACAAATCAACTCAAAGGATCTCACAAATGAAAGGGTTTTCTGTGTTAACACTATAAAAACTTTACAGTCCTGAACTGCTTCCTGATTGTTCTACTATTAATTATTTAAACAACAAATCTCAGCAAAAGTACAGATGACGTTTTACATTTGTCCAAGTCATTAACTTAATAACCAGATAAGAAGGCAGTAGAATGACAAAACATGTCATTTTCCTCAACACTGAAATGAAATCTTTCAGAAACTCATTTGTACACATGAAAATGCACTTACTTGATTATGCACTCTACCATTATTTTGAAAATTCACCAAAACAATAGGAGTCTTATCACAGCAAAAATATTTTTTAAATATTGTGAAATTTGGTCTGGGTATAGAAGACAATGTTATATGATGATATAAACTATGGAACTATAATCATAGTTTCTATCTATGAAGAAATTTTATTTTGGTGGAAAGCTTGCAGTTCGGTCCACCAAAAAATGTTATTTTTAGAGCAACCTATAACTAAGCAGTTACTTATCAATTGATTCCCAGTTGTTTAACGGAATATGAAGTAATTTTTGCCCACACAAATAAACCATGCCAATAATTTAAGATTACTTGCTATAGTATTTGAGATTTCCTTTAAGACTAATTAAAGTTTAAAGCTGACATTTTAAATTATTATTAAAATAGTCATTGATCACAATGATAAGCCAATATTCAAAATTATGAAACCAAACGACATAAGTAGGCAAGCTGCAGAAGCTGACAATAACATTGGAGGCAAGTGCAAATTATCTTTTTAATTGAAATCACCGTAATATAAAGAAAAGAAAAAAGCTCCAAAGCATATTCCAAATAGAAATTATATGACCAAAAGAAGTTATTTGCATATATAAAAGTGCTTCCAAACTAAGGTGTATATGTACAATTGTTACCCGTAGAACTTATATTTGGCTTATGGGAGAAGTTGGCATATTCTCCTGACAAACATTTCAGAGTCTACCATTAAACTATCAACTATTTAAAAGACTTTAACAAAATAACTAAATTTTCAGTTGGTAACTTTAAGACTTGTAAAAAATTAAATTCAGTACTGCAAATAAAAAGAATTAATTTTTCTTCCTACCCACAAAAAAATTTTCATTATGCTTCTGAATCTGTGCCATTTCCTGCCTGAAATACTTTATTCAGAACTGCTCTTTTGTGTTAACTGTTTTTCAAATTTCGCTAGATGATCTCAAAAACCAATAGGGATTTAAATCATCATGAATAATGATAGAGTCAGATTGATGTGCAATTAAAGCAAAGATAACTTACATTTGTAACACCAGTTATAAATAATAGGACATTAAGGAATTTTATTAGAAGAAAAATTGCCTGAAAACTGAAATTAACCTTCTAGAATTTCTCAGACAAACCAAATTATTCTACAGAACCACAGCCAATATCCAAGTTGGTTTATAAAAATCACCCATTCAAAATGTTATTTGTCCCTCTCTTTTAAATGGTCTCTTTTCCTCTTTTGTGTTTTAGCTGAATTTGTGTGCAGTACATTGTTGTTTCAGCTCAAAAACCTCCTGTGTGGCAGAGGGCTTGGCAGCCCAGAGAAAGGCCGTGAACATTGTTGAATTCAGTGCAGTGCATTTGGTAACACAAGGAGAGCATGAATAATATTTGGGGATCTAGCACACCTTAGTGGAAACAGTTATAACTACAACTGCTTTGAAGACGTTTAAATTTTAAATTCCATTGTTTTAGTGAAATTCCATTTTATCTAAATAGATGAACCTTGTTCAGGTTTTTTTTTCCTTAAGTTGATGTGTTTCTCTCCCAAACTCCCCACGGATAAAAAGATAAATTTGATCATGAATTTCTAAAAGTAGACATCAAGATTTCTTTTCAGAATATCCATAAATATCTGGACAACTTCCATAAAGCTATCAAATTAGGGGCAATGCCATTTTCTTTACCATTGTGATCAAGTGAAAAGTGTCAGATTTTTCTTGTTAAATGATTGCTGTGCATTTGATCTGCAAAAGCTTGTCAGGTCAGCTCTTGGTTACTTCAAAGACTTGATTTCAAATAAGTTGAACAGGTTCTACTGTTAAAGTCTGACTCCCTTTACTTCATACTACTAAAATGTCATCAAGAAAAAAGAGAAGACATCATAAATATCCATTCTACTATCTAGACAATTTCAAGAGCTTTAGAGCTGAGATAGGTAAAACATTCAAAAATAAGTATAAAACATTAATTTCAAAACATGAAAAAATTAGCCCTGGTCATGTATACTTCCATGCATACATATATTTATAGAAATTAGAATATAATATTTATAGAGCCCTAAGTAAAACACACTTGTGTATTATCTAGGCATCTCAACCACACGACTGATAACTAAGAAGGAGGCAAATAATGTTTATCAATAATTAAGTATTTCAGAGAAGGGGACTTCCAAAATGGCAGAATTAGAAGCTCAGCAAATCTTCTCCCCAAAAGCAACAATAAAGCTAAAATACGGTCAAAAAACAATTATTTCAAGACGCTAGAATTACCAAAGGCATAAAACAAATTGAGATGCAATTATTCAAAAAAAGCTTCCAGAAAGAACAGTAGGTGTCTGTCATTTTGGTCTGGAGCTATTCCCTTTCCCTTTGTCCTCCAACTTTGTTGGCATGGTAGAGGGCAGGCAAACTGAAAAACAGCAACTTTGCTCTTGGGGCGTGCTCACTTGGTTTGGAGTAGACCACTGAACTCCATGCCTGTGGGCATTGTCCAAAATAGTAGCAATCTCTGTTGCAAACAAACAGAAGGTCAATGACAAAGCTAGCCTGAGGGTATAGCCCTGGTCAAAGCGAGCAATAAAATGGCAGACTGGCAAAAAACTTAACACTAAGATTGAGGAATGAGAAAAGCTTGGTCTCGTAGTCTCATTCAAGTGGGACTTGATAAGTTCTCACAAGTCTCTGGAAATTTGGAAGGCTGCACAGGCTGCACATGGGAAAGAGAGACCAGAAAGGGCCCTACCTATCCACTCATCCCTGGCTGAACATGAGGCCTGTGCTTGCACAGGAGAGATGTTAGGGGGCCTGGTAGAAAACAAAAGCTGGGACAGACATAAAGTGTCTGAATTTTCAGTATGCTCCCAAACACACAGTCAGATCAGTAGGAAGAGAGGAAGAGTCTTACTGGGTCAAGGTGTTTGAGAACAATTTCTGAACAATCATTGGCTGACCACTAGGCTATACTGTTACAGGGGTGATCCCTAGGAGGCCAATTAAATATTGAAGCAAGAATGTTTTAAAAACTGAGCATATCGGTGCTTTGTGTCCACCTGGAGGGGTGGGATAGGGAGGGTGGGGAGGAGACGCAAGAGGGAGGAGATATGGGGATATATGTATATGTATAGGTGATTCACTTTGTTATACAGCAGAAACTAACACAACATTGTAAAGCAATTATACTCCAATAAAGATGTTAAAAAAAAAAAAAAACTGAGCATAAATATCAGAGGACACATATTGGGAAAGAGAACAGACTCCACATATTTTGTCCAGGCAAGTTACTGAACAACACACACACATACACATGTGCACACAGCAGCAGCAACAACAATCTATGTGGTGGGGAGAGGGGCGGGGGGCAGGGGTGAGAAATGAGAATCCAGATTTGCTACCATATATTATTAAATATGTCTAGTTATCAAAAAAAAAAAATCAAGACAGGTAAAGAAACAGGAAATGGTGGCCCATGGCATTCAGCAGAAAACGTCTCTGAGGGTGCTGAGATGTTAGTCCGACTTAACAAAGAATCCTAAGCAGTCATTATAAATAGGTTTAAAGAACAAAAGAAAATCATGTTTAAAGAATTACAAGAAAATATGATGACAATGAATTATCAGAGTCTCATAAAAATTGAAATTTTAGTCTCTCTAAAAACTGAAATTATAAAAAATAATCAAATAGAAATTGTAAATTTGAAAAGTACAATGACTTAAATGAGTATTTCACCAAAGTGATTCGACAGGAGATTTGAGATGGCAGCAAAAATAATCAGTAGACTTGAAAACAGATCAACAGAAATGATCCAATGTGAAGAACTGGTGGGAAAAAAATAAAGAAGATGAATAAAGGTGATCAAGTAGGATAAATACAGATTGATCCACACATAGACACATTACAGTCAAACTGTTGAATGCCAAAGACAAAAAGGAAACTTTGAAATCAGCAAGAGAAATTTAACTAATCACATACAAAGGAAAAACAAAATTTACAGCTGACTTCTCCTAAGAAACAGAAAAAGCCAAAAGTCAGTGGGATACCATATTTAAAGTACTGAAAGAAAAAAACTAACAAACATGGATTCTGTATCCAGAAAAACAATCCTTCTTTAAAAAGTTAAATATAAACTTAACATACAACCCAGCAATTTCACTTCTAGGAAATCACCCAAGAAAAAGGAAATGTGTCCATTCAAAGACTTATATGTGAATGTTCATAGAACCATTATTCATAGTAGCCCCGAACTAGAAAAAATCTAAATGTCCATTAACTGGTAAATGTATACACAAAATGGAATACTATTCGGCAATAAAAGGAACAAACTATTGTTATATGCTATAACAAGAATAAACCTCAAAAGCATTATGCTAAGTGAAAGAAGCCAGAGACAAAAGACTAGAAGATACTGTATGATCCCATTTATTTAAATTGCTCAGAAAAGGCAAACCTACAGGGCAGTGGTTACCTGGGGTTGGGAATGAGACTGGAGCTTGTCTCCAAAAGAGCACAAGTACTCTTTGAGGCCACGGAAATGTCATAAACCTGGATTGTAACAATTGTGAGGAATCTATAAATTTACTAAAGACTATTAATATTTACACTTAATGATGAGTGAATTTTACTTCAAATTAAACTTAAATAAAGTCAATAAAAATTAAACACTGAAAATTCATATGCTAAATATCATAAATTTTACTCAAACGAGAGCATCCTTATATAAAAAATGACTTTGACCTTTTAACCCAGAGTTCTAAGAAATCTTCAACCCAACCATTTCTTTTCTTTTTTTTTTTTTTTGCGGTACGCGGGCCTCTCACTGTTGTGGCCTCTCCCGTTGCGGAGCACAGGCTCCAGACGCGCAGACTCAACGGCCATGGCTCACAGGCCCAGCTGCTCCGCGGCATGTAGGATCTTCCTGGACCGGGGCACGAACCCGCATCCCCTGCATCGGCAGGCGGACTCTCAACCACTTCGCCACCAGGGAAGCCCAGTTTGTACCTTTTGATCACCTCCATCCAATTACCCTACCCCCTGCCCCGACCTCTGGTAACCACAAATCTGATCTCTTTTTCTATGAGTTTGTTTGTTTGGTTGGTTAGTTTTGACGTATAATTGACCTACAGCACTATGTTAGTTCCTGGCGCACAACATAGTGATTTGATATTTCTCTACATTATAAAACGATCACAGGTATGAAATATACAGTATGGGAAATACAGTGAATAGTAATATAATATCTTTGTATGGTGACAGATGGTAACCAGACTTATTATGGATCATTTTGTAATGTATAAAAATATCTAACTTAATACTGCAATTAATTAATATACATGTATGTGACAACCTTCTCACTTTTAAATTATTTTTTAAAGTAGACAGACAGGAGGATAAACAGGCAGAGGCGAGGAGCCTTGTCTTGGGTTTGGATCCAAAATTAAATATGTTACCACCACTGCTTTCAATATTTCACAATGAAACTTTCTGATTTTCTCTCCCTCAGGAGGGATACATTCTCAAACAATCCCAGTAATGGTATCCAGAGGCTTTTACAACTATAATGTGCAATTTTCAAAGGGTCAGAGATATGTCATTCTTTTATAAGATGAAAGAAAGAAGTATGTTAAAGGAAAGTTAGGAAAGAGACCTGGTAAATCAGAGAGAGAGATGCTCAGGCAGATTAATTTCAGAAGTAAGCTTATGGAAGTTGTAGATACAATAATTAATTTCCTTATAATGATCCATGATGACACATCCTCTAGAAAACCTTCTCGGACTCCAGGAATATGCATACTTCAGCTTAAAGATTACTGTATTTGAAGACTCTAGATATGAAGACTGGTGTCATTTTACTGAATATATATTTAGTTCAAATTGAGATTTTTTTTTCCATTCTCACCCTAGAGATGATGAGCTAAATGGTAGCAAATATTAAATTCATATTTTAAAATGTATAACTGTTACAAAAAGGATTACTTGAGAACTGCTGTGTAATACATTATAATACTAGTAACTACCCAATTTTGTTTATATCTATGACAATTTCTCAGCCTTGGCACTATGGAAATTTTAGCCAGAAAAGTCTTTGCTGTGAGGCACTGGTTTGTGCATTATAGAAGGTGCAGTAGCATCCCTGATCTCTACCCACTAGATGCCACTAGCAACCTACTCGCATTCTACCCCACCTTGCCCTGCCCAGATTTGACAACCAAAATATTCCCAGACATTGCCAAATGCCCCTGACAGGCAAAACCACCTCCAGATGAGACCTACTCAACTAGATTACCTTGCATAGTCCTTTCTGGGAGCACACGGAAAGTTGTTTTTTTGTTTTTGTTTATTATAATCTAATTTTGTCTCTTTTTTACTTCTAAATGTTTAACCCTATCTTCTCTGGAACCTCTGTAATAACTTGAATATTCTGTATTTCCATAGTGAAAGTTCTCTTTATTTCTGCGATTTGAACGAAAGTCCCAACTCCCCTAAGACCATACTTCTACAAGCCTCTTAAACTGAGCTTGCTTATTCAGTATTGGGAGATGGGACAAGCAAGCTCTTCACTTTTTCCTCCTGTTTTCACACCATTCTTTCTCTACCTCTTTTGTTTATAATAAAACAAAAACACTACTGCCTTGTGGTTCATGCCATTTGGCCATCACGTTGGTTACAGCCTGCCATTTGTCTATGCCACCAATTCCCCATCCCCTTTATTGTCATCTATGACCTCATGTTTTCTTACTTTACAACACATGAATCCCAGGCTCTCTTTCGAGGCTGAGTTGTATCATCCATCCAATCTATCTTTCCCAATAAAGACAAAATGATTCATGTAAAAATGTAGGTCTCTCCAGTCTTCTGCCTTAAATGCATCAACAACACTTCAATGACCTGAAGATAATATCCAGGCCTTCCCTGGTGGCGCAGTGGTTGAGAGTCCACCTGCCGATGCAGAGGACGCGGGTTCGTGCGCCGGTCCGGGAAGATCCCACATGCTGCGGAGCGGCTGGTCCCGTGAGCCATGGCCGTTGAGCCTGCGCGTCCGGAGCCTATGCTCCGCAACGGGAGAGGCCACAACAGTGAGAGGCCCGCGTACCGCAAAAAAAAAAAAAAAAAAGATAATATCCAAATCACTTCATGTGGTGTACAAATCCCTTCATAGTCTGGCCCACTCTTATGTCTTCACCCTGGATACTATTATCACACACACACACACACACACACACACACACACACCACACGTTGCTCAGCTCCAGGCATGAAGTTCTTTCAGTTCCCTAAACATACTGTGTTCTTTCTTGCGTCTAGACTATTACCTGCAATGTTCCTCTCAGATGAATACTTCTTCTTCCCTCTTCATCATCTAGCTATCCCTATTCATCCTTTGAACTCACTTTCCTAGTTGCCCCCAGCCATCCCACCAACCCAAATCATGTGTCCCTCATAAGCACTTCCATATCCTCTAATATTTCTTCACAAACAAGTAAGGACTTATTTACTTCTCTTTACCACCATTAAAAGGTAAACTCTAAGAAAGGTGGGACTCTGTTTACCACTAAATTCCCAGGGCTTATAGAGAATCTATTGCATGCATTTGTTGAATGAATGAAAGGATGTTACTGTATTATTTATTATCTGAATAACTTATGGCAAGCTCATACTTCATTTAGATTAATTTGGAAGCCATCTGTCTAAATATTATATATTTCTTTCCCTATCTATTCTGTCTATTCTTTCATTCCCTTCTTACTATGGAAAATTCTGACAGCACTTTATATTTGTGAAAACTCTCTGGGCCATTTCTATCCTTTTCATCCTGGAGTTTCTGATTATTAAAGCATAGTAGACATACAAAGAAACAATCTTACATTCACTTAGCTACCAACACATTTTATCATGGAGTCAAGGCCAACTTGGGGAAAATGTTGTCTAATCAAAACTTCAAAATCTGCCATGGGGAAGAAAAGGACAGAATCTGATACCTTTGGACTTGATTTTTGATAACTGAGTACCTGGTCTCAGGTATTCCAGGCTGAAATATTTTTAGATATACTCTTGTGTGACCTAAAACATGGTGGAGTTTTTCCCTTGTCCTCAATTCTTAAAATTAAATTAGATGTATCACTGTCTGTAACTCATTGTTAGTCTTCCTAACAACTACTTGTCTATTTCATTTGAGGTTAATTACTAAGAAGTAAAAAAAAAAAAAAAAAAAAAAAATAGGGAGCATCTTTAACTAATTCTCCAAGTCTTTAAAATTGTAAAAGATATCCATGATAGACATAATTTCTAAGGCTGTTTGTAGAGATTCTTTTTAAAGGCTATACTGTTTATTATGGATATCACTGTACAGTCTAATTATCCCTGATGGGTTGCCTATTGTATAACTGCCTTCTTCAAATTAAAAGAAAACAGGGAGTTCCCTGGTGGTTTAGTGGTTAGGACTCGGCCCTTTCACTGCAGTGGTCCAGGTTCAATCCCTGGTCAGGGAACTGAGATTCTGCAAGCAAAGACATGGCCAAAAAAAAAAAAAAAAAATTAAAAGAAAATAGCAAGTAGATCTTTAGATCAAAACTTATTTTGATCTTTTTTGCTTGGAACAATGTTTCACAGTAAGCTCTAACTAGGAGGAGAAAGAAAATTATTCTGAGTTTATAACTTTTTAAAAATTTGTTACTATAATCAGTTATAGCAGCTCTATGTAGCATAATATTTTATTTGTTCCTTTCACTGAATGATAGACACATTTGCCCTTTTGTCCTCTTTTTCTTCATAGAAAAAGTAAACTTTTTATCGCCGGAGACAGGAAAAGCAGCAAAGTCCCCAACACCTGCAATTTGTTGAAAGAAGTACTATTCTGCTCCATCAAACTCCGTTCTCATAGGTCATACAATTAATACAGGTGTATTGATATTTACATCCTCCTCATTAAGTTAATCAGCTTCCAACTGTAAAAAGAAGATACCCCAAACTGTCCACCTATATAATGAAAAACATTTCAAATAGCTACACTTTTTTAATCTACAGCTTATCCTATTTGCATATCATTTTTTGAGCATCAGTATTTTTTTGATTTTCAAGACTTTGGTCCCATACACTCAATGACAAATCTAATTTTCTACAGCCAATATACATTACTACATCACACCTGCTAGATAGAAAAGAGGTGAGAGCCAGAAATATTTGTCCTGATGATCGTGGTATTCTTGGCCTAAACTTATATATCAAGGTAAATTGGATCACAATCGATTCTTTCAAAGTCAAATAGATATGGGTCCATCCATTCACCGAACAAATAACTTAGTGAAAGCCAACTATGTGCCAAGCACTGGTTTGAATTTGGCCATTGGTATTTTATTCTGTTGTCAACAGAAGATAATACAACATCATCCACAAGCCACAAGCTATCTATAACTCTTCTCCAAATACCTTTTTTCATACTTTACTGAGCTATTTTGGACTCTTCATGCTACTAAATCCATGAGTCTGGAAGCATTCTTATCCCTAACCATTCTGATACCAACTTGCATGCTGACTGCTCCCACGATGGCTCTCTTCCTTGTGACCTCTAGTTTATTTCAAAGTCCACCTTCTTCAATCCATCATATCTTCTCTGTCTTCACTTCCTTCCTTATCTACCTGGTATTCTATGTCTTTTTTCCACCAAATCTTTGGCTAATACTCAAAATTCCTCTGCTTTACTGACTTCTTATGATATACTATGGCAATCAGGGTTCCACCAGACAAACAGAACCACTAGGAAAAGTATAGAATCTGGGCTGAATTATAGGCAATTGACTTTATGTGATTGTGGGAGTTGTTTTAATAGTTCACATGACTGTTGCTTCTGTTTCTGCTCCTGAGCCTAGTCCAGAAACAGAAGAAGTTGAAGCTGGAGATCCAGCAGGAGCTCCAGAACCTGTGTGCCTGACTGCTGGCCATGCCAACAAAATCAGTCAATCAACTACCATGTATGTGAGTTGGAGCAGCTCCTGGAGCCACCGCACTGACCATCTAGGCATAAAAAGAATATAACTCCTGTTTCCCTTTGACCTTCCAAATCTACCATAAAATGTCTCTTGTGGCCCATGTTAACCCAGACCTATGCAGGGAAGAAAATATAGGTCCAGCTTAGCTAATGCCATGCAAATTCACCACACTTTATTCTTTGCCAACCTGGCATCAGTATACACCTCTTTTAACAATACCAAACTTCCAAAATTATGCTTCCACCTCAACTATCCCTCATACAACCAAAATACATTATTATTCTCCGTAAAAAAGAATACAAAGTTTTTCATGCAGCTTTAAGTGGTGTTCCTTCCCCTTCTTTCTGAGATTAATTCCTTTTTGATAGTCTGTAACTTAAAAACTAAGATATCAAGTTAAATGCTATTAAAACAGCTTATGTTGATGGCAGGGAAGTGGTAGAAGGGAAGAAAAGAGGCTTATTATATATACATGACATATCAATATCAAAATTGAGAAAAAATCATCTTTATTATCATCCTTATATCTAAAGGTGTTCATGTGGTCAAAGTCAGTAGTTACAACTGCCTTCTTCTACTATCCGCTTCATGTCCCTTTGCCTTCAGCAAGCTCCTCAGTTGGTCATGGTTCCTTGCCTGGGAAGAGTGACTCAACCCTTCAACCTTAAGGGATCTGGATCATTGGTATTCTGTCTGTTTTGGGTTGTAGTTTCCCAGTGACTTCAATCAGAGGATATAAGGGTAGTAAGTAGCACCTCAGGGGATGTCCTGCATTCCAGAAATAGTCCTCCTTACCCCCATCAGATTGAAGCAATCTAATTTCCTCTTATAGTCAGGATCAATCGCCTCAGCCAGTTGAGTTAAACCCTTCCTTGCTTATTGATTTACTGGCTGAAGAGTCCACAGTGGTCAAGGGGCAGACTCAACTTCCAGTTTAATGGAACCATGGCTGTATTCTCTGATGAAGGCATTCCTCCCTTGGGAACTAAAACTTCTAGACCATTAGATCCTAAAATTGCAGGAAAGAGAAACACAAAATATTGCTAGTGGATCTCTATGGTTAATAGTGGTTATGGTTAATAGTGAGATAATCCACTTCCATTCCTACACTTTGATTCCCAGAACTGCAAATACTGGCTATGGGAGAACCAGTACTGTATATTAGTTACTGATTTTGAACACATACAGTCCTAGAGAAAATTATGATAGACCTGGAGGTATTGCCACCTATCAGGCACCACGTAACAGAGCTTTAAAAAGCCACTCCACTATTCCATTAGGCCAGCTGCTTTAAGATAAGGGGAATGTGGTAAGAACAGTGAGTTACCTGAGCACAAGCCCATCACAGAACTTCATTTGCTGTAAAATTTGTCCTGTGGCCAGAATCAATCAATAAGTTCATGATGCACCAGTCTCTCTGATCAGGAAACTCGCACAATCCTCTTAGATAGCCTAATCTACCAGAGGGCAGAAAGCAGAAGGAAGAAGAACTACAATCCTGCAGCCTGTGGAACAAAAACCACATTCACAGAAAGATAGACAAGATGAAAAGGCAGAGGGCTATGTACCGGATGAAGGAACAAGATAAAACCCCAGAAAAATAACTAAATGAAGTGGAGATATGCAAACTTCCAGAAAAAGAATTCAGAATAATGATAGTGAAGATGATCCAGGACGTTGAAAAAGAATGGAGGCAAAGATCGAGAAGATGCAAGAAATGTTTAACAAAGAACTAGAAGAATTAAAGAACAAACAAACAGAGATGAACAATACAATGACTGAAATGAAAACTACACGAGAAGGAATCAACAGCAGAATAACTGAGGCAGAAGAACGGATAAGCGACCTGGAAGACAAAATGGTGGAATTCACTGCTGTGGAACAGATTAAAGAAAAAAGAATGAAAAGAAATGAAGACAGCCTAAGAGAACTCTGGGAAAACATTAAATGCAACAACATTTGCATTATGGGGTTCCAGAAGGAGAAGAGAGAGAGAAAGGACCCGAGAAAATATTTGAAGAGATTATAGTCGAAAACTGCCCTAACATGGGAAAGGAAATAGCCACCCAAGTCCAGGAAGCGCAGAGAGTCCCATACAGGATAAACCCAAGGAGAAACACACCGAGACACATAGTAATCAAGTTGGCAAAAATTAAAGACAAAGAAAAATTATTGAAAGCAGCAGGAAAATATGACAAATAACATAAAAGGGAACTCCCATAAGTTTAACAGCTAATTTCTCAGCAGAAACTCTACAAGCCAGAAGGGAGTGGCATGATATACTTAAAGTGATGAAAGGGAAGAACCTACAACCAAGATTACTATACCCGGCAAGGATCTCATTCAGATTCGATGGAGAATTCAAAAGCTTTACAGAAAGAAAAAGCTAAGAGAATTCAGCACCACCAAACCAGCTCTACAACACATGCTAAAGGAACTTCTCAAAGTGGGAAACACAAGAGAAGAAAAGGACCTACAAAAACAAATGCAAAACAATTAAGAAAGTGGTAATAGGAACATACATATCGATACTTACCTTAAACATGAATGGATTAAATGCTCCAAACAAAAGAAACAGGCTCACTGAATGGGTACAGAAACAAGACCCATATACATGCTGTCTACAAGAGACCCACTTCAAACCTAGGGACACATACAGACTGAAAGTAAGGGGATGGAAACAGATATTCCATGAAAATGGAAATCAAAAGAAAGCTGGAGTAGCAATACTCAGATAAAATAAACTTTAAAACAAACATTGTTACAAGAGACAAAGAAGGACACTACATAATGATCAAGGGATCAAACCAAGAAGAAGATATAACAATTATAAATATATATGCACCCAACATAGGAGCACCTCAATACATAAGGCAAGTGCTAACAGCTAAAAGAGAGGAAATTGACAGTAACACAATAATAGTGGGGGACTTTAACACCACACTTACACCAATGGACAGATCATCCAAACAGAAAATTAATAAGGGAACACAAGCTTCAAATGACACAATAGACCAGATAGATTTAATTGATATTTATAGGACATTCCATCCAAAAACAGCAGATTACACTTTCTTCTCAAGTGCACATGGAACATTCTCCAGGATTGATCACATCTTGGGTCACAAATCAAGTCTCAGTAAATTTAAGAAAATTGAAATCAGATCAAGCATCTTTTCTGACCACAACACTACGAGATTAGAAATCAATTACATGGAGAAAACGTAAAAAACACAAAAACATGTAGACTAAACAATATGTTATTTAATAACCAAGAGATCACTGAAGAAATCAAAAAGGAAATTAAAAAAAAAACCTAGAGACAAATGACAATGAAAACACAATGATCCAAAACATATGGGATGCAGCAAAAGCAGTTCTAAGAGGGAAGTTTATAGCAATACAATCCTACCTCAAGAAACAACAAACATCTCAAATAAACAATTTAACTTTAAAACTAAAAGAACTACAGAAAGAAGAACAAACAAAAACCAAACTTAGTAGAAGGAAATAAATCATAAAGATCAGAGCAGAAATAAATGAAATAGAAACAAAACAATAACAAAGATAAATAAAACTAAAAGCTGGTTTTTGAGAAGATAAACAAAATTGATAAACCATTAGCCAGACTCATCAAGAAAAAGAGGGAGAGGACTCAAATCAATAAAATTAGAAATAAAAAAGGAGAAATTACAACAGACACTGCAGAAATACAAAGCATCCTAAGAGACTATGACAAGGAACTCTATGCCAATAAAATGTACAACCTGGAAGAAATGGACAAATTCTTAGAATGGTATAACCTTCCAAGACTGAACCAGGAAGAAATAGAAAATATGAACAGACCAATCACAAGTAATGAAGTTGAAAGTGTGATTAAAAATCTTCCAATAAACAAAAGTCCAGAAGCAGATCACTTCACAGGTGAATTCTATCAAACATTTAGAGAAGAGCTAACACCATCCTTCTCAAACTCTTCCAAAATATTGCAGAGGAAGGAAAACTCCCAAACTCAATCTATGAGGCCACCATCACCCTGATACCAAAACCAGACAAAGATACTACAAAAAAAGAAAATTACAGGGCTTCGCTGGTGGAGCAGTGGTTGACAGTCTGCCTGCCAATGCAAGGGACATGGGTTCATGTCCCGGTCTGGGAAGATCTCACATGCCACGGAGCGTCTGGGCCTGTGAGCCATGGCCACTGAGCCTGCACATCCGGAGCCTGTGCTCCACAACGGGAGAGGCCACAACAGTGAGAGGCCTGCGTACCACAAAAAAAAAAAAAAGAAAAAGAAAATTACAGACCAATATCACTGATGAACATAGATGCAAAAATCCTCAACAAAATACTAGCAAACAGAATCCAACAACACATTAAAAGGATCATACACCATGATCAAGTGGGATTTATCCCAGAGATGCAAGGATTCTACAATATATGCAAATCAATCAATGTGACACACCATATTAACAAATTGAAGAATAAAAACCATATGATCATCTCAATAGATGCAGGAAAAGCTTTTGACAAAATTCAACACCCATTTGTGATAAAGACTCTCCAGAAAGTGAGCATAGAGAGAAGCTACCTCAACATAATAAAGGCCATATATGACAAACCCACAGCAAACATCATCCTCAATGGTGAAAAACTGAAAGCATTTCCTCTAAGATCAGGAACAAGACAAGGATGTCAACTCTCACTACTATTATTCAACATAGTTTTGGAAGTCCTAGCCACAGCAATCAGAGAAGAAAAAGAAAGAAAAGGAAAACAAATTGGAAAAAAGAAGTAAAACTGTCACTGTTTGCAGATGACATGATACTATACATAGAGAATCTTAAAAATGCCACCAGAAAACTACTAGAGCTAATCAATGAATCTGGTAAAGTTGTAGCATACAAAATTAATGCACAGAAATCTCTTGCATTCCTATACACTAATGATGACAAATCTGAAAGAGAAATTAAGGAAACATTCACATTTACCACTGCAACAAAAAGAATAAAATATCTAGGAATAAACCTACCTAGGGAGACAAAAGACCTGTATGCAGAAAACTATAAGACACTGATGAAAGAAATTAAAGATGATAGCAACATATAGAGAGATATACCATGTTCTTGGATTGGAAGAATCAACATTGTGAAAATGGCTATACTACCCAAAGCAATCTAAAGATTCAATGCAATTCCTATCAAATTACCAATGGCATTTTTTACAGAACTAGAACAAAAAATCTTAAAATTTGTATGGAGACACAAAAGATCCTGAATAGCCAAAGCAGTCCTGAGGGGAAAATAACAGAGCTGGAGGAATCAGGCTCCTGGACTTCTGACTATACTACAAAGCTACAATAATCAAGACAGTATGGTACTGCCACAAAAACAGAAAAATAGATCAATGGAACAGGATAGAAAGCCCACAGATAAAGCCACGCACCTATGGTCAACTAATCTATGACAAAGGAGGCAAGGATATACAATGGAGAAAAGACAGTCTCTTCAATAAGTGGTGCTGGGAAAACTGGACAGCTACATGTAAAAGAATGAAATTAGAACACTCCCTAACACCATACACAAAAATAAACTCAAAATGGATTAGAGACCTAAATGTAAGACCAGGACACTATAAAACTCTTAGAGGAAAACATAGGAAGAACACTCTTTGACATAAATCACAGCAAGATCTTTTTTGATCCTCCTCCTAGAGTAATGGAAATAAAAACAAAAATAAACAAATGGGACCTAATGAAACTTAAAAGTTTTTGCACATCAAAGGAAACAAGACGGAAAGACAACCCTCAGAATGGGAGAAAATATTTGCAAACGGATCAACGGACAAAGGATTAATCTCCAAAATATATAAACAGCTCATGCAGCTCAATATTAAAAAAACAAACAACCCAATCCAAAAATGGGCAGAAGACCTAAATAGGCATTCTCCAAAGAAGACAGATGAATGGATAAAGAAGATGTGGCACATATATACAATGGAATATTACTCAGCCATAAAAAGAAATGAAATTGAGTTATTTGTAGTGAGGTGGATGGACCTAGAGTCTGTCATACAGAGTCTTCATACAGAGTGAAGTAAGTCAGAAAAAGAAAAACAAATGCCGTATGCTAACACACAGATATGAAATCTAAAAAAAAACATTTGAAGAACCTAGGGGCAGGACAGGAATAAAGACACAGACGTAGAGAATGCACTTGAGGACACAGGGAGGGGGAAGGGTAAGCTGGGACGAAGTGAGAGAGTAGCATGGACATATATACACTACCAGATGTAAAATAGATAGCTAGCGGGAAGCAGCTGCATAGCACAGGGAGATCAGCTCGGTGCTTTTTGACCACCTAGAGGGGTGGCCTAGGGAGGGTGGGAGGGAGATGCAAGAGTAAGGGGATATGGGGATATATGTATACATATAGCTGATTCACTTTGTTATAAAGCAGAGACTAACAGAATATTGTAAAGAAATTATACTCCAATAAAGATGTTAAAAAAAATTATACTCCAATGAAGATGTTAAAAAAAAAAAAAAGAGGGCTTCCCTGGTGGTGCAGTGGTTGAGAGTCCGCCTGCCGATGCAGGGGGACACAGGTTCGTGCCCCGGTCCGGGAAGATCCCACATGTCGCAGAGTGGCTTGGCCCGTGAGCCATCGCCGCTGAGCCTGCACGTCTGGAGCCTGTGCTCCGCAACAGGAGAGTCCACAACAGTGAGAGGCCCGCGTACCGCAAAAAAACAAAAACAGAAACAAAATCCTAAAGGTCAATGTGCTATGATTTACCTATAGGATCCTGCCAAAGGCCCCACAGAGCAACCCTATCCACCACTCAAACTTCAAGCACAATCACATATCCTATATTTGCCCAACTGGGAGAACAACTTGCAGAGAAGTCTGAATTTATTATAGGGCCTTCTCTAACTCTTTCAATACTGAAAGCTTTTCAAGTCACCTGGTAAGTGGGTCAGAATAGCATAGCTGAATGAAGAGCATGTTACCTCTAAAGGCCAAAGAGGCTTACTAGGCATCATACCTCTTTCTTCACGGTAGAAGAGGCAAAATGCAGAAACTTATCCTTAAGCCTGGAAAAGATATCTGGAAGTATCCCAGACACTGGACCCCTAAGAAATTTCACAGTGCTGGCAGATCACTGAATTTTGTGGTATTTATCTCCCACCCTCAGGCATGTTTGTGCCTTAACAAGGTGTCTAGAATCATTACTACTCCTTATCACCTAGTCCAATCAGCATGCTCTCATCAATGAAATGATTCAGTGTGATGCCCTATGGAATGGAGAGGTGATCAAGGTCCCTGCAGACTAGAATATGATGTAAGCCAGGAGAGCTGAAATAGCCCTGAAAAAACAGTGAAGTTGTAGTGCTACCCTGTCAGCTGAAAGTACATTCTGTCTTATGGTCTTTAATAACAGGTATAAAGAAGTAATCATTTGCCATGCTTAATAGCTACATACCAGGTTCCAGGATATGGGATGATTTGTTTAAACAATAAAGCATATCTGGAACAGCAGCTACAATTGAAATCACCACCAGATTACATTTGCAATACTCACTATCGTTCTCCAAGATCCATCTGTCTTCTGCACAGGCCAAACAGGTAAGTTGAATGAGGATACAGTAGAAACCACCACCCCTGCATCTTTCAAGTCTTTGATAAGGGTATTAATCTCTGCAGTTTTTCTGGGAATACGGTATTACTTTTTGGTTTACTATTTTGATAGGTGGTAACAACTCAGGTGACCTAAATTGGGCTTTCCTACCACAGATCAGGGAACCAATATGGGAACTCTGCCAGTTTCTGAGTATGTCCATGCCAGTCACACATTCTGGAACTGAGAAATAACCACAAGGTGCATTTAGAGACCCACAAGGCCTAGTGTTCAGTTGACACAAGTCAAAACTCCACTGATCACCTGAACTTATTAAGCCCCAACTCTGATAGGTGAACTCTGACAGCATTTAGGAACTCTATGAATTCATATCAGTTTAAAGTCAGTGTCCAGAAATCCCTAAAAATCTGATTATTTACTCTTCCCCAATGCACAAGCATCCTGGGAAGAGGCCACGGGCCTCTCTCTTGACGTTTAGGAGGAATATTTATATTATATATTTTTTGCTGTGTAGCAAGGTCCTTTCTCAATGAGGTCCAGCGTCCCCCCATTCATGCAAGGGACCCTGGGTCTATGAACCTGTGTAAGTCTGGCAATTGCTTGCAGGATTATTCTTCTCTTCTCAATTACTAAGCTCTGTAGACTCCCCAATATTATCCCTAGGGTGCCTTGTCTGCTCACTCTGCCCTCTCACCATAATAAAATTCATCTACACTGTGGCTTCAATTACTGCTCATAATCAAATGCTCTACATTTCTATCTACAATTCAGACCACTCCTCTGAGCTTCAGCTGCCTATATAAGCACCTACCAAAAATATGCCTCAGATTCAATAAGTTTGACTCCAAATGCATCTCCATTCCAGTGCTCCACATTATAGCCAAAGACACCACCGTCTCTCCACCTGAGAGAATCCCAGTCCTAAGAGCCATCTCCAACACCTAACCACACCTCACTCAATCCATCACTGATTCTCATGGATTTTATCTCCCAAGTATTTCTCAAACCCACTAATTCTCTCCATTTCTACCACCACCAGTCTAGTCAAACTCTCTACTATTGCAATAAATTCCTATTTGTTCTCCTCCCATCCATTGTTGGTTTTCTCTCATTTTTCTCCACACTGCAGTCAGAGTTTATGAGATTATAAACTCCTCAAGGTCAATGTGTTTCCATATAATTCATGTACCCAACACAGTATCTTACCCAATTATTAAGCAGGTATTTACTGCTTCTGCTGCTATGTCTACAGCTAATGATTTTTATGGTGAAGAAATTTTAAATGGACACAATACCTTATCCAAAGAATCTTGAAGAACTAAAAACCAATAGTTTGATTCCAAAAGATACAACATCCACTTTAAGCTTCTTCCTGCAAAAACCCTTCATCTACACCCCTCATAATATCAGTGAGCTCCACAAACATGCCTTTGTCTGTGAGCCCTTATCTGATCCTAGAGTTTAAAAAGGATGAGTTGGTTTAGATATCAAAAGAGAGTTAAATGCCTGAGGAGATCTGAGGTATTCTACTGATTAAGAAATCTCTATTATTAACTTACAGATATTTTATTGCTATTTTTATCATATTTCTTCTTATTAATCAATATTGTTCTATGTTCCTGGCATCTGAAATATGCTTATCAACTTATTGAGTTAAATCAGTTTCTGGCCAAAATTTTGTCATATAACCTTGTCTAACCAGAGATGAGCCCAGGAAACATAGTCTAATTGTGTGCCCAGAAGAAAATAAAAGAAATGGGGAAAACATAGCATTCTCACTAGTACAGTCTTAACAGAATTTTGTTCTACTGTTTTTCTGATAGACTTTAAATCAATTCTCTATTTTATTTTTTCAGTTATCATCATTTTACCTTTTAACAAACATTTCCACTTATGTGGTAGATGCCCATGCTTTTCACTGCAGCCATATCCCCCTTTTAAGGAGCCTAACCAAAGCCACTTCATTACCAGTCTGGTCCTTGATAAGTGGTCAGTAGGCTACATACATGTGCTCAGTATCTGGCAACAGAAGTTACAACAACGGGGTATCAGTTTCCTAGGATTCTGTAACAAAGAACTACAAACCAGGAGGCTTAAAATTATAGAAATTTATTATCGCATAATTCTAGAGGCTTGAAGTCTGAAATCAAGGGAGGATTCTCCCTTGCCTATTCCTAGCTTCTGGTGGTTGCTGACAATTCTTGATGTTCCTTGTCTTACAACTAAATCACTTCCATCTCTGCTCCGTCATCACATGGTGTTCTCCCCTCATGTATCTGTGTCTTTTGTCTTCTTGTAAGGACCAGCATCATACTGGATTAAGGACCCAACGTACCACAGTGTGCCCTCACTTTAACTAATCACATCTGCAACAGCCCTATTTCCAAATAAGGTCACCTTCTGAGGTACTAGTAGTTAGGACTTCAACTTATCCTTTTGGAGGACATAAGTCACCCCAGAACAAATGGGTAAACACCTGACAAGCCAGACTGTCTCAGCACAGCTTTCCCGAAAAGCAGAGTCTGTGACAGGATTTGTGAGTAGGTTGACTTAGATATCAGAAGGGAACTAGCATTGGGGAGAAGTGATTCCAGTGAGTAGGAGTGAGGGGATGAGAAGAGTGAGATGGAAGGAGGAAGAGCCAATAGCAGGGCATGTTATTGAGACTGACGCTGAGGACACAAGGGGCTCAATTCTGCTTTTTCTTCCAGAAAAGTCTCAGAACACCTCGTAGAATTACATGCTAGAAGGAGGGAAAGCAGATGCACTTATGCAGCCACCCTCACTCCTCACTCTTTGAGGGAGTATGAATTCACAGGGATGTTGACTTCCACGTCCTTATACGCCAATGTACCTGGACAAAGTGAGCTCACTCTCAGCGGCATAACTAGCATCCAAGGATCTTTACAGGGCAGAAAGCAAAGATGCATGACTGTCAACCTGAAGTCAGTGAAAACCTGCCCAGAATGTCCCACTCCAGCCACAGCTAAATCAGAGTTGTGACTGAGTGGACATCAACCAAGCCACTAACTTCTCTCTCCTGGGGACATGGAATTGGGATTCAGAATCTATAATCAGTTGATTGGTGGCACTTGAACAAGCAGGAACTGTAAGCTCCTACAAGAGCCATATTAGAAAAACAATTTTGGCCTGAAGAAGCAATGCAGACACACAGCAATATGAATAAAGTGGACACCTAGAAGATGCAAAGAACAGAGAGCATGCTTTCCCTGATGAATGAGAGCTAGACAAGGGGTCTGCTTGGCTGCCTGACTGCTCTCCTGGGTTTCCACAAAACCCACTGATCTGCCTCTACTGGTGTCCACAGGACAACTCTCTATCCTCCCAATAAATGCTTTTTTTTGGTTTGTAGCCCAGATGTCATATGAAGCCTCCCTGCCACTCAAGATCTGGATAAACTTGGATGCATCTCTATATATGTGGAGATCTAAACACCTATTTCAAAATTACTATTCAGATTACTATGAATGTTATTCATCCTTTGAATAAATTACAAATGAATAAATAAAGCAGTATGAATTATAAGGAAAGAGCTGGAGTGTGCATCTGCTGCCCATCTGATTGTAGCTGGGGAAATGTATGCCCATTACTGCCAGATTTTACAAGATGGGCAAGATATCTGGATCTCTATTAAAATCATCCCAATTTTGAATGATGTCATATAATTTAAATGTTTTAAGGCATTCTATAAACTAATCACGTTTGTGTACCAGACCTGGCTTTGTGGGTCTAGTTTCAACCTCTGTCATATTCCTGGAGCCACCTCCTCTGCCTCCAGGCTCTTGCGATTTCTTCAGAATCCTCTGACCCGACCACATTGTCCCTCATGTGAAATATGCTCCTTTCATTGATTTCCCCAACACAAAACAAGCTCAATAAGAATTTCTCACTAGACACTGATGAAAGAAATTAAAGATGATACAAATAGATGGAGAGATATACCATGTTCTTGGATTGGAAGAATCAACATTGTGAAAATGACTAGACTACCCAAAGCACTCTACAGATTCAATGTAACCCCTATCAAACTACCCATGGTATTTTTCACAGAACTAGAACCAAAAATTTCACAATTTGTATGGAAACACAAAAGACTCCGAATAGCCAAAGCAACCTTGAGAATGAAAAATGGAGCTGGAGGAATCAGGCTCCCTGACTTCAGACTATACTACAAAGCTACAGTAATCAAGACAGTATGGTACTGGCACAAAAACAGAAATATAGATCAATGGAACAGGATAGAAAGCCCAGAGATAAACCCACGCACATATGGTCACCCTATCTTTGACAAAGGAGGCAAGAATATACAGTGGAGAGGGGCTTCCTTGGTGGCACAGTGGTTGAGAGTCTGCCTGCTGATGCAGGGGACATGGGTTTGTGCCCCGGTCTGGGAAGATCCCACATGCCACGGAGTGGCTAGGCCCGTGAGCCATGGCTGCTGAGCCTGTGCATCTGGAGCCTGTGCTCCACAATGGGAGAGGCCACAACAGTGAGATGCCCGTGTACAGCAAAAAAAAAAAAAAAAAAAGAATATACAGTGGAGAAAAGACAGCCCTTCAATAAGTGGTGCTGGGAAAACTGGACAGGTACATGTAAAAGTATGAGATTAGAACACTCCCCAACACCATACACACAAATAAGCTCAAAATGGATTAAAGACCTAAATGTAAGGCCAGAAACTATCAAACTCTTAGAGGAAAACATAGGCAGAACACTCTATGACATAAATCACAGCAAGATCCTTTTTGACCCACCTCCTAGGGTAATGGAAATAAAAACAAAAATAAAATAATGGGACCAAATGAAACTTAAAAGCTTTTGCACAGCAAAGGAAACCATAAAAAAGACAAAAAGACAACCCCCAGAATGGGAGAAAATATTTGCAAATGAAGCAACTGACAAAGGATTAATCTCCAAGATTTACAAGCAGCTCATGCAGCTCAATAACAAAAAAACGAACAACCCAATCCAAAAATGGGCAGAAGCCCTAAATAGACACTTCTCCAAAGAAGATATACAGATTGCCAACAAGCACATGAAAGAATGCTCAACATCATTAATCATTAAAGAAATGCAAATCAAAACTACAATGAGAATCATCTCACACCGGTCAGAATGGCCATCATCAAAAAATCTAGAAAAAATAAATGCTGGAGAGGGTGTGGAGAAAAGGGAACCCTCTTGCACTGTTGACAGGTATGTAAATTGATACAGCCACTATGGAGAACAGTATGGAGGTTCCTCAAAAAACTAAAAGTAGAACTACCATACGACCCAGCAATCCCACTACTGGGCATATACCCTGAGAAAACCATAATTCAAAAAGAGTTATGTACCACAATGTTCATTGCAGCTCTATTTACAATAGCCAGGACATGGAAGCAACCTAAGTGTCCATCAACAGATGAATGGATAAAGAAGATGTGTCACATATATACAATAGAATATTACTCAGCCATCAAAGGAAACGAAATTGAGTTATTTGTAGTGAGATGGATGGACCTAGAGTCTGTCATACAGAGTGAAGTAAGTCAGAAAGAGAAAAACAAATACCGTATGCTAACACATATATCTGGAATCTAAGAAAAAAAAAAAAAAAAGGTCATGAAGGACCTAAGGGTAAGATGGGAATAAAGACACAGACCTACTAGAGAATGGACTTGAGGATATGGGGAGGGGAAAGGGTAAGCTGGGACAAAGCGAGAGAGTGGCATGGACATATATACACTACCAGATGTAAAATAGATAGCTAGTGGGAAGCAGCCGCATAGCACAGGGAGATCAGCTCGGTGCTTTGTGACCACCTAGAGGGGTGGGATAGGGAGGGTGGGTGGGAGGGAGACGCAAGAGGGAGGAGATATGGGAACATATGTATATGTATAACTGATTCACTTTGTTATAAAGAAGAAACTAACACACCACTGTAAAGCAATTATACTCCAATAAAGATATTTAAAAAAATAATAATTTCTCACTAAAGAACAAATATTGTATGATCCCGCTTAAATGAGGTACCTAGGTAATCAAAATCATACAGACAGAAAGGAGAATGATGGTTGCCAGGAGCAGGGGGAGGAGGGAATAAGAATTTAGTGTTAAAGGAGTACAGACTTTCAGTTTGGGATGATGAATAAATTCTGGAGATGAATCATGACAATGGTTACACAACACTGTGAATGCACTTTATGTCATTGTACACTTTACAATGGTTAAAATGATATATTTTGTGCTATGTAGATTTTACCATAATTTTTTAAACTGAATTTTTTTAATTTTGTGAGTTTAGGGGACTTTGCTGAAGGTTCTGGGAGGTTTCGAGGAGGATTCACATTACGCTAATGCAGTCTTCTACTTTCTTCTCTCTTCCTCTTCCTAGTTGTGTCCCTCTCACCTTCTCTTCCCTTTGCCCTGGGCACACCAAGATTCACCTCCTCTATTAGAAAGCTCATTGTTTTTCTAAATAAAGACACTTCTGTGTAAAAACAATTCTGGTGATTGCTACTAGAAAAATAAAAGTCTCCTTCTTATTAAACATTAAGTTAGACTGACTGAATTTCGGATTTTTCAGGATGAAAATTATCTCTGACTAAAGCATGAGTACTTATTTACGTATTTTCTAGAAAGAGTGGGATATCTTTCTTAAGACAATGTTTAATCTATACCTGTGTGATATGATCCCAAGAAAGCTGTAGCATAGCAAATGGGTCATATCACACATGAATAGTTCCATACTTGTGAAGTACATAACAGCAGAGATAGAAAAGATGAGGTGTTGGAAGATATTAAAACAGAACTTTCATCTTCTGGATTCTAAATTAGCAACGTATTAGAAAGCCATGCCTGGATATCTGTAAACAGCAGAAAGGAGAGCTGCCGCCTCTCTAATTTAATACCAAACCCCCAGGAGTAGTTTACTGTCAGAGTTTTATCATGTATTATGGAGACAAGTATTGGCAGGCTTCCACAAGATCCATATAAGCTTTTATCTCTTCCCTAGATCAGGTCACGTGACAGACAGCTGGATCCTTACACAGGCTTTTACCATCCTTTTAGTAATACACTTGGTGATTGAGTTGAGTCCCATAAATCTAGTCCAGAGTTACAACCCCACCGGGGTTTATCCTGTTGGTCCTCAACCATCCACCACACGTGTGCATTAACATTTCATAAAAACGCCACTTACAGGTCTCTTAAAAGCTTTCTCGTTTATAGACTAGAGTCTTCAAAGATCTCTTCTTTCTTGATAACTGAAAATAGTTGTTAGACCTTAATAATAATTCAAAAACAGAAGATGACTAGCTTCTATTCTGCACTAAAATTCCACAATGTATTCAGGCAGAAACAATGTATCGATATCAAAGTTATTAATAGGTGGCCCTGACTTATTCTTAGTTCTTATCTAGTCCTATAGAATTACAAAACATCAGTAATAATGGTATTTGAAGATTAGTTAAAAATTAGTTAATCCAGTGGTTACAAATTGCTCAGCCATAGAAGAAATCTGGCTTGCAGAGATGTGCAGTTTAGCACACACCATCTTTTTAAACCTTTAGAATTATTTACCCCATTTTAAAATGTGGAGATTGCCCATCAGTACTTAAAGATCCGGCTACACTAGGCTGGTGTCCCCACGTGGTAATGATGGCCTGGAGCCTGGAAGCCACCGAGGTCTGTGGACAGGACATGTGTTCGCCAGTTCACCACAGTCCTTAACAAACCATGCTTTATTCATCTAAGTATCCTGCCTGGACTTTGTAAACACTTGAAATGTTGACCTGTGCCATTTTAGAAATTAGATAATATGAGATTAAGAGTGCTGAAATGACTCCTTTAAGAGTGGATAGACAAAAAGTGACAAAGGTACCTGATGTCAAATCTTGTGTCTACACAAGTTTCTTGTGGTTCCTAGAACTTACTCTTCATGAAATGCTACAGCGTTCTAGGGGATACAGTTTGAGGAACTTTGTGCGTTCACTACAGTAGTAATTCTTTTAATTTTTTTTAAGTTTTTTAATATGTTGTTATCTCTATTGTTAACACAGCTTCAGTTTAAACAACAAATGAGGGGACTTCTCTGGTGGTGCAGTGGTTAAGAATCCGCCTGCCAATGCAGGGGGCATGGGTTCGAGCCCTGGTCCTGGAAGATCCCACATGCCTTGGAGCAACTAAGCGCATGCACCACAACTACTGAGCCTGCACTCTAGAGCCCGTGAGCCACAACTACTGAAGCCCGCATGCCTAGGGCCCACTCACTGCAACTACTGAGTCTGCGTGCTGCAACTACTGAAGCCCGCGCACCTAGAACCCATGCTCCATAACAAGAGTAGCCACCGCGATGAAAAGCCCACACACTAAAACAAAGAGTAGTCCCCACTCGCCGCAACTAGAGAAAGCCCGCGTGCCGTGACGAAGGCCCAACACAGCCAAAATAAATAAATAAAAGTAAACAATAAATGATCAAAAAATTAGTTCTGAATATCTAAATATAGTCCAACAGTTTCTTACAGGCTTTAGTTATGTTTTTTGTTCTGTAAGTGACAACTTTTATTTAGAATTTTTTTTAATCTAACAAAGTTAACATCAAAAAAGAAAACATTAATGGTCAGATGAATGCACTTTTTCTTCTGTATCTTGAACCATTTCAAATAATGGCTATGTTTTTATAACATGAAATGTGTATCTATTTGTCCCCTTCTGTTGAAAACACAAGTTTACCCCAAGACCAAAAAAAGAAAAAATGAAGGAAAGAAAAAGAAAAAGTGAATGCTGAGGGCCCTTGGGTTGAGCTACATCAAAAATCCTCGACTTTCACCTGTAGATCTTATCTCCGCTCTCTCTCTCTGCCCCAGGAAGCCGACCTATATCAAGGTTCCATGACTTCTGTCTGCTAGTTGGCTCCTACCAATAGAAAGCTGTGCAGCACAGGTAAAGAGGCAGAAGAATGAAACTAGTGTATTTATTCCTCTAAATCTCTCCTTACAAGGTCACCTTAAGCTGGCTGTATCCTCAGTCCAGAGGTCAATACCCCATTCATGGTGACACCCTACACAACTTATTCCTTCCGAACTAAAGAAACCATTCCCTCTCCTTGTTTCTTTAGACCTAGGGGCTGATGACATCTTGGTTGCTACTGAGCTCTAGGTCAATGCACCATTCCTCTAGTTCCCCCTTCCTGCAGCTTTGTAAATAGTCACTTTGTAAACAAACTCTCCTTGAATTTCCTATTCTAAATGTGCTGTTCGGGCTTCCCTGGTGGCGCAGTGGTTAGGAATCTGCCTGCCAACACAGGGGGCACGGGTTCAAGCCCTGGTCTGGGAAGATCCCACATGCCACAGAGCAACTAAGCCTGTGCGCCACAACTACTGAGCCCACGTGCCACCACTACCGAGGCCCGCGCGCCTAGAGCCCATGCTTGGCAACAAGAAGCCACCGCAATGAGAAGCCCACACACCGCGACAAAAAGTAGCCCCCGTTCGTTGCAACTAGAGAAAGCCTGCACGCAGCAATGAAGACCCAACGCAGCCAAAAATAATAAAATAAAATTGTTTTTAATGTTCTGTTCATATTAAGATCCAGACTAACAAGAGCCACATTTTATTTGTATAATATTTTTTAAATTAATATAAACAAAGTGAAGTACTAGATGAATGTAAATAGTATGCACGATCACCAGAAGAAGCCAAAAGGAACTTCAGCTAGAAGCAATTAATCAAGAGATTTCTAAACAAACACAATTTCCTCTCTGAGACGAATTATAGTAAGATCTATTAATATAATTCTTTCACCTCCACAAAACATATTTTTGCTAGTTCATATCTCTTTTAAAGATTTTTCCCACTTCACTAAATTAATACATGCATTATTCCATCTTCTTCCATCCACAAGCCCATTTCCAAGAAGCAGCTATTCTACCCCTATATCATTTTTGCTTGATTTTTTTCTTCCATATCTTTTAATAATATGCTTCTCATTCTATTTCCTCATTTATAAATTTTACATATAACCTAATTTATTATAAGTGAGGAATGAGCTGGCTCACCACCAACCCCCTGCCAACCAGTTGTTATATTTCTATTTTGAGTTCCTCATATAGTTACTTTGTATACTTAGTAAAATACTAACATCTCTATTCTTTATTTCTACAGCTGTGGACAGTATATTGTATAGCAGTAAACCAAATGCATACTTTGGCCAAATACCAATGCAAACCCAAATGTGCCATATCCATAATTTTTCTTCCCACTTTTTAAGAAGATATTAATGACCATAGTTTTCATCTCAGCATCACTCTGTTCTTTTCTCCTGCAATTTCTATCATCTGTGTAATAACTTTTGCAATGTCAAGCTCAATAGTAGATACATATGATTAATTCTTCGATGCTTTATCTGTAAGTTGGTGTAGAGGATGAAAGTCAATAAGAGTATTAAGAACGTAAATGTACTTCTCTGCTGATCCAAGCAGTGTAGATTGATTATTGTGATATGTTTTTCACAGTTTTCTAATTGTAGTGATTTTTCTTTGCCTTTATGCCAGCACCAGTTGATATAAAATAATAGGTGTTCTATTGAATCCCCCTTTCTCCTGCTGCCTCAGTGTAAACTGGCTGAACTCCAGGCCTGCTGCATAACTGTAGTTCAGCGGTTTCCCTTCACTGTTCTCGAGACAAGTTGGCTCCACTATTTCAAGGATGCCAAGATTTTTTATGTCTTAATTTTCTTCCCCTTTTGGATATAATCCAACCTCAAATAACCTCCCTTTCAAGGGTGCAGGAAATTTTCTATGACTCTTAAGACATTATTCATTAGAAGTTTAAAGCTCTTTCTTCACTGTCTTCCAACATTCAACATTGTTGATGGAAAATATGATCCCAGACTTGTCATGTTTCTGTAGGTCACATTTTTTTTCTCAAGAAAAATTTGAGAGTCTTCTCTTTACCCTTTGTAATTTGAATTTTCACAGTGATGTGTCTGGGGATGTGTCTTCATTCATTGTACTGAGAACTCAGTGCTGTCTTTAACTATTTCTAGCACTAAGAAATTACCTTGTATTTTTTATTTGACAATGTTCTCCATTCCATTCTCTTTGTCCTTTTTTTCTGGAATTCCAGGTCTCGGATTTTTTTCTGTCTCTTAAATTATGCATCTTTTTTAGCTTTGTTCTACTTTCTGTTTAATTTCTTACCTTTATCTCCCAGAGTTTCTATTAAATTTTTTCTAGCAGTATTTTGGTACCCTCAGGGTCAGTGCCTTGGACAATTCCCTTGGAAGCAATATCACAGAGACTACCAAGGACATTGGCATGGTGAGGGCAACAGACACTAACCTAGTGTGAGAGAGAAGAGGGAACGGGAGTGGAAAAATGAACGAATTCCACAGACCTCTGAAGTAACCATGCAAAGTATGTGAATAAGGAAGGAAACCAAATTTAATGGGCATTTATTAAATTATTTGCCCAGCACTGTTATCCTGGATTTCTTCATTAACATTCCTGCCCCTCTACACACACACACACACACACACACACACACACACATACACACACACACACACATATACACACACACACCCCAACATGACTATGGCTACAGTAAGCTGCCATGTCCTGGAGCTTGGCTTCATCACTGTTGTCCTCACCTCATTGGTTCAAGGTGGATATCTGAGCCAAAATTAGTTCAGCAATCCCTTCTTCAAAGACTTTTTTTTAGCAAACTTTTTATTTTAGACTAGTTGTAGATTTACAGAAAAGTTATGAAGATAGTATATCCCTATACCCTCTTTCCCCTATTTTAACATCCTACATTAGTATGGTACATTTTTTGCAATTAATGAACCCTTATGGTACATTATATTAATATTTTCCTTATATTTTATGACCCTGACAGGTATTTTTGGGGGATTTTTGTTTTTTTTTAATATAATTTAAATACATTTTTTAATGTAAAAAGGCATAAAATTTCCTTTTTAGACAACTTCTCATTTATCTACCATGTAATGTCAAATGTGCCTGTAATCCCATAAAATAAGTATGATTCTTATGAGAGAACAGAGCCAGATCAAATGCATCATTAGGAAAAAACATGCATACTAGACTGAATTCTACTGAGGACAAAGGCCATTATTTTAAATACTTTTCAATTCCCCAGTTCCTGATGGGGTTCTCAGAACAGAGTTTCTTGGTTAATGAATAGCAAATTGATTTATTGGTTAAATTAGCAACTATGGAGCTTCCTGACAACATCATAAAATTAGTGGATAACTCACCAGAAACTGGCTTCTAGATTTTCATTTTAATTACTACTTTGAAACAACATAATTTAGTACCAAAGGTTTAAACACCCAATATAATTTCTAGACCGTGAAATCAGCATTACTTATATCTCATCAGCTATACAAAACTCATCAATTTTTCTTTTGAAAACGGTAGTAGAAATCCCAAAGAATAAGGGAGAGACTACAAATTAAAGGTCATGTTTACTAATCTAGCACCATAATTCCATTCTCAGGACCTCCCAAGTGGGTGGAAGGAGGAAGGGAAGAAGTGAGGATGTTGGAAAAGTAAGGGCTGTTCTTAACTTGTGGCCCCATTTGTGCTGTAAGGCAATGCAGGGTCTAGCAAAGAAGAAAATTGCTGAGGCTGGAGATGAAAACAAAATCTTTTGGTTCAGATGGTAAAGGAGGCCCTCAAGAACAGCAGAATCAGTTTATCCAGGAGGCAGTGCTGGAGTCGGCCTCATGAACTAGGGGGTTTCTTCTTGGCATCCACGTCCTTTTTAATTTCTTCAAGTTTTTTAGCCAGGTTTGGTATGTCATAGTTCTGAGCCAGAAACATTTCCACCACGTTGCCAAGGGTAAATCCAAGCAGGAACTGGAGCATAATGTCGGTAAGGAAGACTCATAGGTCAGCTGCAGCTCTGTGGGCACCCTGACAGTTTTAAAATCAGATATTATGTAAAATGTCCCTCAGTTGAAATTTATCTGATATTTTTCTAATGATTAGACTGGAGTTGCTGGTTTTGAGGAGAAAGACTACAGAGGTAAACTGTCATTCTCATTACAAAATATCAAGAGTCCTTACTATCAACATGACTTACCACTGTTGTTAATCTTTTTTTAAATTATTTATTTATTTATTTATTTTTGGTTGCTTTGGGTCTTCGTTGCTCCACCGGGCTTTTCTCTAGTTGCAGCAAGCGGGGGCTACTCTTTGTTGCAGTGCGCGGGCTTCTCATTGTGGTGGCTTCTCTTGTTGCGGAGCACAGGCTCTAGGCACACGGGCTTTGGTAGTCGTGGCATGGGGGCTCAGTAGTTGTGGCTCACGGGCTTAGTTGCTCCCAGCATGTGGGATCGTCCTGGACCAGGGATTGAACCCATGTCCCCAGCATTGGCAGGCAGTTTCTTAACCACTGCACCACCAGGGAAGTCCCATTGTTGTTAATCTTAATCACCTGGTTGAGGTAGTATTTGTCTGTTTTCCCCACTGTAAAGTTACTCTTTTTCTCCCTTTTCATATTGTAGTATTTGGAAGTCACTATGCGAAACCCATACTTAAGAAGTAGAAAGTTATTTTCCATCTACTTAAGGACACAGTATCTACATCAATTATTTGGAATTTTTCTGCACAGGAGATTTGTCTTTTTTCCTTATTTATTTATTTAATCACTATATTAGCATGAGTTCATAGATATTTATTTTACACGTTGAGTTTTAATTCAATACCACTTTTTTGGTTGCTCGAATTTTTCTAGTTTTGGCCATTGGCAGCTCTTGGCCCAAGGATTTTTGACCTGATTATAAGAGACTTTATGGCTGGCTGAGCATATTTTATGTAAAGTTGTTGGAAGCCAAACTTTTTCTGTCAGATTACAAAAGTGATGAAGTCAAGTATGCAAAGAGAAAGGAAAGAATTAAGCAAATGTAGCTTAAAAAGCCAAAAAAGAACTCAAAGCATATAGCTTTTTGCCCTCACTTCTTTTGTTAGACCTACATCCTGAGATCCTGGTTTCCCAGCCTGAGATTTTGTGTGCCTCCAGTTTCCGCAAACAAAATCATCTTTCTTTTTTTTTTTTTTAATTTGATCTATTTCTTTGAAGAGTTAAAACAACTGCAGGAAGGTACTGCATTATTCAAGTGAGGGCACAGGTGACGAAATTTTGAGAAATAGGTATTAATGTGATCCCTTTGATAACTAAAGACCCAGAGTTCAGTTGCACTTCCCTCAGCTCCTATCCTATTCTGCCATCCACAGTCTGTCCTGGAGGCCTCTGATGAGGACTGCTTAGCTCTGCCCACCCTCGGAATCAATAAGGTCCAGACCAGGTGGTACATCAGGAGTCCTTTGCTTCTAAATTGAATTGAGAGCCCCTGGAGTCTAAATAAGCCCTTGCCAGAAGCTTCCAAGCTAACATGGAAAACCAGCACTGATCAAAGGACTCACAGCATGGGTCCCTCTCTCCTGGACATCTCAGGAAAACTGATGCTGATGGAATTGGTCTGATGTAATCCGAGACTGCATCTCCACTTAGGTCTCCATCTCCTTGTCTGCCAACACCTCTTCTGCTGCTCTGGTCAGTTTTACTGGTAATATTCCTACTACCTCCACTTTATCTCCTCCCACTCAATCCAACTTCTTCTTTTCTGTAATATATTTTGTCCCATTTTCTTCAATCCTTAGTGGAAAGTCCCAAAATATCACATTGGTCCTGGGTGTTCGCATATTATACTCTATATTATGATGACAGTATGAGATTTGAAAAGAAATTTCATTCTATTTCAACAAACTTTTAAGGTAGATATTATTTATCTCACAAACTAGGAAACGGTCATTCAAAGAGATTTGTTGACTTGTCTGACACAATATATAGTGAAGCTGGCGTTCAACCAAAGTCTTTGGATTCCAAGAATAGTGCTCATTCCACAATACCACACTGCATGCATTAACATGTTACTGTGTTAAACTGAAATCTTATACTTTGGTTGAAGGGAAGATATAGTGACCTTATGTGATAGCCTTCTTAGCATAGTCAAGAAAACCATCAGATCTGCAGGTATTACCAACACAGCATCCACCTAGATCATCATTTTACAGAAATTTTGAGAGCAAATTCTTCCTTTCACAAATATTTTGTAGTAGGTATGAGAAAGTTAAAGGAGCAATCTGGCTTATTATTTTTAATAACGTAATAACAACTGAAAACATGATTCCAACTTTATCTTCTTTAGATAAACTATAATTCAAAACACTTATGTATTTTAGCAGTTGGATTGGATTTTGTTTTTAACTGGAAGTTAAAAGCCAGCTCCATCTAAAAGTTATATTAAGGGCTTTAGTACAAACTTGTCTGGACTGGGAGATTTACTAAAGGCCATTTATTTAATAGTTATGCATATTTCAAATAAAGTTGCTGAATTAGCGTTCCATTGCTGTTCCAACAATCTCAGTGGTTTAAAACAATACAAATGTATTATCTTGCAGTTCTGACCTGGGTCTCAACAACCTAAAATCAGGTGCTGTGTTCCTTTCTGGAGTCTCTAGGGGAGGATCCATTTCCAAGGTCATTCAGGTTTTTAGCAGAATTCAGCTCCCTGTAGTTGTAGGACTGACATCCTCATGTCCTTTCTAGCTGTCTGCTGAGAGCCCTTTCCTGCATTCCTTTGCTCTCAGCCCCCTTCCTCCATCTTCAAAACCACCAGTGGTGGGTGGAGTCCTTCCCAGTCTTCAAATCTCTCCTCCTTCTGTCTTGTCTCTCTGACCCAGCCTGGAAATGTTTTATATACTCATTGGATTAGACTGTCTCCACAGGTGATCCAGGACAATCTCCTCATTTCAAAGTCTATTCCTTTCATCGCATCAGCAAAGATTCTTTGGCCATGTAAGGTAACATATTCACAGGTTCCAGGCATTAAGGCATGAGCCTGTTTGGGGGTCATTACTCTGCCTACCACAGCTGTACAATCACTGTAACTTTCAACCACATAGACTTTTAAACTCCTCACATTTATTTGCTGTACTAAAATAAACAAAAAATGTTTTAAACTTTTTTCTTCATTCTGAAGTGTTTCTTAATTCCCCCCAAAAAAATGTATGCTGTGTACATAAAATTTAAGGGAATTTATACAAGAATTTCATTCATATTAAATTTTCTAAAACATTTTCATGAACAACACATTTGATAAGTTCTGTTTGCCTTCTTTTCATTTCTCCATACAACCCTCCACTGACTTAATTTGATTTCAGAGGGATTTAGGGCTGCTTTCTCTCTTCTTGAATGTTGAAATTATGCTGTCACAGCAGTAGACTTCCTGAGGAATAAGAATCACTTGTGCTCTTCTCTATATGAGGAAATTAGAACTGTAAATTTTACAATACCAGAGATTATTCCATCTTTGAACAATGACTAGTTAGCTTTCAGTAATGTTACCTCACTCCTACTCAACCTTAATAAAACATATAAAATACTGCTTAACTAACAATAATTGATTTTTCCATTAATCAGTTACCCAGAAAATGCGTTATATAACTCTCTACTTCTTTTCTTTGTCAATACTTAGCAACTTAGCTCCTATATTAGAAAGGTGGGAAGAAACTAAAGGTACAATTGAAAATCAGTTGGTATTATTGTAATTCTTTAGTAGCTCTGGTAAAGGATGGATATTATGTTGCAATTCTAATATGTGGGTTAAATGAAACATCTTTTTCTTTTCTTGCTTTGTCTTTAACTATCTTCCCCACAATCTTATGCACAAATAGCTTCAAATATCATGTCGATGCAGGTGACTCTAAAATCTGTACTGCCAGGCAGTCGAATGGCCCATTCTCCCCTTCCTAAAAGCTGTATTTGAACACTTATTAACTCAAACTCAAAACATCAGAAACGTTAGTCATCGATTTTACTCTCATTATAATTACTGTACTTAAAGAGTTGAAGAGGGAGAGAACAAAGAAGGCTGGACAAGAACTCTTTGGTAGAATGTCTGAGAAATTCACAGAAATGAGGAATTTGCTCACATAGTATCGGAAAGTGAACCAGTTCCCTACAGCAGTGCTGACTTCTACACACAACTCAAGGAGAAAGAGAACTGAGATGAGGTCACTGGTAAATTAGCAAATGGCTCTTCTAAAGGTAGCGACAATTTATCCTCCTGGAATAATATATGAGGACCATTTGGGGAAAGATGGAAAGAATGGGGTGAAAAACAGGGAATGCAGCCAGAGTGATGGATTGATGTCCTCAAGATATAAATCTGATCATGTCTCCACCTTCCATCTCTTGAGACAAGGCTAGTTCACCACGCAGGCTACTGCCCTTGGAGTCTTCCACGTCTTATAGAAACATGGAACGACGCCTTTGTTCTTGATAATGTTTGATGAGTTCCTTGTACACCAGCAAGCTCTTTAGGCCTGCAGCAGTGCAGACAGTGCCAGAGAGTCCAGGCATTAGCCAATGGCATGGAGACTGCCACACTAGAGTGTAGCACGCAGAGCTGGTCTGCCTGTGAGCTCTCTAGGGAGGAAGACACACACAGCCAGCTTCATGGCTTCTACTCCCCCTGGTGCTAGCATCAGATCCAGGCAGGGGAAAGGAGATACGGATAAGTAGTAAGTTAGCCACCACATGCAAAGATCTTAACGTTCAGAGAACCTAGGGAATCAACTATCCTAGCAATGCATTGTACAATGCCTCCTTAATCATCCTGGAATTTCTCATTCCACTCTATCTGCTTGTATTTACCTATTGCTATCTAGTAAATGATCCCCAAATTTAATGGCTTAAAACAACAAGCATTTATTATCCCAGTTTCTGTGGGTCAGAACTTAGTTATGTGATTCTGGCACAGAGTCTCTCATGAGGTTGCAATCAAGATGTCAGCCAGAACTACAGTGGTCTGAAGGCTTGACTGGAGCTGGTTCACTTCCAAGCTCACTCATCACTCATACAGCTATTGGCCAGAAGCTTCAATTCTTTGTCATATGATACTTTCCACAGAGCATAGAGTAAGTGAGCTGAGAGAAAGAGCAACCACAAGAAAAAAAGTAAAATATATTTTGTGACTCTCACAACCTCTGGGAAGGCCAAAGCATCAATCTTAGGAATTCCACAGGCAAAAACAGCACCCAAACCAGTAGGACTGCCCCACTGGTGATCTCTCAGATGGCATTACTGGATACAGATACTGCAGTTCAAGCCACTGATACCAAACACTAAAAACCAGAATCTCCACCACAGATTTCCCTAAAAGCCACATGCCACCATTTCCCTTAACAGGAAAGAGTGGATTCTGTATGGCACACAATCCTCAAGGTCAATTCTTCCATGTCAGAATGTGAAGCACCTCATTGGTGAAGCCAGTGCCTATGCCCCAAGTGCAAAAGGAAACTGGGAAAATTCATTTCTGATTTCTATCTGGGGGAATATTACCCCCCAATATAATATGGAAAATTTCCCAAACTAAAATAGGGTACTCTAATGATGCTGACAAAAACAAAGCCTAAAAGGGTGTACTCCACTTAGTTTCCCAAAATCAACAAATACCCTCTTCTATACTTAATCCTGCAAACAACAACAAACATAATTCTTTTTTTTTTTTTTTTTTTTTCGGTACGCAGGCCTCTCACTGCTGTGGCCTCTCCCGTTGCAGAGCACAGGCTCCGGACGCGCAGGCTCAGCGGCCATGGCTCACGGGCCTAGCCACTCCGGGCATGCGGGATCTTCCCAGACCGGGGCACAAACCTGTGTCCCCTGCATCGGCAGGCGGACTCTCAACCACTGCGCCACCAGGGAAGCCCGATAATTCTTAACATAATACCACTATCTTTCCTATAATAGAAAATGAAGGTATCTCCCTAACAAGGAATCAATTTTATAATTTCATCATATAAATATATACCATATGTATATATTTATATGTGCGTGTGTGTATATATATATATATATATATATATATAATATCTGTGGTCTATGGATATTATCTTTAGATCTATATCATGATAATGTCCCCATCATGACATTCTGTAATCAGTGGACTAATTTGTAAAGTTACACACTACCAGAACAGCCTATATAAAATAGTAGAATATTTGTTGGAATAATAAAATAACTAAGAGAGCAAGGATGGAAACAGAAATAGATAACACAGTTCTACAACTGGTCATAAAGCTATGGTTGACAAGGTAAGGCTTACTTCCTCCACAGCATCTTCCATGTTCCTTTGTTCTAAGCCAGCATCTGGGGAAATAACCCAAACTTTATTCCTACTGGGTTGCAGTCCTTGGTGCCGGAGCGTATGGGATTACTGCCATCTAACATGCATCTTTACCACTTGACGTGATAGGGAGCAAAGTGACCTCCTGGGCTCAAGACATTTGTCTCACCCACTCCCAATATAGCAGCAGCCCTGGTACTTTTCTTTTTTTAACGTCTTTCTTGGAATATAATTGCTTTACAATGGTGTGTTACGTTCTGCTTTATAACAAAGTGAATCAGCTATACATATACATATATCCCCATATCTCTTCCCTCTTGTGCCTCGCTCCAGCCCTCCCTATCCCACCACTCCAGGTGGTCACAACGCACCGACCTGATTTCCCTGTGCTATGCAGCTGCTTCCCACTAGCTATCTATTTTACATTTGGTAGTGTATATATGTCCATGCCTGAAGTGTATATATGTCCATGCCTCTCTCTCACTTCGTCCCACCCTACACTTCCCCCTCCCTGTGTCCTCAAGTCCATTCTCTAGGTCTGTGACTTTATTCCTGTCCTGCTGCTAGGTTCTTCAGAACCTTCTTTTTTTTTTTTTTTTTTAGATTCCATATATATGTGTTAGCATACGGTATTTCTTTTTCTCTTTCTGACTTACTTCACTCTCTATGACAGGTTCATCCATCTCACTACAAATAACTCAATTTCATTTCTTTTTTATGGCTGAGTAATATTCCACTATATCTATGTGCCACATCTTCTCTATCCATTCATCTGCCAGTGGACACTTAGGTTGCTTCCATATCCTGGCTATTGTAAACAGAGCTGCAATAAATATTGTGGTACATGACTCTTTTTGAATTATGGTTTTCTCAGGGTATATGCCCAGTAGTGAGATTGCTGGATCGTATGGTAGTTCTATTTTTAGTTTTTTAAGGAACCTCCATACTGTTCTCCATACTGGCTGTATCAATTTACATTCCCACCAACAGTGCAAGAGGGTTCCCTTTCTCCACACCCTCTCCAGCATTTATTATTTGCAGATTTTTTGATGATGGCCATTCTGACAGGTGTGAGGTGATACTGCATTGTACTTTTGATTTGCATTTCTCCAATGATTAGTGATGTTGAGCATTCTTCACGTGTTTGTTGGCAATCTGTATATCTTCTTCGCAGAAATGTCTATTTAGGTCTTCTGCCCATTTTTGGACTGGGTTGTTTGTTTATTTGATATTGAGTTGCATGAGCTGATTGTAAATTTTGTAGGATAATCCTTTGTCAGTTGCTTCATTTGCAAATATTTTCTCCCATTCTGAGGGTTGTCTTTTCATCTTGTTTATGGTTTCCTTGGCTGTGCAAAAGCTTTTAAGTTTCATTAGGTTCCATTTGTTTTTGTTTTTATTTCCATTTCTCTAGGAGGTGGGTCCAAAAGGATATTGTTGTGATTTATGACACAGAGTGTTCTGCCTATGTTTTCCTCTAAGAGTTTTACAGTGTCTGGCCTTACATTTAGGTCTTTAATCCATTCTGAGTTTACTTTTGTGTATGCTGTTAGGGAGTGTTCTAATTTCATTCTTTTACATGTACCTGTCCAGTTTTCCCAGCACCACTTATTGAAGAGGCTGCCTTTTCTCCACTGTATATTCTTGCCTCCTTTATCAAAGATAAGGTGACCATATGTGCGTGGGTTTATATCTGGGCTTTCTTTCCTGTTCCATTGATCTACATTTCTGTTTTTGTGTCAGTACCACAATCTCTTGATTACTGTAGCTTTATAGTATAGTCTGAAGTCAGGAAGCCTGATTCCTACAGCTCCATTTTTCTTTCTCAAGATTGCTTTGGCTATTTGAGGTCTTCTCTGTTTCCATACAAATCGTGGAATTTTTGTTCTAGTTGTGTGAAAAATGCCATTGGTAGTTTCATAGGGATTGCATTTAATCTATAGATTGCTTTGGGTAGTATAGTCATTTTCACAATGTTGATTCTTCCAATCCAAAAGCATGGTATATCTCTCCATCTGTTTCTGTCATCTTTAATTTCTTTCATCAGTGTCTTATAGTGTTCTGCATACAGGTCTTTTGTCTCCTTAAGTAGGTTTATTCCTAGGTATTTTATGCTTTTTGTTGCAATGGTAAATGGGAGTGTTTCCTAAATTACTCTTTCAGATTTTTCATCATTAGTTTATAGGAATGCAAGAGATTTATGTGTATTAATTTTGTATCCTGCAACTTTACCAAATTCATTGATTAGCTCTCGTAATTTTCTGGTAGCATCTTCAGGATTCTCTATGTATAGCATCATGTCATCTGCAAACAGTGACAGCTTTACTTCTTCTTTTCTGATTTGGGTTCATTTCTTTTTCTTCTCTGATTGCTGTGGCTAAAACTTGCAAAACTGTATTGAATAATAGTGGTGAGAGTGGACAGTCTTGTCTTGTTCCTGATCTTAGTAGAAATGGCTTCAGTTTTTCACCATTGAGAATGATGTTTGCTCTGGGTTTGTCATATATGGCTTTTATTATGTTGAGATAAGTTCCCTCCATGCCTACTTTCCGGAGGGTTTTTATCACAAATGGGTGTTGAAATTTGTCAAAAGCTTTTTCTGCATCTGTTGAGATGATCATATGGTTTTTATTCTTCAGTTTGTTAATATGGCATATCACATTGACTGATTTGCACATATTGAAGAATCCTTGCATTTCTGGGATAAACCCCACTTGATCATGGTGTATGATCCTTTTAATGTGCTGTTGGATTCTGTTTGCTAATATTTTATTTATTGAGGATTTTTGCATCTATGTTCATCAGTGATATTGGCCTGTAGTATTCTTTCTTTGTGACATCTTTGTCTGGTTTTGGTATCAGGGTGATGGTGGTCTTGTAGAATGAGTTTGGGAGTGTTCCTCCCTCTGCTATATTCTGGTAGAGTTTCAGAAGGATAGATGTTAGCTCTTCTCTAATTGTTTGATAGAATTCGCCTGTGAAGCTATCTGGTCCTGGGCTTTTGTTTGTTGGAAGATTTTTAATCACAGTTTCAATTTCTGTGCTTGTGATTGGTGTGTTTATATTTTCTATTTCTTCCTGGTTCACTCTCAGAAGGTTGTGCTTTTCTAAGAATTTGTCCATTTCTTCCAGGTTGTCCATTTTATTGGCATAAAGTTGCTTGCAGTAATCTCTCATGATTCTTTGTATTTCTGCAGTGTCAGTTGTTACTTCTCCTTTTCCATTTCTAATTCTATTGCTTTGAATCTTCTCCCTATTTTCTTGATGAGTCTGGCTAATGGTTTATCAATTTTGTCTATCTTTTCAAAGAACCAGTTTTGAATTTTATTGATCTTTGCTATTGTTTCCTTCATTTCTTTTCCATTTATTTCCGATCTCGTCTTTATGATTTATTTCCTTCTGCTAACTTTGGGCTTATTTTGTCTTCTTTCTCTAATTGCTTTCACTGTAAGTTTAGGTTGTTTATTTGAGATGATTCTTGTTTCTTAAGGTAGGATTGTATTGCTATAAACTTCCCTCTTAGAACTGCTTTTGGTGCATCCCATAGGTTTTGGGTCATTGTGTTTTCATTGTCATTTGTTTCTAGGTATTTTTTGATATCTTCTTTGGTTTCTTCAGTGATCTCTTGCTTATTAAGTAGTGTATTGTTTAGCCTCCATATGTTTGTATATTTTACAGATTTTTTCCTTTAATTGATATCTAGTCTCATAGCATTGTGGTTGGAACAGATACTTGATATGATTTCAATTTTCTTAATTTTAGCTAGACTTGATATGTGACCCAAGATATGATCTATCTTGGAGAATGTTCCACGAGCACTTGAGAGGAGAGTGTATTCCATTGTTTTTGGAAGGAATGCCCTACAAATATCAATTCCATTTTGTTTAATTTATCATTTAAAGCTTGTGTTTCCTTATTTATTTTCATTTTGGATGATCTGTCCATTGGTGAAAGTGGGGTGTTAAAGTCCCCAACTATCATTGTGTTACTGTCGATTTCCCTTTTTATGGCTGTTCGCATTTACCTTATGTATTGAGGTGCTCCTATGTTGGGTGCATAAATACTTACAGTTGTTAAATCTTCTTGGATTGATCCCTTGATCATTATTTAGTATCCTTCTTTGTCTCTTGTAATAGTCTTTATTTTAAAGTCTATTTTGTCTGATATGAGAATTTCTACTCCAGCTCTCTTGATTTCCATTTGTATGGAATATCTTTTTCCATCCCCTCACTTTAAGTCTGTATTTGTCCCTAGGTCTGAAGTGTGTCTCTTGTAGACAGCATATATATGGGTCTTGGTTTTGTATCCATTCATCCAGTCTGTGTCTTTTGGTTGGAGCATTTAATCCATGTACATTTAAGGTAATTATTGATACATATGCTCCTATTACCATTTTCTTAATTGTTTTGGGTTTGTTATTGTAGGTCTTTTCCTTCTCTTGTGTTTCCTGCCTAGAGAAGTTCCCTTAGCATTTGTTGTAAAGCTGGTTTGGTGCTGCTGAATTCTCTTAGCTTTTGCTTGTCTGTAAAGTTTTTAATTTCTACGTCAAATCTGAATGAGATCCTTACTGGGTAGAGTAATCTTGGTTGTAGGTTTTCCCTTTCATCATTTTAAGTATGTCCTGCCTCTCCCTTCTGGCTTGCAGAGTTTCTGCTGAAAGATCAGCTGTTAACCTTATGGGGATTCCCTTGTATGTTATATGTTGTTTTTACCTTGCTGCTTTTAATATTTTTTCTTTGTATTTAAGTTTTGATAGTTTGATTAATATGTGTCTTTGTGTGTTTCTCCTTGGATTTATCCTGTATGTGACTCTGTGCTTCCTGGACTTGATTAACTATTTTCTTTCCCGTATTAGAGCAGTTTTCAAGTATAATCTCTTCAAATATTTTCTCAGTCCCTTTCTTTTTCTCTTCTTATTCTGGGACCCCTATAAGTCGAATGTTGGTGCATTTAATGTTGTCCCAGAGGTCTCTGAGACTGTCCTCAATTCTTTTCATTCTTCTTTATTCTGCTCTGCAGTAGTTATTTCCACTATTTATCTTCCAGGTCACTTACCCATTCTTCTGCCTCAGCTATTCTGCTATTGATTCCTTCTAGAGAATTTTTAATTTCAATTATTGTGTTGTTCATCATTGTTTGTTTACTCTTTAGTTCTTCTAGGTCCTTGTTAAACATTTCTTGTATATTCTCCATTCTATTTCCAAGATTTTGGATCATTTTCACTATCACTACTCTGAATTATTTTTCAGGTAAACTTCCTATTTCTTCTTCATTTGTTTGGTCTGGTGGGTTTTTACCTTGCTCCTTCATCTGCTGTGTGTTTCTCTGTCTTCTCATTTTGCTTAACTTACTGTGTTTGGGGTCTCCTTTTCACAGGCTGCAGGTTCGTAGTTCCTGTTGCTTTTGGTGTTTGCCCCCAGTAGCTAAGGTTCCTTCAGTGGGTTGTGTAGGCTTCCTGGTGGAGGGGACTAGTGCCTGGGTTCTGGTGGATGAGGCTGGATCTTGTCTTTCTGGTGGGCAGGTCCATGTCTGGTGGTGTGTTTTGGTGCTTCTGTGACCTTATTATTATTTTAGGTACCCTCTGTGCTAATGGGTGGTGTTCTGTCTTGCTAGTTGTTTGGCATAGGGTGTCCAGCACTGTAGGTTGCTGGTCGTTGAGTGGAGCTAGGTCTTAGCATTGAGGTGGAGATGTCTGAGAGACCTTTTGCTGTTTGATATTACATGGAGCCGGGAGGTCTCTGGTATGCCAATGTCCTGAACTCGGCCCTCCCATGTCAGAGGCTCAGGCCTGACACCTGGCCAGAGCCCCAAGACCTTGTCAGCCACACAGCTCAGAAGAAAAGGGAGAAAGAAAGAAAGAAAGAAAAAAAGAAAGAAAGGAAGGAAGGAAGAAAGAGAAAGAAGGAAAGGAAGGAAGGAAGGAAGAGAAAGAAAGAAAGAAAGGAAAGAAAGAAAGATTATTAAAATAAAAAAATAATTGTTAAAAAAATTAAAATGTAATAAAAAAAGAAAGAAGGAAGAGAGAAACAAAACCAATAAACAGAACCACCAATGATAACTAGCACTAGAAACTATATGTTTTAAGAAACGGACAGAGAGACCCCTAGGACAAATGGTAAAAGCAAATCTATACAGACAAAATCACACTCAGAAGCATACTCATACACACTCACAAAAAGAGAAAAAGAAAAAAATATATATATATCGTCACTCCCAAAGTCCAGCGTCTCAATTTTGGGATGATTCGTTGTCTATTCAGGTATTCCACAGGTGCAGGGTACATCAAGTTGATTGCAGAGATTTAATCCGCTGCTCCTGAGGCTGCTGGAAGAGATTTCTCTTTCTCTTCTTTGTTCGAACAGCTCCCAGGGTTCAGCTTTGGATTTGGCCCCGCCTCTGCATGTAGGTTGCCTGAGGGCATCTGTTCTTCACTCAGAGAGGACGGGGTTAAAGAAGCCGCTGTTTCGGGGGCTCTGGTTCACTCAGGCCGGGGGGAGGGAGGCGTACGGATGTGGGGCGAGCCTGCAGTGGCAGAGGCCAGCATGATGTTGTTCCAGCCTGAGGCACACCGTGCGTTCTCCCCGGCAAGTTGTCCCTGGATCCTGGGACCCTGGCAGTGGCGGGCTGCACCGGCTCCCGGGAGGGGAGGTGTGGATAGTGACCTGTGCTTGCACACAGGCTTCTTGGTGGCTGAAGCAGCGGCCTTAGCGTCTCATGCCCATCTCTGGTGTCCGTGCTGACAGCCGCGGCTCGCGCCCGTCTCCGGAGCTCGTTTAGGCGGTGCTCTGAATCCCCTCTCCTCTTACACCCCGAAACAATGGTCTCTTGCCTCTTCAGCAGGTCCAGACTTTCTCCCAGACTCGCTCCCGGCTAGCTGTGGTGCACTAGCCCCCTTCAGGCTGTGTTCACGCAGCCAACCCCTGCAATCCGACCGAAGCCCGAGCCTCAGCTCCCAGCCCCACCCGCTCCGGCGGGTGAGCAGACAAGCCTCTCGGGCTGGTGAGTGCCGGTGCACACTGATCCTCTGTGCGGGAATCTCTCTGCTTTGCCCTCCGCCCTCTCCTCCGTGGCTCTGAAGCTTTCTCCCTCTGCCACCCGCAGTCTCCACCCGCGAAGGGCCTTCCTAGTGTGTGGAAACCTTTCCTCCTTCACAGCTCCCTCCCACTGGTGCAGGTCCCGTCCCTATCCTTTTGTCTCTGTTTATTCTTTTTTCTTTTGCCCTTCCCAGGTACGTGGGGAGTTTCTTGCCTCTTGGGAGGTCTGAGGTCTTCTGCCAGCGTTCAGTAGGTGTTCTGTAGGAGCTGTTCCACATGTAGATGTATTTCTGATGTGTTTATGGGGAGGAAGGTGATCTCCACGTCTTACTCTTCCATCATCTTGAAGGTCTCCCCCCCGGTTCCTTTTAATAACTAATTTTTCACTCTCAGACAACACTGCAACCCTGTATATTTGCCTATCTATTCAGTGGCATGAGCAGCCAAAATGGGCAGGTGTTGCTCTCAACTTTCAATTCAATGATACTATTGTTATGCCCTCTGGTGAAATATTCTTATTCGGGTGGGAAAACCTCAATTTCAAATCCGTAGAAACATATTTGGCTCTCTAGGTGTCTCTAGGAAGTCTTTCTTATTTTGGTTACTTAGACTTTCAGACAAATTAAGCCAGAATTATTGTGGGAGTTGCAGCAAACTATTGTTACCAAAAAATTGATGCAAGGGTACGAGATACCCATCTTATTTGCACTCTTCATTCTCAGATCCATGTATTCTGACTTTAGGACAAATATATATATATATATATATATATATATATATACAGAGAGAGAGAGAGAGACAGGGACAGAGAGACAGAGAAAGAAAGACAGAGACAGAGATGTAATTAAGGTTATTAATCAGCTAGCTGACCTTAAAATATGGAGATTTTCCTGGATTATTCAGGCCCAATGTAGTTACATGAGCCCTTACAACAGAAGAGGAAGACAGAGGAGTCAAAAGAAGAGATGTGACAGAGACATGCACAGAGAGATCTGAAGCATGAGAAGGACTCGAAGGGCCACTGTTGACTTCGAAGGAGGCCATAACCCAGGGAATGTGGGAAGCCTCTTGCATGATCCCAGCTGACAATCAGCAAGGAAATGGGGACCTCAATCCTACAGCAGGATGGAACTAAATTCTGCCAACAACCTGAACAGGCCTGGAAATGGATTCTCTCCTAAAGCCTCCAGAAAGGAACATGTCTCTGCCAACATCCACCCTCACCCTCAGTGGTCATTTTTTTTTTTTTCTATTGGACTATAGTTGTTTAACAATGATGCATTGTTTCAGGTGTACAGCAAAATGATTCAGTTATACCCATACAAGTATCCATTCTTTTTCAAATTCTTTTTCCATTTAGGTTATTACAGAATATTGAGCCAAGTTCCCTATGCTATACAGTAGGTCCTTGTTGGTTATCTATTTTAAATATAGTAGTGTGTACATGTCAATCCTGCCAACATTTTGATTTTAGCCTTGGAAGACTCTAACAGAGCACAAGCTAAGCCATGCTGTTCCTGGACTTTTGACCCAAAGAAACCCTGAGGTAACAAGCAGGTGTTGTTATAAGCCACTAGATTTACGGTAATTTGTTACGGCAGCAACAAGTCTCCAGGCATTTGGTAAGTCTCCAGAGTATTGGCACAGAGACGGCGTCATCAGAGAAGGCAAGTGGAAATACAGAATAAATCATCTAGTCTACCAAGAATAAATTACTTCTCCTCTATGATTCTCTGTGTCCAATGTAATCAGCTAAGTGGCTGGCTGGTGTCCGAGGCGTATGATAACATACAGCAGTTCAGAGTTGGTTGATGCGGGTAGCAAATTGGACACCCAACCATGACAGCCTCCATGTCAGCTATGGTATGAGAAAGTCTATTTCATTGTAGCCATGCATAATCTATGACCCTTGGTTACAGTCACAATCTACCTTGTATATGAACCCATTAAGCAAGTACTGGGGTAACTAGAAAAAAATAGAATAACAATTCCTCTTGTCTACTCAATCACTGAGTTCATCTTCTGCAGTGGGACACCTCTCATTAACATACACATGGGGCATAAATCTTCCCATAATCCAAAAGATGGATCTACCTACCAGTTCTTTAAGTGTCCTAGTCACCAATCCTCTAGTGTTATTCCATATAATTCTCTGAAAATATTCTGGATGTAGAGTCATTTTGTCAAGCTATCTCTGCTCCTAGCAAATTGGGCAAGGAAATGTCCTTGTCCAAGTTTTGTACACTGGGAGGATTTCTCTTCCCCACTCTCCTTAGGGTTACCTCGAAGTCTGTAACTGGGCCAAAATCCAGTTCTGGCTGGTGCATAGCCATCAGTAAATAGGCTCATTCTTTTTCTTCCTTATCAACTCATCTAAAGAAAGTTCCTCTGTGATCAGAGTTGAGGGGGAATGTGACTATGCAGCATATTGGAAGTACAAACCACCTGTTTATTCGATTTAATTTGGTCTTTTGGAACTGAAATACACCCTTTCAACTTGATGTTAAAGGGCTGCTGAACCACCCAAGCGTATGGCTTAGGCTCAGATATCACTCAGTCCTTGTTGGCCAATGCAGGTCCTAGGAATACCTAGGGTGCCATGGCCAGGAATTTAATCTCTATTAGGAGCAAGGAGAAAACCAAGAGCTTCTTCTCAAAAAAACAGTTATCTGTCAAAGAGAGCATTACAATTCCCCTAGAAGTGCCAACCATAGACTTCATTCATACAGATCTACCATGGATATTTGGATCCCCTGGGTCTTAAAAGACACAGCAGATCTGCTGACCCAGGTAAAGAGCCCTCTCTTGCTCTGGAGCCCATTCCAAGCTGTCAGGAAGCCTTTCAGGCTACTTGGTTAAAGGTTTGGGGTAGGTATATATGTCCCTTCTAAAATCTAGAGAAGACCACCAAGCATTGTGCTGGTTTTTTAGCAGTAAGGGAAGCAAATCTCACAAATATTGAAAAACAAACAGAACCAGATGTTTTGCTCATATCTATGCTCTGTCCAGCAAAGATTTCCATTTCACAAATATGAAGAAAAAAATTTAATTTTTTAAAGTACAGTATCTAAAACTTTGATCTACTGTCAATCTCTGGAAGGGAGAAAAAAGTAAAAAAATATTTTAATGCAATAAAGTAGAGCTTAGTAATACTTATTCAGGGAGTTATTTTATCTTATTATCTAAGTTTATTAATCTTTAATCTCATGGACTATTGAAAAGTAGAGATTAAAAGTTTTAAATTTTTTCATTTCAGTTTTAACTTAAAAATACATCGATCCAGTTACTAAAAATCATAAATGTGTTTGGAACATTTGTTTTAAGTGTATTTAGAGCAACTAGGTATGTGAATCTATTTCTTTGACTGCAAATTTTGTATCTAAATACAGATCAAATATTTGCAATGAAAATTTGGTGTCCAAATGGGTGGGTTCTAAGTATAAAACACTAGATTTTAAAGACAGTATAAAAATGTAAAATATTTTTAATCAATTACATGTTGAAATAATATTTTAGATATATCGAGATAAATATTTTTTTTAATTTTTTAAAAGAAAAATACAGAGATTAGTAAGGCACCTACATGAAGATGACTCAAACTCATAAAGCATTTCATATTTTTCCAGTACCTACCACAGTGTCTGGCTCTTTTTATAATCTCAGTAAATGTTTCTTTGAATGACTGATGGGATCCTCATTAATGTGGTAGAGCAGAAATCGTGTGAACATTGGAGCCTAAAAACATCTAGAACCAAATCTCATCCCTAATACTTATTAGCTCTGAGACTTGGGGGAAGTTAGGATAAAAAGTCCCTTCAAAGATGTCCACCTTCTTGTCGCTGGGACCTGGAAATATGTCACTTTATATAATAAAAGGGACTTCTGTAGATGTGATTATATAAAGGATCTTGAGATGAAGAGATTATCTTGGGTTATCCAGGTGGGCCCATTGTACTTACAAGGTCCTAATAAGAGGAAGGCAGAAAGGTCAGAGTCAAGCACAGAGCTGTAATGATAGAAACAGACATTTGAGGAACGTGGCCCTGCTGAAACCTTGATTGTAGGATTTCTGACCCCCAGAACTGTAAAAGAATACATTTGTGTTGTTTTCAACCATTAAAATTATGGTAATTAGCACAAATGGAAACGAATTCAGGTGCTCTGAGCCTTAGTTTCCTTCTGGGGAAAACTGAAAGATATTTATACTGGGAGGATTAACGTAATTTTAAAGCACTGGGCACATAGTGTGTACTCAATAAGTGGCAGCTGTTATGACACTCACTGTATTGTCAGAGGTGCGGCTTAGCGTTGATTAAAAGCCTGGGCTCAGGAGTCAGATGGACAGGTGTTCCTTTCCAGGCTCCACCACTGATTGATTCTAGGTTTCCTCACTTGTAAAACAAAGTTAAGGGTAGGCTCATACCATAACACTGTTGTGAGGATTAATTAAAACATGTCATATGAAATACTGAGCCCCATGCTTGACACAAGGTTAGCCCATCATAAATGATGGCTACAATTACTAGTGCTTCTACTACTACTACTGTTTGTTTTCACAATTTCACTACAGACGCACCCAAAACCATCTCTGTAATTTAAAAAGATGTCCTGTAATTTCCTGCTACCATACAGCTATATCTTGCCATAGTCACTCACTCTGAACTTCAAAGACCAAAGTTGGCCTGGGGCTCAAATGGTAGCTCCATCCTGAGCTCACCTAGATTTAACCTTAACCATTAATTCCTCCCATTTCATTCCAAGAAGAAAAAAATCTCTTTATTAAAATAACCAAACCAGGCTTCAGTAAACATTAACAAATACTAAAACCAATAATGCTTTTAGCTTTAGTAAACCAAACCCTTAAGATACAATTACATTTTTCTCTCTTGTCCTAAGCATGTCTTTACCAGCTTATTCTCAGCTGATCTTTATATATCAATACAAGCATTTCTGCCTGGCCTTTATATAATTTAAAATATATATTCTATTGCTCTCACTTTGAAAGATCATGAAAAGTGCCTTTAAAAGCCCCTGTTTCAATACCTCTGTTATACTCATAGTAGTTATAAATTATAGTTATAAACTAAAGATAAAATATAATAAAAAATATAAATCAAAATGTTCAACATGAATAGCCATGACTTATTACTACTTTTAAAACACTAGTTTTAAAATGAGAAATTGAAAAAAATAAAGGGAATTACTTATTTTCATGAAGTTTTTTTCTGATAATATGTTCATCACCATCATTGTTACCATGAAAAATAAGAAAAAGGAAAAGAACATTCCACTTACGCGGAAACAATTCACTTTCTATTTTATTGTTTTGGCCACTCCATGCAGCTTGCAGATCTTAGTTCCCTGACCAAGGATTGAATCCACGCCCTCAGCAGTGAAAGTGCTGAGTCCTAACCACTGGACCACCAGGGAATTGTCATTCCTTTTCTGTTTTAAATGGAAGGTTAATGTGTGTGTATTCACAATATTTATATTTGTACTCGTTCACATCACATGAGTTTATCAACATAGGAAATGTATTTTTTCAAGGAACTAAATTTGAATTAGTGTATATATACTTCATCAACCAAATGAGGACATTTCTGAGAGTAAAAGGCGGCACTTTTAGTAATTATATCAGGAAATATATGTAAACTGGGACTGTCCTTTAAAGGGTTGGTTGGCTCTCTGGGTTTCAGACTATCTTAGAACAGGAACCAGAAGAAGAAGGAGCCAGAATATTTTAGATACTCATCAGCATTCTTCCCATCCCCATGATTATCTTCTTTCACCCTCTGTTTCTGGCATAATTTCAAGCACATTTATTATTCAACATACTTTGCTTTAAAATCTATTACATGCTAAGTAATTTAGGGATTAATAAGAATTCATAATTTTTCATCTTGCAAAACTGAAACTGTACCCATCAAACAACATCTCCTCATTTTCCCCTTCTCCCAGCCCCTGGCAACCATCATTCTCTTTTCTGTTCCTATGAGCTTGACAAGTCTGATATTGAAAGAACACAATGCCTGTCTTTTCCGCTTATTTCCAAATGTCTAATGATTGCTCTGATAAGCAGAACAGTATTCTATTTTCCCCTACACACTATTCTCTGATGTGAAGAAAGAGGCAGGAGAGAGATTGTGGAGCTGAAGGAAGAGGGTGGAATCATTGGAAACAGTGCCGACTATGTGCACTGTTCTAAAAACACTTCACTTTACTGTCCTAACAACACTTTGAAGTAGATGCTATTTTTAGCCTCATTTTTCATAAGAAAATAGAGGCACAGCGAGGTGAAGTAACTTTCTCAAGACCACGAGGCTAGTAAATAGACTAGGTCCACAGAGTGGACACTCCAAACCAGTGCCGAGGGGTGGCCTCATCCACATCTTGTGGCCCAACGAGGATTTGTTTCCACCAGGTAGGTGGACACTGTGGAAGTGGCCTGGGATTAAACCCCACTTCACCAGTGCTCAGCAAGCAGGCTGCCTATAAAGCATATGTTCATACATTTAGGAGAAGAAACCAATGAAGAGAGAAAGGTTGAAGAACTAGAGGGGACAATAATTGATAGAGCAGGGTCTAGAGGTGAGGCTTCCATAGCCCAGATGAAAGGATTGCCTTTTACCAGGAAAAAGAACAAGAGGTAAGGATGCAAGTAGCTTTTTGGACACACGTTGGAAACTGAAGTGGTTCACACCTAATGAAGCAGGAAGCAAAACCTGTGCTGAGAGGTGAAAAGTGGGGAGTGGCCTGGAGTGTTGACAATCTGGAGTTGCCACTTAGAGGAAGTTAAAACAGGTTTAGCAGGGCTTCCCTGGTGGCGCCGTGGTTGAGAGTCCACCTGCCGATGCAGGGGACACAGGTTCGTGCCCTGGTCCGGGAAGATCCCACATGCCGCGGAGCGGCTGGGCCCGTGAGCCATGGCCGCTGAGCCTGCGCGTCCGGAGCCTGTGCTCCGCAACGGGAGAGGCCACGACAGTGAGAGGCCTGCGTACCAAAAAAAAAAAAAACAGGTTTAGCAGCTTCAGAGGCAGGACTGGCCATAGCTTGTGGCTACAGAGGTGAGGGCCCAGTGCAAAACGAAAAGATGGGTTCCTTGTCCAAAGAAGGTTAAGAATTTCCAGATAACAAAAGTACAGCATTGAAACAAGCACAAGACCCTTCTGAGTATGGGGCCCTGTGAGACTGCAGAGGTCATATACCCTAATCAAATCACAGGAGAGATGAGTTTACAATTCTATGCTGGCCTCCGCCTGAATCTACACAGCCCAGATTTCTGATTCACTCCACTACATCCAACCAAAATCTCTTTCCACGGGGAAGAAGAGAGACCAGGGATGAGTAAATTCCCTCTGATCGCAGGCAGTTTTTCAACCTTCTGATTTTGTAGCTGAGTGAAACAATTACTCCCCTCCTTTTGTGATGGAGGGTGTTGATTTTTATTTGTGAGCAAGTTTTGCTTATTATCCCAGAGTCCTTTTTAGATTGCTCCTTAGTAATAACATCAGATAAATTATCAGCTTAAAAAGTGACAGTATTTCTTAAAACAGAGACCACATTTTTTTTTAACATCTTTATTGGAGTATAATTGCTTTACAGTGGTGTGCTAGTTTCTGCTTTATAACAAAGTGAATCAGTTATACATATGTCCCCATATCTCTTCCCTCTTGCGTCTCCCTCCCTCCCACCCTCCCTATCCCACCCCTCTAGGTGGTCACAAAGCACCGAGCTGATCTCCCTGTGCTATGTGGCTACTTCCCACTAGCTATCTATTTTACGTTTGGTAGTGTATATATGTCCATGCCACTCTCTCACTTTGTCACAGCTTACCCGTCCCCCTCCCTGTGTCCTCAAGTCCATTCTCTAGTAGGTCTGTATCTTTATTCCTGTAGAGACCACATTTTTTAACCATATGAAACTATTTCATTTCAAGAGATTAGAGAATGTCATCACAGGGCAACAGGAAAAAAACAAATATGTTTCTGTGAAGGAACTTTGGAACCATTCAATTTCCTATATCCATGTAGAGGTTAAATGAGCTCTGAGTCATGTCGTATAAACATTACATAGCAGGTTCCAAATTATATTTAATTTCAGAAAATTGACATTTTATCAGTGTATTTCCTTCCCACATAAATCTCACTTGCTTACCAAAAAAAAAAAAAAATTAGTGTTTTTCCATATAGAAATTTTTCTCAGTCATTAGCTGGAAATATTTATGTTAGAGCTAATGAGATAATCAAATACTTGTTTAAATACTTGAGCAACCTGACTGTGTATATAACTCTTCATTATTTTTTGTTGCCGTGAACTCTCAAAATACTGAGCATACCTGCTGGCTAGGTTTTCAAAACATTTGTATTATCAGAGGAGCTGAAACTATTTTAACTGTGTTTGTACAGATGTTGTGGCAACCAGAATGCACATGAAGAAACCTTTTTCAAGACAAATAAAATTGCAGAGATAAAAAGAAGCAGCTGGTATCTTCCAGACCTCCCTCCTGTCTTAAGAAAATTTGCTAGTATAAATATACCATTTTCAAAAATCTTTAGGAATATAAACTGCAACGGTTTTGTTGTACATGTACCTCAATTATTTTTTTTTTTTCCTACCACTATAGAAAATTCCATGGAGTTAGGCTTAAGGCAAACTTCGAGTCTGATAATTATTATGTCTCCACCTCGAGCAGTCTGTCAAAATCTCTGAAACATCTTCATCTGTGCAATGGAAGTTCCCATTTCTGAAATGATTGCAGAGCATGCTTAGAAAGTGCAAAGCATATGGAAAGAGGAGTTATGCACATCACCCTGTGTTTTAACCCTAACTTCATCATAACAGAGGGAGTGAACTTGGACACATGACCTCCCAGAGCCACAGTCCTTCAGCAATAGTAAGTATAGGGGCTTCCCTGGTGGCGCAGTGGTTGAGAGTACGCGAGAGTACGCCTGCCGATGCAGGGGACGAGGGTTCGTGCCCCGGTCCGGGAAGATCCCACATGCCGCGGAGCCGCTGGGCCCGTGAGCCATGGCCGCTGAGCCTGCGCGTCCGGAGCCTGTGCTCCGCAACGGGAGAGGCCACAACAGTGAGAGGCCCGCGTACCGCAAAAAAAAAAAAAAAAGTAAGTATACAATAATAACAACAACAACACACAAAGGGCTTAGATGAAGATCAAATGAGTTTATAATTTAAAACACGTTGCTCAACTATAAGTAGATAGATAGATATCTAGGAGATAGAGAGGAATAAGATGCTGCAGAATACAGTGTGTACTCTCAGAAATTACCATTGTAAGAGCAGAAACAATATGGATTCACAAATAACTGTAGCACATGGGAAGACTACAACTGCCAAAAACGTAGTATATGGGAGCATCTCTCTTTGTTCCTGATTTATTCTCAGCCAGTTCAGGCATCCTGGCCTCACTAACTTGTGTTTTTGAAAAAGAAATATTAGCAATCAGCACTGTTAGGTACAGCAGGACCACCTACACAATTTGAGGGGCCCAGGACAAAATAAAATGCAGGTCTCCGTGTTAAAATTATTAGGAATTCCAAATGCTCAGTTTAAAAGCTGAACATTAAACCAAAGGCAGAGGCAGTTCTAAGGGCAAAGCCCTGTGCAATAACTCGAATCACAAGCCCACAGAGCCAAGCCTGGGTACAAGCAAGATGCTGATTCTGGCTAATTTCAGCACAACCATTGAATTTCCAAAAAGGCTGCATACAAGGCTCAGAGCTGCACAGAAAGAACCATCATGAGAAACTACAGCCCTGTATTTATGTATTAAAGCTATCTCAGCCGCTGCCTTGACTACTTTGTGTTGCTGCCACCGTAGCCTGGGGAATTTAATTCTATTGCAACCACTATCGAGGCTAAGAGAAAATTCTCCATAGTCCCTGGGTTTCTATGGGTCAGTAGCTCCTGATTCAGTGTCTGGGATGGTAACATCCGATTGACAGAGCCTAAGCCACGTGCCTGTTCTTCTAGCTGCAGGGAATACGGGAAAGCATGTAACTGGCATTTTCCTCAGATAGCAGCAGGTGGGCTATGCCTCCCTGCAGGCCACATAAAGCAGGGAGCTCCCCAAACATGAGATAGAGGGGATATGTACTAGGCAGCCAATAAAGATGACAAAAGTCCATTAGAGAAATAAAATAATTTCCTCCAACAGATAAAGTTATGAAGTTTGGTGCACTGGTTTATTTCACACTGAAACTCACAAGTTTATCTTGCAACGGAGGCCCTGATATACCAGATGTGTATAATATATAAAATATATACATAGATGCTCTTCTTTACAGCTTCTTTCTATTAGAAATGACCTTAGAAGTCCCCAGTTTGTTCTCAATATTTTCTCAAAAATAAGATTGATCTTAAAAAAATAATAAGATTGATCTTAAGCCAGTCCCTTCTTCTGACCAAAATGATCATTCATGAGTTGCAGCGATAATGCACTGTTTTTTGCTGCCCATTCATACACTTCAGGGTTAGGATCTTTCACCCCAATCACTTGATTCTGGTGGAGCTGCCCATCACCCTCCCATACCCCTATATTCATTTTAATGCCAATGAGACCCAGGCCAAGCCAATTATAAAAACTCCTTTTCCTAGCCACAGTGGCCCAATACTTTAATGTGCACACCAAAAACTAGGGATCTTTTTAATATGAAGATTCTGATTCAGTAGATGTGGGATCACCTGAGAGTTTGCATTTCTAACAAGTTCTCAGATGGTCCTCTGCTACTGATGTATGGGCAAAAACACAAGCTAGGACCTTACTCTCTCCTGGGGGTCTAGGGTTATGCACTCTAATCAAACCAGGCCAGTTTGTCAACACAGAGAAAGCCAAGGCATGACTGAGCAGAGATGGGAAGAAAGGGAATGATCACTTTGTCTCCACTTTGACCTACTTGTACCTGGTGCCAGTTCCTCCTCACAACAGTCACACAGGTCAATAAATTGACTTCCTGTTTACATAAGGCTGAGTTGGATTTCTTCACTTGCAATCAAAAGTATACATAGAGGGCTTCCCTGGTGGCGCAGTGGTTGAGAGTCCGCCTGCCGATGCAGGGGACACGGGTTCATGCCCCAGTCCGGGAAAGTCCCACATGCCGCGGAGCGGCTGGGCCCATGAGCCATGACCGCTGGGCCTGCGCGTCCGGAGCCTGTGCTCTGCAATGGGAGAGGCCACAACAGTGAGTGGCCCGCGTACCGCAAAAAATAAAAAAAGTATACATAGAGGGACTTCCCTGGTGGAGCAGTGGTTAAGAATCCGCCTGCCAACGCAGGGGACACGGGTTCGGTCCCTAGTATGGGAAGATCCCACATGCTGCGGAGCAACTAAGGCCATGCACCACAACTACTGAGCCTGTGCTCTAGAGCCCATGAGCCACAACTACTGAGCCCGCGTGCCACGACTACTGAAGCCCGCATGCCTAGAGCCCGTGCTCCGCAACAGGAGAAGCCACCGCAATGAGAAGCCCGTGCACTACAACCAAGAGTAGCTCCCGCTCGCCGCAACTAGAGAAAGCCTGCCTGCAGCAACAAAGACCCAACGCAGCCAAAAATAAATAAATAAAATAAATAAATTTATTTTTTAAAAACGTATACATAGAAAATAAACTTTCCTTAGATATAATCTAACAGTGTCCAAGTTGCCCTATACAAAGCTATTCCTCATTTGCTGCATTTGGAACCTACTTACTTTAAGGAATTTTGAATTCTGACTCAAGATTATAAGAAATAAGTAGGAACAAACAGATACTTGCCAAACTAGTTGTTGCATGTTTAAAATTCACTTAGTTTTCTATTAGAGTAGTCATTATCTAAGTAAAGGCAATACAAAATCTTTTAAGGCTTTTCTTTGATCAATTAAGTAAAAAAATTGTATTCTTCAGAGATGTTTATTCCCACTTTACCAGCTTTCTGTAAGTGTTTCTCCACTGATTTTCTAGAGATGAATATACCTCTGGAAGCATGAAAAGGGGTGCAATACAGGTCCAGTCTGTTGTGGGGTACAGTCATTTGCAGAGCTAAACTAGTAAATGACATGCTGTTGGGTCCTACAATTCCACCAAGCTCATGTAAGTCTATCACCTACACCTATTCACAAAAGTGTAAACTAATTGTTTTTAATTCACGTTAAAGATCAGTTGAGATCATTTTGCATTTTTAAAATTAGTTTTTTTGTTAACTGCATTGTGGGTTAAATCAGTCTTCCTCTGTTTACATGGCATGAATTATTAATCACCCTTGAAGAATAGATGGGTGGCAATTCTGAAAATAAGATTAAATAAATACTTGGAGACGTCTTCCCAGTGAAAAATGACTCATTGTTCTGAGAGGTGATAATGTCACAGTTCTCAGAGACAAAATAGATTTTCCTATTATAAATACAAACAGTAGAGTAATTAGCAAATTCACAAAGCACGGTTGTTATCCTTTTATTAGAGCAACGTATTCTTAGTTCAAGCAACAGTTTATTAAAATCTACATTTTGTGAGACGCCAGGATAAATCAATTCAGCAAAACAGCTTTAGCGGGTCGTCTCTAACTCACAGTCTGTATATGCTTCTTCATCCTGGAGACCTTGCCTGTTCTCTTGGACCGAGGTGAGGTTTTTTACGTGGACTCTCAAAGCACCCACTTACCCCATCATCCACAGAACCGCCCCATACTTGTTCACTTTTCTGAATCTCTCCCTGCCTCTTCCCAAACCCCTCTACACAGTTAAATGTTTAGCACAAAGTTAATGTTTTAAATATTTGCTTACTACACAGACAAGAAAGTTGGAAGTTGCTACATTACAACCAATTTAATTCATTTAATGTGAGGAGCACCTTACGCTTGTAGGTTGCTAATAGTAATCATGCAGTCTGCCTTGTGAAAATTTTATCCTTCATTGAGTTTATTCTTTTTTTTAATGTAAAAACATGAATAGATTTTGTTTTTCCTATATAAAATAAAACTACCCAGTGCTGCTGAATTTGGCTAAAAAAATTCATGAGTGTTGTGCTTGCATTCCAAAAACTTCAAATCCAAAGTCATAACCAAGGATTTAACAGTATCAATGACGTTAAAAAACAGGTTGCGTATCTGTTAAACACTGTCCCAAGGTATAGGAAGGACTTGTGTTACAATTCTTTCCTGCCACTAAACTATATCAACAACTACCACTAGGGGGAGCTTCATCTCTTCTTATTTCCAGTGAACAGGCTGCTGCATTGAAGGCACATAAGGCAATATCCACTTTTCATTGTATGTATAATTTATTCTCAAATTTTGTATTAGGCCCTATATATCTGATATCTATAAGCCAACAATTTCATTTATGTTGATTGAAGACGATCCAATTTACTCTCAAATGATCACTTTCCTAGACGGAAGTTAATTTGACATGTAATTATTTTTCCATTTTCATGGCTCCACTGACATAAAAAGAAAAAAGTATGTTCATAACCAAAGGTAATAAACTTTTCCATTCCAAAAACAGATAAAAATTATGTATCTGCCTAAATAAATTAAAGGAAACAAATGTTATAAACTGTCTTTAACTTAACGATCAGCTTTCCCAACTTTGACAGTGCACACAGCACACTCAACGTTGCAGTAACTTCCTCATCGTGTCCCAGACAAAACAAAAAGCCCAAAGTTAGTTTACTAAGGAGATAAGTTTAACAACTTAAGAATTATTTAGGTTCCAACAACTTATTAGCTGTTTGAAAAAAATATACATATAAACAGAAAGAAAAAAAATAATATTTTATTTCATGATTTCACAATTATTCTACTAGTCATCTATTGCTGCCTAACAAATTACCCTCAAGATTTAGTGGCTTAAACAGCACTTATTTATTATCTTATCATTTCTGTGGGCCAGGAATCCTGGAGGGGCTTAGCCAGGTGACTGTGGTTCAGAACCCCTCCTGAGGTTACTGTCAGGATGTCAGCTGGGGCTGCAGCCACCTGGAGGCTTGACAGGGGCTGGAGGATCCACTTCCAAGATGGCTCACTCACATGGCGATTGGCAGGAGGCCTGAGTTCCCTGTTGGCTGCTGGAAAACAGGCTCAGTGCCTCACCACGTGGGCACCTAAGAGAGCTGCTAGAGTGTCTTCACAACACGGCAGCTGACATCCCCAAAAGTGAGTGACCTGAGAGAACAAGCAAGGAGGAGGGTGCAATGCCTTTTATGACAGGGACTTGGAAATCACTTACCATCACTTCTGCCATATTCTATATTTTAGAAGCTAGTTACTAAGTTCAGCCCATACTCAAGAGGAGAGGAATTAGTCTCCATCTCTTAAAAGAAAGGTTATCAAATAATTTTGGACACATTTTTAAACCACTACATTTACCAGTGAGGTACATGCATCTGTTAGGCACTGTAATGGTTAACTTTATGTGTCAACTGGGCTAAGAGATGCCCAGAGAGCTGGTAAAATATTATTTCTGGGTGTGTCAGGAAGAGATAAGCATTTGAATCAGTAGACTGAGTAAAGAAGTTACCTTCTTCAATTTGGGTATCATCCAATCCGTTGAGAGACTGAATAAAACAAAAGGGTAGGGCTTCCCTGGTGGCGCAGTGGTTGAGAGTCCGCCTGCCAATGCAGGGGACACGGGTTCGTGCCCCGGTCCGGGAAGATCCCACATGCCACGGAGCGGCTGGGCCCGTGAGCCATGGCCTCTGAGCCTGCGTGTCCGGAGCCTGTGCCCCGCAACGGGAGAGGCCACAACAGTGAGAGGCCCGCGTACCGCAAAAAAAAACAAAAAACAAAAAGGTGGAGGAAGGGCAAATTTTGCCCTCTGCCTAGGCTAGAACATCTATCTTCTCCTGCCCTCAAACATCAGGGCTCCCAGTTCTTGGACCTTCGGACTCAAACTGAAACTTACACCATTGACCCCCTGCTTCCCAGGCCTTCAGGGCTGAACTAGAACTACACCACTGGCTTTCCCGGGCCTCCCCCTTAAAGGCAGGCAAACCATGGGACTTCTCAGCCTTCATAGTCACATGAGTCAACCCCTCACAATAAACCTATTTCTATATATCAATAGACATATACAGACGTATGTCCTATTAGCTCTGTTTCTTTGGAGAACCCTCATACACGCATTGTACACTTGAACTTCGGAATCAGATTATAAAGCATCAGCCTCATTTCCTGTTCCACTCGGTTACCGTGTGCTATCTTCTTTTTACCACAGCAACTACTGAACACTCAACCTCATAAAGATACGTCTTCTATAAAAGCATTGTAGCATAATCTAAAGCTGAAAGTAAGCTACCTTGAGCTAGTAAGTCACATGGTGGCCAACAGATGTTGCTGCGTTTCCATCAGACTTTTAAAATATCTCACCTATGAGTTCAGGGCAGCCCCCTGGACAGCCTTGGTGCACCATTTGGGAACCACAGACTTAATGACCTTTTTCTCAGAGATGAAAATTAAGGTTAAACATATGTTTGAAAAAGCTTTCTAGATATGTCAACAGTTTCTCTATTATTCGTACTCCAGAGAAATTATGAAAGGAAAATAAGGAGGCTATTTCCATTCAGCGTATTGAAATAGAATCTTATTGTAAATGCCTCGTGGAATGTAAAAATATTCTAAGGACAGAATATTTCTTCTCTGTCCATTTTAGCCAAACATCAGCTGCATATGAAGAAAAAGAAATCCAAGAATGAAAAGACAAACTTAAAAAAATTTCAGTTTGAAAAAAAAATCAGTATCTAAGAAATAATTCCTTCAGTTTTATTTAAAAAAAAAGAAAAGCTTTTTATTCTCCTTTCCTAATATATAATGGCATTTCAGTATTGACCTGACATCTATGCCAAAAGATGACACAGTACATCCATTTCCTCACTCATAGGAAGTTAGTCTTCAATTTAAAAAAAAAAAAAAAAATGCTCAAGTAATAAAAGGTCTTCCTGTGAATTGCAGCAGATATTAAAACAAAACCAAATAAAAATTTATTTTTTCTTCTTCCTGAAACCCTTCTAAACGAACAAAAATTACTTTTTAAAGGGCAGAATCCCACAAAAACAGAGGGAGCAGGGGAGGTAATGATAGCAGATAATTCTTGTCCACAAGATACCAGAAGACGGAAAGCTAATAACCTAGTGGTAAATGACTTAAGTTTCAGCTTTGTCTGCTCTGCTAAGTACCTGAAGAACAAAAAAGCCAACTAGAAGAAGCTGAATCATGCCACGGAAACCCAGAACACTTCCCACAATAGAGAAATAAGGGGTTTCTGAAGGTATTGGGTCTGCAGGTAGGGCTGAATACAGGAGAATTTGTTAAAAGTCTGAATAAAAAACTAACAGCCATTTTAGTTCCCTCCCTCTGTCCAGGCAGGCACATGACTACATATCACAGAAGACAGTAGGTTCCCTATTGATAACAGAGATGTTCAATGTGTCTACTTTCTGAAGTGAGATCTCTAGTCCTCTTCCCACACTGGGCCCTGAGAAAGCTGACTTATACTACGTCATGAAAGAGAGTGGAGAAGTCCTCTGGGGAAACTGTCTGGCCCTATAAGTAGGGACAGCCAGGAGTCCCCAGACCAGACAACCAGCTCCCGCCTTATGGCTCCACGATGAAACCTGACACTTGATGAGCTTTGCATGAACATAGAGCTTCCAACCAACATTTTAGTGTCCCCACTCCTTAATTTATTTTGAAATAACTTATATTAAAATTTCCAAATTTGATCAAAGACCTCCTGCATTTTTTAATGCAGATTTCCCAGACATTAACATTTTACTGAATATTCATGATTATCAACTCTCTTTCTCTCTTCACACACCCCCCCACCCTGCCACATGTGTTTGTGTGTGTGTGTATGTGTCTGTGTGTGTTTGTGTCTGTGTGTATATGTGTGTGTCCATGTATGTGTGTGCATGTCTGTGTGTATGTTTGTGTGTGTGTCTGTGTGTTTGTGTGTGTGTCTGTGTATGTGTGTATGTGATTGTGTATATGTGTATGTCTGTGTGTCTGTGTGTGTGTATGTCTTTGTGTGTGTGTGTCTGTGTGTGTGTCTATGTGTGTGTAGGGGAGCATAACATACCATTATCGTTAGTCATATTCTGAAACTTTCAAAAGGAAGCTTCACACGTGATGTCCCATCACTCTTAAATAATCTAGTGTTTTCCCCAAAACAAGGACACTAACACACTCAAATTTTGCCAACTGTCTAAAACTGCTTCTTTTCCCTTTCTCACCCAGGGGTGTCCCAAGGAATATGTATTGGATTTAGTTCTTATGTCTCTTCAGATCCTTTCAACCTAAAACGTTATTTCTCAGTCTTTGCTATGCTCACCAGTTTTTAAAGAGTACGGGCATCACATTCTATAGGATGTGTGTCTCAGGACCAGGTCATATATCTTTGACAGGAATACCATGGAAACCATGCTGTGCTATTCCCAGTGAATCTCATCAGGGTTTTCAAGCTTAGTAAAGAAAAAACAAAAACAAAAGCAAGTACTAAGTCTGAGAAATTTCTAAACAGTACAAGAAAGACAAGCCAGAGTTTACTGTTGTAAAGAACTGGGGGGCTTCCCTGGTGGCGCAGTGGTTGAGAGTCCACCTGCCGATGCAGGGGACGCGGGTTCGTGCCCCGGTCCGGGAGGATCCCACCTGCCGCAGAGCGGCTGGGCCCATGACCCATGGCTGCTGAGCCTGTGCGTCCGGTGCCTGTGCTCCGCGATGGGAGAGGCCGCAACAGTGAGAGGCACGCGTACCGCAAAAAAAAAAAAAAAAAAAAACTGGGAAGAGTCAGTGACTTTACCCTACTTGCAACCAACAAATGAGCCTGCCAGTTTCATGGACACCAGCAAAAGACACGAGAGTCCTTTGTCAGAGGCAAAGGATTTTATTACTCACATAACAGCAAGCAGCACAAGTTTCATGGTCACTGTGGCCGCCTTGCCCTTCAAGTCTCATGGGGGTGACAAAGAGTGGCCTAGGTGGAGGCTGCACATGCAGTGGGTTTCAATCACAGCTGAGAAACTCTGAGTTTGGGGAACCCCAGTCTTTTATAATTGACTGAAAGCCAACATACATGACCTTTGCCCCAGAGAAAGACATTATCATACTGAACAGTAAACAAACCTGTCCTCCACCCTGGAGGGAAACACTAGTGCTATCTTCCAAGGTTGTTCACTACACGTACATCCTTGAAATGAAATGATCATCTCATAACACTAGCTGCCAGTGCCTCTGTTCATAAGATGTGCAGAAATGCAAAAGACCCATGGAGAAAAATCCAGAGCCACCTGCTATGTGACTCACTTCTCGAAACGGCGACACAGTCATAATGAAGGGAACGTTGGGTATTGACTTAACCCAAAATCGTGACTTAAATATATCGGGAATGGGGAGGAATGGAACTGTGTGTGGAGGAGGGTAGAATGACATAAAAGATAGTCAATCCTAATATTCTGTAGTGGAAATAATTAGATGACATCTAAAATGGAAAATCAAGAAAGAGAAGTAAAAGTGTGTTATTTTTTTTATAAAGGAGAAATAACCAAAATGTGGAATATGATATTGCCTCCCAGGTATAGTCTTCATGGGATGGGAAAGTTGGAGCAAGTTACTGGGCTTTTTTTTCATCATAATAAGCTAATTGACATTTTAAACTATGTACATGATTATTTTCATAAAAATTAAAATATAATTTTAAAAGAAAGAGAGAGATTCTGGGGCACAGGAGTTTTATTATAACTATTAGATTATGGCTTGAGGAAATTTAATCTGCCTTAAATATCTCTAAGGACGTAATAGGTCATGAAGTTGGCCTCCTTATCCTAACCAGATATTCACTGAAGGTCTATAGGACAACCCCGCAGGCCTGGTAGGGATGACTGGGTTTCCACTCTAGCACTCTTTGGGCTCAGTGATTGTGTGCCCTCTTCAAAGGACACAGGGAGAGAGAAAATGACCTCATTGCTGGTATGGTGTCTGTAATCATCTCTACCAGCTGCTCTGGGTTGTATTCACAACAAAGGAAACTTGACTTCTGCAGCCCTTCAGGCTGTCAATTCTCAGGAGCCCATTCATCTGTGCTCAGCCATGTGGATGAGGGCAGGGGTGAAAGAGAATAAAGAAGGAAGCTAAGATGTTGGAATTTTATAAAGAGTCAAGTGTTATGCTATCTCACTTAATTTTTTCTTCAACCTATAGGTCATTGTACTGAAAAAAAAGAAAAAAATCTAAAATTAAAGAAGTGTAGAAAGTAGAAAGTGGAAGTTCCCAGGCCCATAAATAGGAAGGAAGGAATCAAGAAAGAGGAAGACAGAGAACGCAGGGCTGACAGGACTCCACCAGATGATATAAATAGAGATACCAGAATGACAGCTGTGCCCTGGCACAGATGACAACCAGGTCTAACTCCAGTTGGTCAAAAGCCCCTACAAGCAATTTCTTCAGGTACAATGTAATGTCTGGAATACCTCAGATAATTAGCAAAGACGTGTTGAGTGGTTTCCAAACTGGGGCATGTGGACGGTGAGAGTAAACATCATTTATTACACTGGGATGATGGTCACAGTGGTACAAACAAAAGAATACTCAAGGAAAAAAAGGTGAATTATGATCTACTACATGGCAAACCTGTGAATATTCCTTATAGTAATGTGAACACTGAATACTAACCCAAACAAAATGGCAATATAGTTGTGTGGAAAGATGAGTTCATGGAAAAGGTACACAGGTGTGGTGAGAATTGGGAGAAGAAAAAGAACTAAATCCTTATCCCAAACAGTGAGAAACTGATAGATAACACATAAAAGCTGAAAAATCAAGAGGTTTCTCCAAATAAGCATGTTATTTAGAGACAAAAAGGTAAATACAAAATTCAGAAGTTAAAATGAGTGAATATAGGTTCCTCTTGGGAGAAAAAGATGGGCAAGGAAGAAATAGAGGATTTCTGCTTTTCAAAATTATTTCACTCTTTACACTTTATACATTTATATCTTCGATATAAATTAAAAGTTAAAAGAAGAGAGAGAGAACAAGAAAAGATGGAAGAGAAGAACGAAGGGAAAGAGGGAGAGAGTAACATATCTACTTTTCACCTGGTAGAACTAAAAATATTAATAGAAACGTCAAGTTCAAACTACATTCAACTGGATTTTCCAAGGTATATTTATTTTGTTTTGGTGGGTTGCAGGCAAAGGGGTGGGTAAATGCTATACAAGCAATGATACTCAATATTCACAGGCATAAAAAAATTAGGGCAAACTGAGATGGTGCTGCAGCATGCCTTGGAAACATATATTCAGAAATGAGTTATTCAGCAGCATTTGTTTTCAAAGCCATGAACAGTGGGGTTTTGGGGGGTTTGTTTTGCTTTGTTTTGTTTTAATGTTCTTAGCTGAGTTTTCAGCTACCAGTAGACATTACTGAGCAATCTGGAAAAGGAAATTGTGAAAATAAAGGGAAAAAAAATCCATCTACCCACACCTTGTCTTTCTTTGCTATGTTCTTGCGGTTGCTAGTACTTCAGCCTAACAGATATTGCCTTTTACGAAGACACCCACTGCTTGATTGCAATTTGATTTTCACAAATTTTAACCAACATGTTCTGATTAGCACTAAAGAAAATGTGGTGTAGATGATGCCTTCTCATCACTGACTCACCCTTTTCAAGAGTTTGGGAGAAGACTATTTTTTAATTTCCACCAATGGTACATTTTGTGCAAAGCCCTGTATGAAGGTTATTATCAGAGGCTGTACATCCTTGGTAGATGTACATCCTTGGGGTCCCAAAACCCTCTGTTACAGGTCCACATTTTCTCACCTTCTCTGAGCGCATTTACCTATAAAGCCATGAAAAATTGATAGGTACAAAGAACCTCGGTTAGCACCAATTCCTAATAAGGATGTCCATAGCACTATTTTTTATAGGACTACATTATAAAACATTTACTAATGCAACTCAAATCCTTGAACTCAAAAATAGAAAAACAACCTAACTTAATGTCAACAATTACTGCAGACAGTGGGCTGCTCAGAGAGCCAGCCCCTGTTCCTGCTAACACAGTGGAACTAGCACGGTAGGACAGGAAAAGAAGACACATCCTGGACTGAATTCTTACTCCATGAGTACCTAGCTATGTAATTTCTGAGATATTCAACCACTCTGATTGTCAGTGTCTTTATCTGTAAAATAAAGAAGGTAAGGCCTTCTTTACATATGCCCTACTGCAGTGAAGCACCTCACTTAAGGAGGACACTCAACATATACTAGAGCTCCCTTTCCTCTAATTTCTTGGGGCACGGGAAAGAGTGTGCTGTGTCCTGCCTCCTTTTCCTTTTACATGATCAGGTTGCACACTCCCTTCCCTTATTTGTGATACAAGAAGAAAGTGAAGAAATTAGCCTATGAAAGACCACTTTTCAATTCACATTTGATTTGAAAAATCAGATCAACCCCTGGGTTCTGCTCTTTCACTTTTGAGTCTGGACTTTGTTAATCATTGGCGGAGAATTTTTTCTAGTGACATTAGTGGCATTGTCAAATCAAAGGCTAGCTAGGGGCAACTGGATTGCTTTCCTGGGGAAGGGTCTCTTAACGGAGACTGCATGATAATGATAACGCATTGGTGTCCCTTTTTCAGGAAAGCTGGCAGAAAAAGCAGTGAAGAAAAACCATATAAGAGACACGGAATGGGGAGCATAAAATTTTTCTTATAAAGTAGCAGAAGATTATAATCAGGAATTCCTCATCTTTTCTCCTTGGGTATTAGCTATAGTGTGATCTTGCACTTGTGTCGAACAGAATACAGAAAAACTTAGGACCTGGAAAAATGTTAGAGCTCCTTAGAAGATATAACCCCAACGTACAGCCATGGAAACTGTTCACAGAAGTCAAGAGCCTTGTTCAACACAGGACAGTTTTTTTTTAATGGATTCCATTTCTATCCATGCACTTTCCTCTCTAGTCTATGTAAGCAAATGTATATGAAAAACTGCATTTTTGTGTGCTGTAGATTTATGTCACTGCATTGTTCTGCTATTTAGGAACTAGCTAATATGCTTTACAATTATTTTAAGGAACTCTCACAAAAGTCAGGCTTTCTATTTAGGTGAGACCGTTTAAGGGGTGCGTGTAATAGGAGAGGCTGGGTGCTTTGAGAATCCAAATAGAAAGTAAGAAAATTGTCTGACACCTTGTTGTTAACTCTAGAAACAAAAAATGAGACTGCCGCTTCCCTGCTTTGTACTGTTCTTAGGTTTTTCTCTGAATGCAGAAGTGTCAGAGAGGCTTTGCTAAAACCCAGAAAGCTGCTATGCAACCTACATGTGAAATTCTTTCTCCATACCTGGAATCCTGAGGATCTATAATCCCGCTATTTAAGATACAAACATGCTGTGTCCAGAGGAAGGAAAATATAACAGCAGACACCTGAATCCATCGTCAATCTAGTTTTCCAGCTTGTCATGTATCCTTGAATACTGTGTGAGGAAACCTCAGAAATGGAACTGATTTACCATAAAATGTGCCTATTTTCCATTAAATCTTGCCAGTCGCTTCACTGTGGCACTGAAGTTACCGATGTTTCATCTGTTGACCCTGCAGGGCCACCTCTTGGTCTTGTTATTTGAGAAAATGAACCGTGCATAAGAGAGGCCTTGGAGGAAGATTCACATCAGTGATTTTGCACAGTGCTTAAGCTAGAGATGTGAGCAGTTCCTTGAAGAGAGCAGCTTTAGTCAGACCCTTGGGGGAAATAGTGGGAAGTGGAACGTAGTTGAGGCAAGCATAGGGCAGGACATAAGAAGTCTGTTTTTAGGGCTTCCCTGGTGGCGCAGTGGTTGAGAGTCTGCCTGCCAATGCAGGGAACACGGGTTCGTGCCCCGGTCCGGGAAGATCCCACATGCGTGGAGCAGCTGGGCCCGTGAGCCATGGCCGCTGAGCCTGCGCGTCCGGGGCCTGTGCTCCGCAACGGGAGAGGCCACAACAGTGAGAGGCCCGCGTACCGCAAAAAAAAAAAAAAAGTCTGTTTTTAGAGGCTTAGTGGAATGGGTGGAGGAGTTAGAGCCCTGTAAGTCCCAATTAAAATTCCAGAGCTGCTAAATATCCATTGCATGACCTTGATGAAGTCACTTAACCTTCAGAATTCACTTAATTTATATATAGAATGGACATAATATGAGTAACTCAAGGAGTTACTACAGGAACTAAATAAAAAACATATATATACATATTATGCTCGTCCCTGATGTGACCATCAGTGTGTACACAACAAATGCCAGCAATTTAAGGATTATGACGCTGACGGTTATTCTCATCCAAGCACTGACCTTTGCCAGATGTATGCCCTTGGGTGAGGAATTCTCAGTTTGATTTTCTTCCATTGGAAAATAAGGAGAATAATATTTACTTTGCAGTGTTATTCTGAGGACCAGAAATGGTGTGTGGAAAATATCCAGCCACAGTATCTAGCCTAGCACAGGTAGATTCTTGATAATTTGTCGTTCTCATTGTTTTCACTACCACCTATTATTTATATAGCAATCTGTGTAAGCTGTTTAAACATGAAAGAAGTCATGTTTCATATAAAGTTAATTTTTCTTGATATCATAAATTCACACACCAGTTCCTCTGATAAATATTTACTTAAGAGACAGACAAAATTTCTGTTTCCTTTTTTTTTTTTTTATAAATTTATTTTAGTTTTGGCTGCGTTGGGTCTTCGTTGCTGCATGCAGGCTTTTCTCTGGTTACGGCGAACAGGGGCTACTCTTTGTTGTAGTGTGCAGGTTTCTCATTGCAGTGGCTTCTCTTGTTGGGAGCACGGGCTCTAGGCGCGCGGGCTTCAGTAGTTGTGGCACACGGGCTCAGTAGTTGTGGCTCACAGGCTCTAGAGCGCAGGCTCAGTAGTTGTGGTACACGGGCTTAGTTGCTCCACAGCGTGTGGGATCTTCCCGGACCAGGGCTCGAACCCATGTCTCCTGCATTAGCAGGCGGATTCTTAACCACTGCGCCACCAGGGAAGCCCCCAAAATTTCTCTGTTTCCTGAGTCCCTGTGCAAGCTCCCTTAGGCATAACCACCAAAAAGCTGTGGTTGACAATCAAATCAGTGTCCTTTACTGTGAGTTGGACTTATCAGAGCCACTGTGAAAGGGACACACGAAAACTTCCCCAGCTTATGGAGACATGCACCATCAGCAATTTGGTCAAGGCAGGAAACACAACCTGGATTAAATGCCCAGAGAACATTTTATGGTCTTTGGCCTTGACCTCCAGAGGGTCTTATTGTCAAATACTGGCTTATCAGTCAAAGAAGAATCAGCTTTATTGAAGTAGCATTCTGCAGGACGTGCTAGCCATCTAGCCTCACACTCCTGGACACCAGAATCTTGATTCAGTGGTCAGTTGGATCCACATGTTTGCAATGCATCTTTTAAATCATGCTAAAATGCATTATTTTTAGTTGAGGGGAAAAAAAAGAAGAGGATAGTTGAGAATACAGAGCTCAAAATGTGGAAGAACAGCACATCAGGTTGTCTTGAAGTTCTAAGTTCTGCTTTTTTTTGGCTCTGCAGGGCCTGTCCCCCACCCCACCCCCCTTTCACCCTACCAATTCAACTCCCCTTGACATCTGTGGCTTAAGGATCCCTCCACCAGAGCTGAAGTTGCCCTTCTGGAGATCTCTCCAATTCTCTGGGATCCTAAAAGCCAATTTTGAACTCGGCCAATTTTTTCTCAACCAACCGTATGTTTCTAAATAAGATTTGTCAATTAGTTGATAAAGTTGAACCTCCCCCTTGGGGAAGTTAGGTCTCTTCACCAAGAGACTTAACTGTTCCATATGTCAGGTTAGTTGTCTCAGCCTGGGTTTTCCCCCAAAAAAGTAGAGCCTGTGTGATAGTGAAAGTAATTTGCAGGCAATAATCCTAAGGCACAAGAGTAAGGACTCAGCAGAGTGCAACTGGCAAGAGAAAGATAAACCACAGTGTATTATCAACTGGTTGTCACCATGGGCAAGTGGACCTTGCTCCTACTGAGAAGCCATGTGGAACGTGAGTCAGAGTTGTTCACCTGAAGGACAAAAGAGCAGATGTCTGTCCTGTCTCCCATCTTCCACTGGTCAGAGGTTGAGATGTTTGTTGTGTTTTGTTTAATTAATTAATTTAATTTATTTATTTTTGGCTGCACTGGGTCTTTGTTGCTGCGCACAGGCTCCCTCTAGTTGCAGCGAGCGGGAGCCACTCTTTGCTGCCGTGCGCAGGCTTCTCATTGCAGTGGCTTCTTTTGTTGTGGAGCACGGGCTCTAGGCAAGCGGGCTTCGGTAGTTGTGGCACACAGGCTCCAGAGCGCAGGCTCAGCAGTTGTGGCGCACGGGCTTAGTTGCTCGGCAGCATGTGGGATCTTCCTGGACCAGGGCTTGAACCCGTGTCCCCTGCATTGGCAGGCAGACTCTTAACCACTGCGCCACCAGGGAAGCGCCAAGGTTGGGATGTTAGCACTGCCTCCCCTTTGGGTTCGTCCACGCAGCAGAATGGCTGGACAGCTTCCTACAGGCATCTCCCCAGGGCTGTGGCAGGGAAGCCAGACAGAAAGTAACAGTTTCACAGGGCGCAGCTAAGACAAAGTGCAATCCGGTTTCACCTGCCTCTAATGGTAGCCATAGCAACGGCTGGAGTAAAAAGATTTACTCTAAGATAATGTAAAACAGGGAACAGAGGTGACCTTGTTGCTCTTGTGACAGCAGTGGCACGATTCAAATTAATAATACTCCTCAATATTTTATCGAAGAGTATTTTATCTCACAAACTAAACAAAACCTCATTACTTCCATTCCAAAGCCTGAATCCTGTTTTGGTGGGACACATAGTTCTTTCAACAGTTAATGTACAAACTGATTTTGAATTATATAATTTAAAAGTGAATTTTTAAAAACATTCATTGAACGGTTATGCTAGATCTTTCAAAGGCAGGCACAATACAAAAAGAACAAAACATGGTATCTTCCCCTAAGGAGTTTGTAAATTACTCAGGTGAGACAGGATAAGACAGATAATTTAAAAGGTTGAATGATAACTAATAAGAACCTGCTGTATAAGAAAAAACCAATAAAATAAAATTCAAATCAAAAAAAAAAGGTTGAATAAAGTTAATAGAGGGGGAAGGAGCGATATTGAACACATGCTGAATTTGTGGCAAATAATCAGCAGATAGTAATCAGGGCTACAGAATCCTACCCAGACTTACAGAAACATGTTAGACTGATCTGACGAGGAAGGAAATAAACATGGATACAAACACACAGAAATGAAGGACAAAATAAAATTAATTTGTCTTTAATTTATCTCTGCTCCAAAGAAGAAAAGAGCTAACTCCAGAGGCCAAAAATAAAAACTTCCCCTGGAATCTAGGGCTAAGATTTTAATACCCATGAGATAATAGAGGTTGTGGCTTCAGGGGGGTTAGAGGAGCTGGAGCTGAGCCCCCAAATAATAGTCAGAACGACAAAGAGCTTCTTAGCCTATGAAAAGTGGATCTAGAAAAATTATCCAACTAATTGAAGCAACAGGAAAAATCTTGCCATCTAAATACAAATTTAAACCACCTGTATAGTGCAAAATTTACAGACAAGAAATTAATATTATAACTTGTCCAGAGCATTGAAATAGCTAGCACTCATTCAGAAGAGCCCTATCAGATCAAAACTGATCTTTTTTTTTTTTTAATTTTTATTTTATTTATTTATTTATTTATTTATGGCTGTGTTGGGTCTTCGTTTCTGTGCGAGGGCTTCCTCTAGTTGCGGTGAGCGGGGGCCACTCTTCATCGCAGTGCACCAGTCTCTCACTGTCGCAGCCTCTCTTGTTGCAGAGCACAAGCTCGAGACGTGCAGGCTCAGTAGTTGTGGCTCACGGGCCTAGTTGCTCCACGGCATGTGGGATCTTCCCAGACCAGGGCTCGAACCTGTGTCCCCTGCATTGGCAGGCAGATTCTCAACGACTGTGCCACCAGGGAAGCCCCAAAACTGATCTTTTACATTCATAACCTAGGAATCACAGAGGTCCTCAGAAAAATTCTTCACTGCAAACAGGTCACTGTAAAAAATTATAATATGCATGAAGAAATGAACCAGCATCATGAGAATTAGCAAATGCCGCAAGCAGAAAAATTGGTCGCTTTGAAAACCATAAGTGGTAAAGCAATTTGAAAGAGACTCTAAAGTATGTTTGTATCACTCAACTTTTGCTACATGACAGAGCTCCCCAAAATTTAATGGCTTAAAGCAACAACCACTTCAATTTTTTTGAGATATGACCTTTATTATTCAAACTATTTAATGTAAAAAACAACAAAACAGTTCACCATTTTTCCCACCCTCCATCTCCGGCAACCACCAATCTGTTCTCTGTATTTATGAGCTTAGTTTATGTATGTATGTATGTATTGATTTGATTCCACATATAAGAGAGATCATACGGTATTTGACTTTCTCGGTCTGACTTATTTCACTTAACATAATACCCTCGAGGTTCATTCCTGTTGTCACAAATGGCAAGATTGTATTTTTCTTTTTAGAGCTGAATAATATTCCATTGTTGCGTGTGTGTGTGTAAATATATATATTACATTTTACTTATCCATTCATCCATTAATGGACACTTAGGTTATTTACATATCTTGGCTATTATAAATAATTTTGTAATAAACATGACAGTGCATATATCTTTCTGAATTAGTGTTTTTATTTTTTCAGATAATTACCCAAAAGTGGAACTGCTGGATTATATGATAGTCCTATTTTTTTAATTTTTGAGGAATCTCCATACTGTTTTCCATAGTAGTTGCACCAAATTACATTCCTACCAACAGTGCACGAGGGTCCGCTTCTCTCCACACCCTTGCCAACACTTGTTTTTTCTAGTCTTTTTGACAATAGCCATTCTAACAGGTGTGAGGTCATATTTCATTGTAATTCTGATTTGCATTTCTCTGATAATTAATGATGTACAGCATCTTCTCATGTACCTGTTGGCCATCTGTACATCTTCTTTGGAAAAATGTCTATTCAGATCTTCTGCCCATTTATTAATCAGATTGTTTGTTTGTTTATTTTCACTATTGAATTGTATGCATTCTTTATGTATTTTATATATTAGCCCCTTATCAGAAAAAATGATTTGCAAATATCTTCTCCCATTCAGTAGGATTTGTTGATGGTCTCTTTTGCTGTGCAGAGCTTTTTAGTTTGAGGTAGTCCCACTTGGTTTTTTGTTTTTGTTTGTTTCTTTGCTTGTTTTTGTTGCTTTTACTTATGATGTCAGATTCCAAAAAATTATCGCCAAGACCTATGTCAAGGAGCTTACCACCTATGTTTTTTTCTAGGACTTTTATGGTTCCAGGTCTTACATTCAAGTCTTTAATTTATTTGGGGTTAATTTTGGTGTACGCTGTAAGATAGTGATCCAGTTTTATTCTTTTGCATGTGGCTGCCCAATTTTCCCAACACCATTTATTGAGGAGACTGTCTTTTCCCCAATGTGTATTCTTGGCTCCTTTGTCATACTAATTGACCATATACGTGTGGGTTTATTTCTGGGCTCTCTATTCTGTTCCACTGATCTATGTGTTTGTTTTTATGCCAATACCATACTGTTGTAATATAGTAATATAACTTTGTAATATAGTTTGAAATCAGGGAGCATGATGCCCCAGGTTTTGTTCTTCTTTCTCAAGATTGTTTTGGCTATTCAGGGTCTTCTATGGTTGCATACAAATTTTAGGATTGTTTATTCTATTTATGGTGAAAATGCCATTGGATTTTTTTTTTTTTTTTTTTTTTTTGGCTGCACCATGCAGCTTGTGGGATCTTAGTTCTCTGACCAGAGATCGAACCAGGCCCCCTGCAGTGGAAGCACTGAGTCCCAACCAGTGGACTTCTAGGGAATTCCCTGTGCCATTGGAATTTTGATAGGGATTACATTGAATCTGTAGATTGCTTTGGGTAGTATGGACATTTTTTTTTTAATATTTATTTATTTGGCTGTGCTGGGTCTTCACTGTGGCAGGCAGGATCTTTTAGTTGTAGCATGTGGGATCTAGTTCCCTGACCAGGGATCAAACCTGAACCCCCTGCACTGGGAGCATGGAATCTTAACCACTGGACCACCAGGGAAGTCCCTAGTATGGACATATTATCAATATTAATTCTTCCAGTCCATGAGCACAGAATAGCTTTCCATCTATTTGTGTCTTCTTCAATTCCTTTCATTAACATCTTGTAGTTTTCAATATACAGTGGCCTTTCACCTCCTTGGTTAAATTTATTCCTAGTTATTATATTCTTTTTGATACAATTGTAAATGTTATTGCGTTCTTTATTTTTGATAGTTCATCATGAATGTATAGAAATGCAACAGATTTCTGTATATTGATTTTGTATCCTGCCCTTTGACTGAATTCATTTATTAGTTCTAATAGGTTTTTTTGGTGGAATCTTTAGGGTTTTCTAAATGTAATACCATGTCATCTGCAAATAGTTACAGTTTTACTTCTTCTTTTTCAATTTAGATGGCTTTTATTTCCTTTTCCTGCCTAATTGCTTTGGTAGGACTTCCAATACAGTGTTGAATAAAAGTGGTGAGAGTGGGTAAACTTGTCTTGTTCCTAAAGTTAGAGGAAAAGCTTTCATTGTTTCACCATTGAGGATGATGTTAGCTATGGGTTTGTCATACATGGCCTTTATCATGTTAAGTTACCTTCCTCTATACAAGCTCTGTTGAGAGTATTTTTTATATAAATGTATATTAAATTTTGTTAAATGTTTTTTCCGCATGTATTGAGATGATTATGTGCTTTTTATCCTTCATTTTATCCATGTGGTCTACCACACTGAATGATTTATGAATGTTGAATCATTTGTGAATGTTGTATTCCTGGGATAAATCCCACTTGTTCATGATGTATGATCTTTTTAGTATATTGTTGAATTCTGTTTGCTAACATTTTGTGGAGGATTTTTGCATCAATGTTCCTCAAGGATATTGGCCTATAATTTTCTTTTCTTGTGGCATTCTTGTTTGGTTTTAGTATCAGTGTAATGCTGGCTCATAAAATGAGTTTGTAAGAGTTCCCCGTCTTCTATTTTTTGGAAAAGTTTGAGAAGGATTTGTATTAATTCTTCTTTGAATGTTTGGTAGAATTCACCAGCAAAGTCATCTGTTCCTGGACGTTCATCTGTTGGAAGGTTTTTGATTACTGATTTAATCTCCTTAATAGTAATCAGTATGTTCAGATTTTCTGTTTCATCATGATTCAGTTTTAACAGGTTGTATGTTTCTAAGAATTTATCCATTTCTTCTAGGTTGTCCAATTTTTTTGGTGTATAATTGTTCATAGCAGTCTCTTATGATCCTGTGTATTTCTGTGGTATGAGCTGTAACAACTCTTTCATTTCTGATTTTATTTGCATCCTCTCATTTTCTTGGTGAGTCTAGCTACAGGTTTGTCAATTTTGTTTATCTTTTCAAAGAACTAGCTCTTAGTTTCATTTCTCTTTTCTATTGTCTTTTTAGTCTCTATATCATTTATTGCTTCTCTAACCTTTTTATTTTCTTCCTTCTACTAGCCTGGAACATCATTTATTCCTCTTTTTCTAGTTTCCTGAGGTATAAAGCTAGGTTGTTTATTTGAGACTTGTTTCTTTTTTTAATATTTATTTTATTTATATACTTATTTATTTGATTTTGGCTGCAACGGGTCTCAGTGTGGCAAGCGGGATCTTCATTGAGGTATGCAGGATCTTTCGTTGCAGCACACAGGCTTCTCCCTAGTGTGGTGTGCAGGTTTTCTCTTCTCTAGTTGAGGCGCACAGGCTCCAGGGTGCATGGGCTCTGCAGTTTGCAGCACACAGCCTCTCTAGTTGAGGTGCACAGGCTTAGTTGTCCCATGGCATGTGGGATCTTAGTTCCCTGACCAGGGATTGAACCCACATCCCCTGCACTGGAAGAGGGATTCTTTACCACTGGACCACCATAGGAGTCCCAAGACTTGGCTTGTTTCTTGATGCAGGCATTTATCTCTATGAACTTCCCTCTTAGAAATGCTTTTGCTGCGTCCCATTAATTTTGATGTTACATTTCTATTTTCATTTGTTTCAAGGTTTTTTTTTACTTCTCTTTTTATTTCCTTGACCCATTGGTTGTTCAGTAACATGTTGTTTAATCTTCACGTATTTGTGATTTTTCTTTGTGTAATTAATTTCTAATTTCATACCATTGTGGTTGGAAAACATACTTGATATGATTTCACTTCTCTTAAATTTATTAGACTTGTTTTGTGACCCAACATATGATCTGGGAAAATGTTCCATGTGCACTTGAGAATAATGTGTACTGTGTTGCTTTTGATGTTCTGTAAATATCTGTTAAGTCCATCTGATCTAATATGCTGTTTAATGGCAATGTTTCCTTATTGATTTTCTGACTGGATGATTTATCTATCGATGTAAGTGAGGTATTAAATTCCCCTACTATTACTGTATTGCTTTCTATTTCTCCCTCTAGGTCTGTGCTCGGTTTTTGCTTTGTGGTTACCATGAGACTTACGTATAACAACTTATATCTATAACAGCCTATTTTATGTTGACAGCAAGTATGATCCCATTGTAAAGCTCAATGTCATTACCGCCCCCCCATGTTTTATGTTTTTGATGTCACGTTTTACATCTTTTATCTTATGCATCCCTTAACTAATTATTGTAATCATAGATATTTTTTCTACTTTTATCTTTTAAACTTCATACTAGCTTTATAAGTGATTAATCCACTACCTTTAGTATATATTTACTTTTCCAGTGAGATTAATTCTTTCATAAATGTTCTTGTTACTAATTATTGCCTTTTCTTTTCAGCTTAAAGAAGTCCCTTTAACATTTCTTGTAAGGCCAATTTAGTGGTGATGAACTCCTTTAGCTTTTGCTTATCTGGAAGACTTTCTCTCCTTCATTTCTGAATAACTTTTCTGGATAGAGTATTCTTGGTTGGAAGTTTTTTTCTTTCAGCACTTTGAATACATGGCACCACTTCCTTCAGGCTGGCAAAGTTTCTGCTGAAAAATCTGCTCATAGCCTTCTGAGAGTTCCTTTGTATGTAACTATTTGTCTTTTCTCTTGTTGTTTTTAAGATTCTCTCCTTGTCTTTAACTTTCAACATTTTAATTATAATGTATCTTAGTGTGGGTCTCTTTGAGTTCCTTTTATTTGGAACTCTCTAAACTTCGTGGGTCTGGATGTCTGTTTCTTTCCCCAGGTTAGGGAAGTTTTCAGACATTATCTTTTCAAATAAGATTCCTGCCCCTTTCTTTCTCTCATCTCCTTCTTGGAGCCCTACAGTGCAAATGTTAGTCCATTTGATGTTGTCCTATAAGAATCTTAAACTATCTTCATTTTTTTCATTCTTTTTTCTTTTTTTCTGCTCTGATTGATGAGTTCCACTGACTTTTCTTTGAGTTGAATGAGGCTTTCTTCTGGTTAATCTAGCATGTTGTTGAACCCCTCTGGTGTGTTTTTCAGTTTAGTTATTGTATTCTTCAGCTCTGTGGCTTTTATTTGGTACTTTCTTATATTTTCCATCTCTTCGTTGAAGTTTTCACTATGTTCATTTGTTCTTCTCCCCAGCTCGGTAAGCATCTTTATGATCATCACTGTGAACATTTTATCAGGTAAGTTACTTAGCCGCATTTCATTAAGAATTTCTTCTAAGGATTTATCTTGTTCTTTTGTTTGGAACGTATTCCCATTTCTTCATTGTATTGACTTTCTGTATTGGTTTCTAATCAGTAGATGAAAAAAACACCTCTTCCAGTCTTGAAGGAGTGGCCTTGTGTAGGAGATGAACCTTGTCATTCAAACCTGCCTCACTCTTGGTTGTCTCTCAAGCCTATTTTTATTATATTTTGACAGCTCCCAATCGCTGATGTTGTGCCAAGACCTGTCAGTGTGCCAAAGGCGAGAAACTCAGACCTAGATTCAGGCTGACTGAAATCCAGACCCTCAGGCATCGGCTTTTAAAAGTATGCAAACAGGGACTTCCCTGGTGGTCCAGTGGTAAAGAACCTGCTTTACAATGCAAGGGACACAGGTTTGATCCCTGGTCAGGAAACTAAGATCCCACATGCCACGGGGCAACTAGCCCATGCGCCACAACTGCTGAGCTCGCGTGCATCATCTAGACCCTGCATGCCACAAACTAAAGAGCCCATGTGCTCTGGAACCTGCACGCCACAACTAGAGAGCCCATGCACCCTAGAGGCTGTGTGCCACAACTAGAGAAGAGAAAACCCACATGCCACAACTACAGAGAAGCCCGTGCACCACAACGAAGCACCTGCACGCTGCAATGAAAGATCTCACATGCCTCAATGAAGATCCTGCATGCTGCAACTAAGACCCAATGCAGCCAAAAATAAAATTAAATAAATAAATAAATCTTTAAAAAAAAAAAAAGTATGCAAACATACACAGTCCTGTGGGACCGCAGGCATATGCCCCACTAGCCACCAGAACCAGGAAACCTGGAGGTGTCCCCTGGAGGTATAGCAGTTGCAAAAATCAGGGCTCCAGATGAGTGTATAAGCTCTCTTCTGGATGATACTAGCGAACTGGAGGAAGGCAGAGGACAGTGCCAAGATGGCATCCACAGTCTACATTCCTTGAGAGCAGTTTCATAGGCCATTAGTGTGTGCCAAACCTGAAGGCTGCCCCCTAGGCTGAAACTCCAGGACAAGAAAAAACGCCTTCTTTGCAGAAAGACTATGTGCCTCAGTCCATTGTCTGTGCAGTGCCCTGGGGGTAGTAGTCTGCCAAGAATCATTTCTCCAATGCCACAGCCTCAATTTTGTGGTCAACAATTAGAGTGGTTCTTCTAGGCTGGGCTGAGCTGGGCTGATCTCAGGTGGGCTCGTTCATGTGTCCATAATCATCTTATGAATTGGTTGGGTCTGGCTGCTTTGTGGTGGTGTTGTCTAAGATAGATGGGATTCCTGTCTCCGCTTTCCATATGGTCTCCCATCTACAGCATGCTAGTGAGAGTTTGTTCCCATGATGATTTAAGGGTTCCAAGAAGGTAAGCAGAATTGTGGAAAACCTCTTTCACCTTCTGCCACAGTCTACTGTCCAAAGCAAGTCACAAGGTCGGTCCAGATTCAACGGTTGGAGATACAAGCTCCATGTCTTGATGGAAGGGGAAGAATCTGTGATTGTTTTTGCAATGTGCCATATGATTAAAAAAAAAATTAATTAATAAAAGAAGAAATAGAAACTAAAAGAGTTCAGTATGCAGAAACAACTGGCAAATTTGAAAAACAGAATCTTCCTCAAATGTCAGAGTAGAAGACAAGGGATCCAAATACCTCATTCATCATTAGGTTCTTCCCTAAATTCACAGACTCTATTTTCAGGATTATCCTCCAATTTCAGCCAAAGCACTGCATCTCCCATGGAAACTTTTGCTTCTGAGATTTCTTTTGTCTAGAATTTATTTCCCTCCCTTTCTACCAAACTGATCAATATTTCCTTTCAAAATTCTATTTATTCCAAATACCTCTTCTTCCATGAAAAGTAATAACAATGGTAATAATATTTAATACTGGTAATAATATTTATGATTCCTTAGCATATGCCAGCCACTGTTCTAAGTATCCCTCTTATTCCTACATCCCCCCAAATACCATTAAAGAGGAAAACCCAGGTCTCTCTGACTCAAAATTAATGCTCTTAATCTTAGCATTAACTACTCTCTAAAGTATTATTTCTTAGTGACCCTAAACAGGTGTGATTTCTCTCAGTTTTGGCTTTGTATTTATTTTTAAAGCATATTGACAGTAGCAAGTATTGGTGAAGATGTAGAGTGATGGCAATACTCAGGCACTGCTGGTGGAGCTGTAAACCTGTACAACCACTTTGGAAGACAGTTCGCAATTCTAAGGTGAAGGTACACGAGCCCTATGACTAGAAATTCAAATACTAGGATGTACCAAATGAATTTATGCCACATACACCAAGAAACAGATCCAAGAATGTCCACAGCATTAAAGCAACAAAGACCCAATGCAACTAAAAGTAAATTAAAAAAAAAAAAAAAAAAAACATAAGGAGGATGTTACCATAATAATTAGTAGAGTAGTTTCCTTCATATGGGAGAGAAGAAGTAATAATTAAGAGGAAGAATTTGGGGACCTTCTAGGTTTCAGAAACGTCTTATTTCATAGCCTTGCTGGTGGTTTCATGAGCATTCATTAAACGATAATCCATTACACTGTACAGTTTTATTTTCTGCACATCCCTAAATGCATGTTATAATTCACAATAAAGACATTTAAAGAAAAAATAGCAAAGGGATTTCATTAACTCCTATGACATGAAGGCCATAGGTAAGTAGTTTACCACTTACCTATGGCAGGCGTGTGTAAAGGAGAGAGGAAATGAAGAAGAGGAGGATAAGTAGAGATTCAGACCACAGGATCATTCTAAGAAGCTTTGGCCAGGCCAACAGGGAGTCCTCAAGCCAAAGTCGCCCTATAGAGGAATCCTGCTTCTTGCAGGAATTGACCTGCCTTAGTGTCCCTGGCATGCTGTCATGGGTGGAGGGCAGCTTGTGGAAAGTGTGGCCTTTGGAGAAATGCAATGATGGATTCAGAAGCCAGGAGCTGGGCCTATCCACAAATTACATACTCCACAGCAAGAGATCTGAGCAGCACATTTCCAAGGCTGTTGCATCTACTAAAGGGATGTAAATTATGAAAACTCCAACATAGCAATGCAAATAAATGACACAAAACAATTTGAATTGCAAAATTACTAACTTAATGTTATAATAATAAATGTTATATTAATAAATTTTTATGATCATTCTACTCAGGAAATCCTTGAATATTTATGAAATGGTATGGAACACTATTTTTCTACTTTGAAGACTAGGGAAACAAGACTTCAGACCCACTCAAATCTACCTGAGAGTAACAACTAATAAACAAGGCGATTTCAATTCTTAAAGCCCCAAGAAGCCTGTTGAGCACTTCTATTAAAAGTATTTGGGGGACTTCCCTGGTGGCGCAGTGTCTAAGAATCTGCCTGCCAATGCAGGCGACACAGGTTTGAGCCCTGGTCCAGGAAGATCCCACGTGCCACGGAGCAACCAAGCCCGTGCGCCACAACTACTGAGCCTGCACTCTAGAGCCTGCGAGCCACAACTACTGAGCCCATGTGCCACAACTACTGAAGCCCACATGCCTAAAGCCCATGCTCCACAACAAGAGAAGCCACCGCAGTGAGAAGCCCGCGTACCGCAATAAAGAGTAGCCCCACTCTCCACAACTAGAGAAAGCCCACGTGCAGCAACAAAGACCCAATGCAGCCATAAATAAATAAATAAAAAGAAGCAATGGGATAATTAAAAAAAAAAAAAGCATTTGGCTTTGTCTTTCAACACTCGTAACCAAGGTGATAGAGAAAATTCTAGCAAGCAGGAATGTGTAATTTTTTATAGGTGTCCTGGCCTAGCATCTGAACAGTCTAGAGAAATGTGACTTTTAATTAAATGCATTTCACTTGAATTTGCCAGACTGTAACAGAAAGTAAACAAGCTATCAAGCCAATCCCATGTGATTTAATGTTGATAATAGAGTGTGAAGAAAATACCAGTTCTACCAATGCTTCCAGGGGTCCCCAGCCCGTTTGCTAGGAGCAGAGGAGGAAAAGGGCAGGCACTCATGTTTCCCATTTAAGAGGTTTCTCTGAAATATTATATCTTCTCCTTGTGTTTTTCATACCATGATTCTGCTATTTGGAATTCACATTTAAGAGTAGATTAGGAACTGTCAACACATAAAGGATATCAATAATGGAGGAAATTGAGAAAACTGGGTGTGTGTTTGTTGGTGGCCTGGTACCTGACAATTTATATTCACAGAAACTCACTAATCCTTGGGTTAACCCATGGTTTAATGGAGAAAATGTTCTTTGACATTGAACTCCCCCAAGGTCTGATGAAATAAAAAGAAGAAAATTAGTTGGAAATCATTTTGGAGGTGCTTTATCATATTTCTACGTAGATATGCTGCTGCTTACTTACTGTGATGGTTCCAAATTTCTTAAGTTTGTTTTCAGAGACAATGGAGATGCCATCATTTTTAAATGTAGTTAACATGTGCTATCAAAAAATGGCAGTATTCCCCTTTTCAAGTAAATTAAGTGAAACACTGAACCACTGAATTTGTAACCAAGTGAAACAAATCAGGATTCTTATCCCATTGGGGACAGAATGAGTTCATTTGCAGGTATTTTATTACGCGGGAACATCTCTTTCATAACTGTGAGTATGGGAAGAAGGGTGTGCACAGATGTTGGAAATCCAAAAGGGCAGCTGTGGATTGGGTGAAGCGCCTCACCCCGCACTGTTGAGCATGAAGGAAACTGGCCCTTCCCTCCCTGCCACCATCTTCATGTTTGCCCTGGCAGCCACGGCACGAGTGACTCAGTCAGGCCATCTACAGCTTTTGTGCAAGATTCTGAATTTTGAATAAGTATCACAAAGAAAACAGGACAGTTAGACTCCACTCACAGTTACAGAAATAGTGACAGTTTCTGTAGCAAAGCCACAGTTTCTTAGCCAGACGTCTGCTGTGCTGCCTTCCTTTCTGACTCTCTAAAGTTGCCCTGCTTCCTGGCTTTTTGTCAAACGTTTCCCCGTCTCTCAATGATTCTTGGAACTTTCAACAACTTCTAACAAGATTTCTTTTTGCTTATGATGACTACAATAGCCATTTTGCAATAAAAGGCAACCAAACGAATGACATCAGCCAGAGATTCTAATCTCAGTGGCGATCAGGGAGCTAAGCAGGAACATGAGGTAAGAATTTAGTCACAGAGAGTTAAAGGAAAACAGTGAGCAGACACGTTGCTTGGGGCTTTCCTGGGGCAGCTCATTACGAACGCTTCAACAGCTAATCCCCTTGCGATCAGCTGGTGAGGATGGGGGCCCCTGTGGAACCCCTGCTCTGGTAAAGTGCATCTCAGAAAATGGCTACTTTGCAATCTGCCAGGACCAAGCCAGCATGTGCCAGTCCCCATGAGAACAGACCAGAGAAAGCAGGCACTGAGGGGATGGGAACACAGGGAATGCACGTGGATCTAATCATTGGTTAAAACTCCAGAGCTGGCAAAAGTTGGTAAGGTCAAGAATATCCATGGAAGAGTCTTTCTCCACTAAGTGTTGGGGGCAGGGGAGGGGGGCAGCACCTCTTCCTTTGAAACAAGCAGAACTTGGAAAGATGGAGAAAGAGGCTGTAAAGTTGGAGATAGGACTATGTGAGATAAATTATATTGGTGGCTTCTATTTTCTATGTGAAGCAGGCAGCCAGGACATGTTAAGAATGAGGGAGTGAGAAAATGGACAGAGGTTTAAAGAGTAGGTAAATATCTTGAATGGTCAACATCAGGGAAAAGTATGGGGAAAAAAAAAAAAACATTAAATGGTACTTAGGTCCGGATGAATTGAAAATAACAAACTTAAATGGATTCAGTCTAAATACTTTTTCTCCAGCAATGCCTTGCCCAGAAGTACTGGCTGTAAAAATAACGATCAGATCACTCAAAAGCTAAGAACTATTAAAAATTAGTAGAAGGCCAAAGGGGAGAGAGAAGGAGAGAAGTAGGGTGCTGATAAGAGGGTAATAAATAGGGACGTGGAAACATAGGTTCTGGGCCAGTTCATGAAGGAAAGTGAAACTGAGAAGGAACTGAACAAATGGGAAATCAGGAAAGAAGCCAGAGCTGAAAGGGTATGATGAGGTGGAAAACAGGATTAGTTGAAAGGAAGGAAGTGGGACAGGTGGGAGAAGTTACAGGGGTAGAACTTTATGGGTCAAAACACTGAATAGCAAATAAGATAATGTAACTTCAGAAATGAGTGCTGGGGAAGAATGGAGGTAAAGGTCATCTGAGTAGGGATCCACGATCCGTGATGTAAGGATGCTGGACGCTTCACAGGAGGATATTAAAGTTACCCAGGACGATGGCGGGATTTCAGTAAAGAAGACACATCCATCAGGTGTCAATTTCCTAAGTAAGTATAGAACAATGACCTAAGAGTCAGGGGATGAGTGGGGAAGAAAGCAGCAGAGCTGAGATGCATGGTTCTAAGAGGAGGAATGACATAACACAATAAAGTAGAAAAGGAATGCAAAGAAAATTTTTAAACATTTTGGTTTAAAGAAATGTTTTAATTATCATAACTGGAAGGCCAGAGGTGAAATGGGCTTCAGGGGTGGTTGTTTCCAAGGCTCAGCCATGACATCAAGACTTTGGTTCTTTCTGTCTTTATTCTCAGCCCAGAGCTTTAACCTGACTTAGCTTTGAAGACTTAAGATGACTTCCAGTACATTCCTAGCTATGTGCTCCCTGCTCACAATCAGCCAGAGATAAAGAGGCTGATTTCTCATCCAGCACTTTCAAAAGGAAGAGAGAACCTTCCGAAACACCTCCTGTAAACATCTTCTTGCATCTCATTGACTAGAATGGGGTCACATACCACTTGTAAACCAGTCACTAGGAAGAAAACAGCACTTCTTTCAGACAAGACATGCCCAATTCTTGGGCTGAGGTCAACTCTCCTTATGGCATTTTTGTTTCTCAATAGAATAGAAGGGACTTCCCTGGTGGCACAGTGGTTGAGAATCTGCCTGCTAATGCAGGGGACACAGGTTCGATCCCTGGTTCAGGAAGATCCCACATGCTGCCGAGCAACTAAGCCCATGAGCCACAATTACTGAGCCTGCACTCTAGAGCCCGCGAGCCACAACTACTGAGCCCATGCGCCACAACTACTGAAGCCCGCGCACCTACAGCCTGTGCTCCACAACAAGAGAAGCCACTGCAATGAGAAGCCCACGCACCTCAACGAAGAGTAGCCCCTGCTCGCCGCAACTAGAGAAAGCCCACACGAAGCAATGAAGACCCAAAGCAGCCAAAAATTTTAAAAATAATTAATTAATTAAATGAGTGATTTTTTAAAAAATAAATTAATTAAATAGGAGCAGCTGTTGGGGAGTCTACCATGACCTCCCTTACTCACATGCATCTGTGACATTTCCTCAGCATCTTCCCTTAAATTAGTAGGTCCAGAATGGGTAGCAAACAATGACTTCAATTTTCTGAATAAACAAAGTTTTGGCTTGCTATTAAAGAATCAGGTTTGCATTCGTGTCACTTGACACGCTATTCAATTCATAATATTCACAAGGGGGACTTCCCTGGCAGTCCAGTGGTTAGGACTCCACACTTCCACTGCAAGGGGCTCAGGCTCGAACCCTGGTCAGGCATGCCATGTGGCACAGCCAAAAAAAAAAAAAGGAATGGCATAATGTTCACATGGGACCAGAATCCTCACAATTGCAAATGAAGATAAGTGCTGCAAGCACATTTTTTTCTGTCTTATAAAACTGCAGCAACCCTGTGGTCTCTTGCTGAGGCTCCAGGACAGTCTTCATGCTCCTTCCGCTAAGACCACAGAGATTCTCCTCCAGCTACACATCCTAAAGGTCATATTGCTCCAGAGTTAGGGCTCTAAGTCCTACCTGCTGAAGCTGGAGACCATGAATGGTACTTGGGCTGGTAAGTCTGGAAGTCCTGACGGACTACTATAGCAGCGCAGAGGCAATGCAGGCATACAAACAGGTGGGCAGGCTGACCAATGCCAATCAATAGAAATTCAAGACTTAACACTATCCTATTTAAAAACATTCAATGGCTCCCACACACAAAACAATGTCCCAACTCCTTAGAACTACATAAAGGACTATTTACATGCAGGCACAACCAATGGTACCAGCTTCATTGCCCAATTTACATTCCAACTACATTCTTGACATCCTTGAACACTCTTTGTTATCTCTATGTTTTTGAAGATTCTTCTACTAAGAATTCCTTCCCCTCCTTTGAGAGTTAATTGTCCATCATATGTTATTGGTACAACTCACTATGTTAACACACTTAGCCAAACTCCACAACAATGGCCAAACAGTTGATGTTTTAAAAGTTCAACATTTTCTGATTTTCTTATCTCAGTATTTAAAAAATTGTAAGTAGTTTAGTACATCTTTATGAATAAATTGCTGAATTGCTCATTTTCAGTAAGGAATCTCATGTCATGGAGCCATGACTTTAGATAGATGGAAATGATTGACACAGAGACAAGATGCTAAAGGAAGTGAAGCGAGGCAAACCAGTAGGGCAGGGTGGAAGTGTCAAAACTCATCGGCCAGTGTACATATTTAAAATGTGTGGACAGTTTTCCTGGAGGCAAACCCACTGGATGGCTTGTTTTGAAAACAACAGCATAAACATCTTAAGCAATTGTTTTATGGTGTGTAACACATGTATAAAACTGCTGCATTAGGACAACTAGTCACTGTGTTTACTTTGCTAATGAAACATAAATGATTTTTTTCTTTATAAGATGAGGAAATCTTAAATGCTGTTCCCAGGCTGAGAGAGCACTGAGTCAGTCATGCCCACAGCATTCTTCTTCTGAGAGCACACAACTCCCATCTGACTGACAGCTGTTCTTATCTGGCCTTGTTCTTTCCAAATGACATCATCCCTTTCGCTATTAAGAAATGATGTGTATACAAAGCTACAGTAATCAAGACAGTATGGTAATGGCACAAAAACAGAAATATAGATCAATGGAACAGGATAGAAAGCCCAGAGATAAACCCAAGCACCTGTGGTCAACTAATCTATGACAAAGGAAACAAGGATATACAATGGAGAAAAGACAGCCTCTTCAATAAGTGGTGCTGGTAAAACTGGACAGCTACACATAAAAGAATGAAATTAGAACACTCCCTAACACCATACACAAAAATAAACTCAAAATGGATTAGAGACCTAAATGTAAGGCCAGACACCATGAAACTCTTAGAGGAAAACACAGGCAGAACACTCTATGACATAAATCACAGCAAGGTCCTTTTTGACCCACCTCCTAGAGTAATGGAAATAAAAACAAAAATAAACAAATGGGACCTAATGAAACTTACAAGCTTTTGCACAGCAAAGGAAACCATAAACAAGATGAAAAGACAACCCTCAGAATGGGAGAAAGTATTTGCAAATGAAGCAACTGACAAAGGATTAATCTCCAAAATATACAAGCAGCTCATGCAGCTCAATATCAAAAAAAACCAAACAACCCAATACAAAAATGGGCAGAAGACATAAATAGACATTTCTGCAAAGAAGATATACAGATTGCCAACAAACAAACAAAAGGATGCTCAACATCACTAATCATTAGAGAAATGCAAATCAAAACTACAATGAGGTATCACCTCACACTGGTCAGAATGGCCACCATCAAAAAATCTACAAACAATAAATGCTGGAGAGGGTGTGGAGAAAAGGGAACCCTCTTGCGCTGTTGGTGGGAATGAAAATTGATACAGCCAGTATGTAGAACAGTATGGAGGTTCCTTAAAAAACTAAAAATAGAGCTTCCCTGGTGGTGCAGTGGTTGAGAGTCCGCCTGCCGATGCAGGGGACGCGGGTTCGTGCCCTGGTCCGGGAAGATCCCACATGCCGTGGAGCGGCTAGGCCCGTGAGCCATGGCCGCTGGGCCTGCGTGTCCGGAGCCTGTGCTCCGCAACGGGAGAGGCCACAACAGTGAGAGGCCCACATACATAAATATATATATATATATATATATATATATATATATAAATATATAAATAAACTAAAAATAGAACTACCATACAACCCAGTAATCCCACTACTGGGCATATACCCTGAGAAAACCATAATTCAAAAAGAGTTATGTACCACAATGTTCATTGCAGCTCTATTTACAATAGCCAGGACATGGAAGCAACCTAAGTGTCCATCAACAGATGAATGGATAAAGAAGATGTGGCACATATATACAATGGAATATTACTCAGCCATAAAAAGAAACTAAATTGAGTTATTTGTAGTGAGGTGGATGGACCTAGAGACTGTCATACAGAATGAAGTCAGAAGAGAAAAATAAATACCGTATGCTAACACATATATGTATAATCTAAAAGAAAAAATGTTTCTGAAGAACCTAGGGGCAGGACAGGAATAAAGACGCAGAAATAGAGAATGGAACTGAGGACACGGGGAAGGGGAAGGGTAAGCTGGGACGAAGTGAGAGAGTGGCATGGACTTATATATGCTACTAAATGTAAAATAGATAGCTAGTGGGAAGCAGCCACATAGCACAGGGAGATAAGCTCGGTGCTTTGTGACCACCTAGAGGGGTGGGACAGGGACGGTGGGAGGGAGACGCAAGAGGGAGGAGATATGGGGATATATGTATATGTATAGCTGATCCACTTTGTTATAAAGCAGAAACTAACACACCATTGTAAAGCAATTATACTCCAATAAAGATGTTAAAAAAAAAAAAGAAATGACATGTACTTTAGCTTTACCTCTTGAAGTAAGGTCCACTGCTATATTTAAAGATCATGTGACAAATAAATGCAGAATGTAAAGCTGTCTCCCTATTCCATTCCAAATCCCAGCTTCAAGGACTTCCCTCAAGGTCCAGTGGTTGAGACTCCATGCTCGCAATGCAGGGGGCCCGGGTTTGATCCCTGGTCAGGGAACTAGATCCTACATGCGTGCCACAACTAAGAGTTGGCATGCCACAACTAAGGAGCCCACCTGCCGCATCTAAGACCCAGCACAACCAAATAATAATAAATAATGAAAACAACAACAATAAATCCCAGCATTAAATAACTTATAGGCCAGAGAGAAAAAGGAAGAACAAACAGTTAGTGAGTCCATATTACGTACCAAGCAAGGCTTCTAGATTGTAACTTCCCCAGAGTTGAGATTGTATCTTAGTCATCTCTATTGTGCTAATACCTAGCACAGCTCCTGGCACCTATGCAGTTGCTCAATAAACATTTATTTACTGAAACAATCTAAATCCATTCTAGATGTTGTCCTATTTAATCCTCAAAACCACCCTCTGAATTTGGAAGTATTTTCTTCATTTAATAAAGAGATTAAGTAATTGGTCCAAGGTCACACTGAAAGGCCTGATTACAAACCAAGACTGTAAGATTAGAAAGTCATGTAGAAAAATGCAACTTTTAATAGATGAAACAAAACATTCAGTGAATTTAAGTGACCGTCTCCACACACCACTTAAACCAAATGACACATCACTATAAACATGAAAATCAAGACAAACACATGAACTTAAGCTTAAAATATTCTAAACAATGAGTTTGCCCATTCATATTCTAATGTATAGGATGCAATTTGACAACCTGAGTATTCCTGCAATGTGGCCAGAACAAAAATGACTAAGCAATAGACTCTGCCCATGAAGGTACAACAGAAACAGAAATAGTATAATAAAACAGACGCTATGCTTTTACAGAGTTATGAGACAGGCATTGCGGGGACACCAAGGACAGAACAAATAACTCCACACTAAAGAGGAAGAAGACTAAGGATATTGTTAAAGAAACACTGAAGGAGCAAAGAACAGTCACAAAAGATCTGGCATGGAAAGAAAATCATGGGAAACTCCATAGGGTGACTGCTTAGACTATGTCGGAGGAAATGGTAGGATATAATATTGGGAATGCAGGTTGCTATCAGATGTGAAGAGTTCTGCACACGTCCATTTGCTCAAGGGATAAGGATGATTCTCTGAAATGTTTTACGCCAAGTACCCAGAGGAAGACTCATTTATGTGTGTTGGTTGATTCATGGCATCAGTATTTATCTCTTACCAGATAACTAAATTACCTGGGCTCTTTTTCAACCTCCTGGCTTCCCTCTCTGTCTTTGATCATTCTGGAAGAAAAAATAGTCCAGTAATTGAATCTTGATCCAAATTCACAACTGATTATCTCATAACTCGTAATTTCAGTAGTATAAAAGCATTATATTCCCCTAGTATTGCAACAAGGTAAGAGTTTCCTCTTCTGAATGAAACTACCTTCTTTCCACGGTAGAGAGGAAGACTTGGTATACAAGAACTTGATTTAAAAGAACACAGATGGAACAGTTTACATAAAGCATATGGGTCAACAAGATGGGTGGATAGGTTAGAACACTAAAGCATAATTAAAACAGCTTAGGCAATTGTTTTTAAACAGAGTTTTGAGAAATCATATGAGATTTCACATTAACGATGTTCATGTGCCTTTAAGAGCATTGCTCTAATCAGTAATTATTTTTGAATAAGTAATATAAATTATAGTGTTGCCTAATATTTGAGAGGCTCTTGTGCCAAATACTCCCACCACATAGCTTTCCTACGAGCATGGAAATCCCACAAGCCTGTGTGTCCCTAACAATGGCATGTGTACATGACATCATGATTTCACTTACCAAGGGATAAAATGAGCCACATCAGAATCTGCTTCATCTCATGGAAGCCAAACAACCTGTCAATTTCAAAATTATAGATTCAGTTTATTTCACTGAGGGTTCATAGGCTAAAAATGCGTCTTCTATTCTATTTTATTGAAGCAAGGAAAGACTAATGTCTTCTGCTCAGTGTACCTCCAAACCTGCTTTTTCATCTTGAGGAACTTGTGTTACTTCAAAACAGCAGAACGATTCTTTCTGCTACAACTTTTTCTTGAGTCATGGCTATGCTTCTAGGATTCCATTTCCTGATGTTGTTCACTACCTCTCTCAGGCAGGCCCTCCTGAGTTTCACTTGCTTCATAAGTTGATGCAGGTAGACTCTGCTTTCCTTTCCCTTTGCTTTCTGAGCCATATATTTCGTTTCCTAATACACTCCTCTAGATTTGGCCTTATGGAGTGTCTGCTAGTGAGAAATATAAATTTAATGACTTCTGGGTTTACCAAAAGCATCCATCATCTAAGCAAATCGTGTCCATCCTTATTTCCCTTATTTGGATAATTATACCTAAAATTCATCCTCTCATCTGCCTAACATTTATCACAGACCTGATTTCTATTTACTATTGCCCTGGCTAGCTCCCCTTTAGTGTGCATCATCTCACCTTTCCTGGGAGTCTGAAGCTTTTCTGAGCATACTCTCTAATACCATGAACTTTACAAACTTTCTTACTCACCATAAATGTGTCATTTTGAAACTCACCTAATAGGGTCTGATACATTCTGTGCACATTTCCAAGTCTTCCCCTCTCTCAAATCTGTCCACATTACCTAAGCCATCCTCATAGATAGCTTTTTCCACCTTTTAGGGCTCGTTATTATTTACCATCCAGACCCCCCAGAAGGCACATCTCAGTAATTCCTCTCCTTGTTCTGTCTGGTGACATCAGTGCAATATGCTCTCTATAATCTTGCCTCTCTTCTACTACTAGAAATCTTTGGTCATGTTCCTTTTTATTTGTCCCACCTTTAAGTGTAGTTGGGCTGTCTTAAACAGAGAAAGAAATTTATTGGAAGGATATCGAGTTTTCCACATCCTCAGGGAGACTAGAGAACTATGTTCAGAATGGGCAAATAAAAACTAGGCTACACCACCAAAACCACAGCCAAAATTGTATCACAGAACAAGTCCAGCAAAAACATGGCCACATATCAGGGATTCAGATACCAAACAGATAAAAGAAAAATGTCCACTACATCTTGATTGTGGTCCTCTGCCTTATAGAATACCTAGTTGACCACATGTCTATATGCAGTACTATAATTGGGCTCCTTACATGGAATATGTCTTTTTTATCTTCCTTCAGCTAGCACTGCAGTTCCCAAACTATGCCTTGAGGTAACCCAGGAGACCCAACTCAGGAGACCCAACCAGGTATTTTAGACGAGATTGCGCTCATCCAGGGTGGTATGGCCATAGACAGAGGCAGGTGTGGCTAACAGGGTATTTTAAATTTTCAAGGACAACACAGTAGCACCTGTCAGACACTACTACTACCTCGAGGTGATTCACATTTTCATTAGATCATGCTACATTCCTTTCAAAGACATTTCTTTCTTTGCAAAGCTGGGCTTTCCATGGTTGCTGAAATAAAAAGCAAGTACCACTTGAAAATCAGTGGGTAACAGGAAATGAGAGTGGCAGTGTCCAGACATTCCAAGGTTAGTGAAGTTGGACTGTGCCCAAGAGGTACAAACATCCTGTTAGTAATTGTGTCTATTCAAGAATGAAACTTAACATTGCTTTTTCTTTATGTATATATATTTGCTTTATAAATGGCTGCTTGGTTGTTAAAACATAAATACTTATTAAGGTGTTTAAACCTAATAACTTAATAAATGGAACTGTTAGGTATTTCTTTTGGCCAAGGGGTGTTGTGGGAAAAAATTATTGAGACACTAATGGTACTGTGAACTAAAACAGTTTAGGAAACTCTGAACTAGTGCAATGTCTACTGGTTAAAAAAATAATTGCTTTATTCTTCACAATCTCACAACTGTTCACAAAAAGCCAGGACTGTCCTCTTCCAAGAAGAATAACAAGGGTAAAGTCGAGGATTAATAGAAAGACCATAGCCTCTCACTCATATGATAGGTGTCAACTGAATGATTTCCATAAGCAAACACAGCTGAGAGAGATCGAGGAGATGAAGGCACAGAGGAGTACATCAGCAGATGCTGAAAACCCCCGAGACATGGACAGATTCAGAAAACATCCCAGTCTTCTAGAAAAGGGATTCATGTGCCCACTACCTGACAGGATTGTACAGTATCAGTACTTGCATGTATATATGGTAGAGAGAGCTTGAAAAATTACTCTGACAGGTGGAGAAAATATGAGCATGATGGAGAAAACTTCCAAGTTTGGAGAGAAGAAACAGCTATCAAGAATATTAGCCTCTTGGGACTTCCCTGGTGGTCCAGTGGTAAAGAATCCACCTTACAATGCAGGGGACATGGGTTCGATCCCTGGTCAGGAAACTGGGATCCCACATGCCATGGGGCCACTAGGTCCGCATGCCACAACTACTGAGCTTGTGCACCTCAACTAGACAGCCCATGTGCCACAAACTGCAGAGTCCACATTCTCTGGAGCCTGTGTGCCACAACTAGAGAGAAACCCATGTGCCTCAATGAAAGATCCCACATGCCTCAACGAAGATCCCAAGTGCCACAACTAAGACCCAAAGCAGCCAAATATAAAAATAAATTTAATTTAATTTAAAAAAGAATATTAGCCTGTAAATGCAAATCAAATCTACAATGAGGTACCACCTCACACCAGTCAGAATGGCCATCATTAAAAACTCTACAAATAACAAATGCTGGAGATGGTGTGGAGAGAAGGGAACCCTCCTACACTGTTGGTAGGAATGGTGCAGCCACTGTGGAGAACAGTGAAGGGGTTCCTCAGAAAACTAAAAATAGAACTACCATGTGACCCACCACCCCACTCCTGGGCATACACCTGGACAAAACTATAATTAAAAAAGATACATGTACCCCTATGTTCATAGCAGCACTATTCACAATAGCCAAAACATGGAAACAACCTAAATGTCCATCGACAGATGAACGGATAAAGAAGATGTGGTACATATATACAATGGAATACTACTCAGCCATAAAAAAGAATGAAGTAATGCCATTTGCAGCAACATGGATGCAACTAGAGATTATCATACTAAGTGAGGTGAGAAACTAGATGCAACTAGAGATTATCATACTGAGAAAGAGAAAGGCAAATACAATATGATATCACTTACATGTGACTCTAAAACAGCACAAATGAACCTATCTACAAAACAGAACAGACTCACAGACCTAGAGAACAGACTTGTGGTGGCCAAGGGGGAGGGGAGTGGGGGAGGGAAGGACTGGGAGTTTGGGATTAGCAGATGTAAACTATTCTATATAAGATGGATAAGCAACAAGGTCCTACTATATAGCACAGGGAACTATGTTCAATATCCTGTGATAAACCATAATGGAAAAGAATATTAAAAAAAGAATGTCTATATGTATATAACTGACTCACTTTGATGTACAACAGAGATTGGCACAACACTGTAAGTCAACTATACTTCAATAAAAAAATAAATAAGTAAAATAAAATAAAAGAATATTAGCTTCTAAAATTACCCCCAAATGATCCCTGCCTCTTGATATTTATACTCTCTTGTAGTCCCCTCCCCTGTAGTGTGGGCTGGACCTACTGACTCATTCTAATGAATAGAATACAGCGGTGGATGCAACTTTTAATATTAGCTTACAAAAAGACTACTTCTGTCTTGCTCAATCTCTTATTCTGTCAGTTGCTCTGATGGAAGCCAGCTGCCATGAACCAATCACTCATAACATGAGCTACTCTATGGAAGGTCCATGTGGCAAGGAACAGAGAGACCTCCAGCCAACAGCCAGTGAAAAATGGAAGACCTCAGTTCAACAACCCATGAGCAACTAAACATTGCCAAAAATCACATGAGTGACATTGGGAGTGGATCCTTCCCCAGTCAAACCTTCAGATAAAACTAGAGCCCTACCAGACATCTTGACTGCAGCCTTATGAAGGATCATAAGGCAGAGATACAAGGTAATCTGCACCTGGATTCCTGTCCAACAAAAACTGTGAGACAATAAATGTTTGTTGGTTATTGGAGGAGATCAAGATGGCAGAGCAGGAGGACATGGAGCTCACATCCTCCCATGAACACATCAAAAATATATCTACATGTGGAGTAATTCTCACTGAAACCAAACTGGAGACTGACAGAAAGACTCCTGTACAACCAAGTCTGTAAAGAAAGATCCACACGGAGTCAGGTAGGAAGGAAGAAAAGAGATCAGGTCGGGAACTGCACCCTTAGGAGAAGACACAGATGAGGAAGGGGATTACATGGGTTTAAAGACCTTCCCTGGGGAGTGAGCAGTTCAAACCACATATTGGGCACCCCACCAGGAAGACAAGTTCTCTTGGCTGGTTTGAAAACCAGTGGTAATAACAGGAGGGCTGTAAGAAACCTAGACTCCACTCATGAAGAGTACACACACACTTGCTTACCCACCGGAAGCAAAGTAGAGGAAGCAGATTGAAACTGCCCAGGACTCTGGCCATTTTCCCACTCCAGCACATGCCAAGCACCCACTCCCAGGCCCTCTTACTCTGGCACAGATCCCCAGTAGACTGAAGGCTGCCATTGCCAAGGAGAGTGTGTAGTTAATGGGGGCAGAACCTGCTCAGACCCAGCACGGCATCTGAACAAGGGAGGGATGGCCATTGCTGTTGTTTGCAGAAGCAGCAGATCAGGAGCAGCCGGGAGCTCTGACTCGTGTGCCAGGACCACCCCAGCATGCACCCTGGCCCATGCTGAATGCCCACTCTGGCCCCTGTTGCTCTACTGCTGCTCCCCTCTGAGGCAAATGTACCAATGCTTACAGGAGGGAGAGCTCACACTTAGAGGGAATGGGACTAGCTCAAACTTGACCCTCAGGGCTTCTGCCTCAGCACCTTGGGACCTGAGCCCAACTCTGATATGATGGTGTCAGCCACTGAGCACAGGAGAAGCCCCGGCTCACACCTGGTTCTGACCCTAGCTCCTCCATCTCCAGTCCCACTTCCCATCAAGGTGCTAGCTACTAGCACACTCTTGGGGAAGATATGACATGCTCGTTTCAGATCTAGCTCTCCTACCAAAGCCACTGAGCACACATAGACTGTATAGAGATGCTCCCACACAAGGATACCCCTTCAACACTAGGATAGGTAACTGTTTTGCCTAATTTCCTTGAGACAGAGGAAGTTAAGCAAAATGAGAAAACAGAGGAATCTGTTTCAAATGAAAGGACAACAAAAACCGTAAAAAGCAACTAATGAAACAGAGATAATTTACCAGATAAAGAGTCCAAAGCATTAGTAATAAGACAGCAAACTGAACTTGAGAAAAGAATAGATGAACACAGTGAGAATTTTAACAAGGAACTAGAAAATATAAAAAAGGACCAGTTAGAGCTGAAGAATACAACAATTGAAATGAATTACACAATACAAGGAATTAACACCAGACTAGGTGATACAGAAGAACACATAAGCACTCTGGAAGATAGAATAATGAAAATCACCCAATCAGAACAGCAAAAAGAAAAACAACTTTTAAAAATGAGGGCTTCCCTGGTGGCGCAGTGGTTGAGAGTCCGCCTGCTGAGGCAGGGGACACGGGTTCGTGCCCCAGTCCGGGAAGATCCCACATGCCATGGAGCAGCTGGGCCCGTGAGCCATGGCCGCTGAGCCTGTGCGTCCACAGCCTGTGCTCTGCAATGGGAGAGGCCACAGCAGTGAGAGGCCCGCATACCACAAAAAAATAAATAAATAAAAATAAAAATGAGAAAAGTTTTTTAAAAAATGAGAAAAGTTTAAGGAACCTCTAGGACAATATCAAGTATACTAAAGTTCACATTATAGGGGTCCCAGAATAAGAGAGAGAGAAAGGGATCAAAATATATTCAATAAAATTATGGCTGAAAACTCCCCCCAAAAGGGAAATAGTTATCCAGGTACAGAAAGCATAGAAAGTCCCAACAAGATTAACTCAAAGAGACCTACACAAGACATATCATAATTAAAATGGCAAAAGTTAAAGAGAGAATTCTAAAGGCAGCAAGGAAAAAACAAAAAGTCATATACAAGGGAACCTCCATAAGGCTAACAGCTGATTTTTCTGCAGAACATTCACAAGCAAGGAGAGACTGTCATGATATATTTAAAGTGCTAGAAGGGAAAAACCTACAACCTGGAATAATTTACCCAATAAGATTATCATTTAGAATTGAAAGAGAGTTAAAGCACTTCTCAGACAAGCAAAATTTGAAAGCGTCCATCAATACTAAGCCAAACCTAAAAATAAATGTTAAAGGGTCTTTTCTAAGTGGAAAAGAAAAGGCTACAACAAGAAGTAAGAATTTATAGGAAAGGAAAAATCCCACTTGTAAAGGCAAATATATAGTAAAGACTGTGGATCAACCATTTAAATAATCTACTACAAAGATTAAAAGACAAAAATGGTAAAATCAGCTATAACAATAATAAACAATTAAGGGATAGACATGAAGATATAAAATATAAGATCAAAAACACAAAATCTGAGAGAGGGGAGAAAAAATGTAGATCTTTTAGAATGTGATTGAACTTAAATGACTACCAGTTTAAAACAAGTAGATATAGTTATAGGTCAACATATATGAACCCCATGGTAACCGCAAATCAAAAACCCACAACGGACACACAAAAACTAAAGAGAAAGGAACACAAGCATGTCACTAAAGAAAATAATCAAACCACAAGGGAAGAAACTAAAAGAAGAAGAAAAGAACAGAGAAGAACTACAAAAACAACCAGAAAACAAATAACAAAATGGCAAGAAGTACATACCTATCAATAATCACTCTAAATGTCAATGAATGAAATGCTCCAATCAAAAGACATAGGGTAGCTGATTGGATAAAAAACAAGACCCACTGATATGACGTTTACAAAGGATTCACTTCAGAACTAAAGATACACACAGAATGAAGGAGATAGAAAAATAAATTTCATGCAAATGGAAACATTGAGAAAGCTGATGTAGCAATACTCATATTAGAAAAAATAGACTTTAAAACAAAGTCTACCACAAAAGATAAAGAAGGGCATTAGAGAATGATAAAGAGATTAATACAAGAAGAGGATATTACACTCACTAATATATATGCACACTAACAGGAGAACTTAATTATATGAAGCAAATACTAACAGACATGGAGGGAGAAATTGACAATAACACAATATTAGTAGGGAGCTTTAACACCCCACTTACATCAATGGACAGGTCATCCAGACAGAAAATCAATAAGGCAATAATGGTCTTAAAGACATAATAGATCAGTTGGACTTAATGAATATCTACACGACATTCCATCCAAATCAGCAGAATACACATTCTTTTTAAGTGCACATGGAATGTTCTCCAGGATAGATCACATTCTAGGCCACAAAACAAGTCAACAAACTTAAGAGTTTAGAAATTATATCAAGCAATTTTTCCAACCACAAGGTATGAATCTAAAAATCAATTACAGGATGAAAAATGGGGAGACATGGAGACTAAACAACATGCTACTTAAAGACCAATGGGTCAATGAAGAAATCAAAGAGGAAATCAGAAAATACCTCAAGACAAATGAAAATAAAAACACAACTGTCCAAAATCTACGGGATTCTTGGGACTTCCCTGGTGGTCCAGTGGTTAAGACTTTGCCTTCCAATGCAGGGGGTGTGGGTTTGATGCCTGGCTAGGGAGCTAAGATCCCACATGCCTCGCAGCCAAAAAAACCAAAACATAAAACAGAAGCGATATTGTAACAAATTCAATGAAGACTTAAAAAAAAAAATGGTTCACGTCAAAAAAAAAAAAAAAAAATTCTTTAAAAAAATCTATGGGATTCAGCCAAAGCAGTTCTAAGAGAGAAGCTGATATGGATACAGGCCCACCACAAGAAATAAAAAAAGTCTCAAATAAACAACCTAACCTACCATCTAAAGGAATTAGAAAAGAAGAACAAACAACTCCCAAAGTCAGCAGAGGGAAGGAAAAATAATAAAGATCAGAGAGGAAATAAAATAATGACCAAAAAATAATAATAGAAAAGATCAATGAAACCAAGATCTGGGTTTTTTTGAACAGATAAATAAAATTGATAAGTCTTTAGCCAGGCTCACCAAAAGAAAAAGGGTGAAGACCCAAATAAACAAAATAAGTAATGAAAGAGGAGAAATTACAACTGATATTACAGAGCTATAAAAAAAATCATAAGAGAATACAATGAATAGTTATATGCCAAAAAATAGGACAACCTAGAAGAAATGCATACATTTCTAGAAACACACAATCTTCCAAGACTGAATCATGAAAAAATAGATAATCTGAACAGACTGATTCCAACTAATAAAACTGAATTAGTAGGGACTTCCCTGGCAGTCCTATGGTTAAGACTCCACATTTCCAGTGCAGGGGACGTCGGTTCTATCTCTGGCTGGGGAACTAAGATCCCACATGCCGTGCAGCATGGCCAAAAATAAAACTGAATTAGTAATCAAAAAACTCCCAGCAAACCAAAGTCCAGGACTGGACAGTTTCACAGGGGCATTCTACCAAACATATAAAGAAAAGCTAATGCCTATCCTTCTCAAACTATTCCAAAAATTGAAGAGGAGGTAACACTCCCCAATTCATTCTTCAAGGTCATATTATCCTGATACGAAAACCAGACAAAGACACTATTAAAAAGAAAATCACAGGCCAATATCTCTGATGAATATAGATGCAAAAATAATCAACAAAATATTAGCAGACTGAATTCAACAATATATAAAAAGAATCATACTCCTTGATCAAGTGGGATTTATTCTAGGGATGCAATATCTGCAAATCAATCAATGGGATACACCATATTAACAAAAGGATGGATAAAAATCACATGATCATCTCAATAGATGCAGAAAAGGCATCTGACAAAATTCAACATCCATTTATGACATAAACTCTCATCAGAGTTGGTATAGAGGGAACATATCTCAACATAATAAAGGTCATATATGACAAACCTACAGCTAACATCATATTCAATGGTGAAAAGCTGAAAGCTTTTCCTCTAAAACCAAGAGCAAGACAAGGATACCCACACTTGACACTTCCATTTAACATAGTATTGAAAGTCCTAGCCACAGCAATCAGACAAGAAAAATAAATAAAAGCATCCAAATAGGAAGGGAAGAAGTAAAACTGTCCCTATTTGCAGATGACATGATACTATATATAGAAAACCCTAAACTCCCCACCAAAAAACTATTAGAATAAGTGAATTCAGTAAAGTTGCAGGATATAAGATTAATATACAATTATTATTTTTAGCTTAAATTTTGGAGTAATTCTTATGCAGCAATAGATAAGTAACATAGAGACTAAAAGAAATATGACAACTAAATGCAATGGGTGACCCTAAATTGGATATTGGAGGCAAGGGAGGATGCTCTAAAGAACATTATTGAACAACTGGCAGAATCTGAATATTGAAAGTATATTAAGTCATAGTACTAAACTTCCTGAATATGATCGTTGGACTGTGGTTACGTGAAGGAATGTCCTTATTAAGAAATACACACTGAAGTATTTAGAAATAAAAGGACATGATATCTGTAACTAACTCTTAGATGGTTCAGGGGAAAATTAATAATAATATATATTATAAATAGAGGCAGTGATAAGTAAATGGCAAACAGCTAATCTGTGAATCTGGATAAAAGATATTTAAGAATTTTTTGTAATTTTCTTGCAAGTCATCTGTAACTTTGAAAGTTTTTTTTTAAAGTTTTTTTCTTAAAATGGTTAAAAGGAGCAATTGGTCATATGTAGTTTAGCCTAAAATGTGTTGTTTCAGTATTTCAAAATGTAATGACTTTTATTTTCCTTAGTAAGAAACAAGAGGTTTTTTGTCATTTAATAATGATAACCTTTCCCCCTCTGGGTGCTTTTAAAACCAAGTACTAGCATAAATATATTGTGTAGAGTGTATTTTCAGGAAGGAATTAGATTTGGATAATTTAGATCAAAATGCTAACTTATAATCTTCCATATTTAAGACCTATACTTATTCTGAACTAGAATGATTTGGACCAAGTAAGGAGACTTGAGAACAAATTGAAGGGTTAATACCCAACTCTAAAGCCTATCTGGTACAAAATGTCAAAATTTGACTTTGGTACCTTCCTGACATCTGTCATCAACTTCATGATGGTCTCGATTGCCACCATACTCTTCCTTTTTCCTATGATTATCCAGGGATATTTTCTGGTTAGAAAATTTCATATTACTTGAATTTTTTACATTTTAATTCTTCACATTTTAAAGCAAGCTTCATGGAAACAATGTAGTCACTGTCTCTCACACATCTCCATTCCTTTTTTCTCCTTTGTCATTCCACTTTCTTACTTTTACCTTCTTTGATCCCTGCTTTCCTTTCCCTTCATATCCTTCTCTACCTTTTTGACATCTTTCTTCCTGGTTCTCCATACTAGCCTCACCTTAGTCTCAGCTTTCATCATCTCATGCTTAGATCACTATAATCATCTCAAAACTGGTCTTCTACCTCTAGGCTCTCCCAACCACCCTATATGTTACAGAAGTATTTATTTTTAGAAATCCAGAACGTATACACTTCTATACTATATCTAGTTTAAGCTTCCCAGGATGGTACTCAAGGTCCTCCAGGACTGGCACCAAATGACTCATACCAGCACCTTAGCTCCCACAATTTCCCGGCACAAAATCTCCCTAGCCATCTAGGTCTTTTTGCTGTCATTTCCTTATCTCTAAGAGACCAAACCAGGTTTTTTCCTCCTTGAGTAACCTGAGAGAGCCTTGTTTCTCTCCCCTTTTACAGCCACCTGTCACTGACATATTTAGGACAAAGGCCAAGAGGTTTAGTTCTACCCAGGAGCAGACACCTAAGACGCCCTGGGCCAAATTGCTTTGGCCCATTTGACATTAGTGCCAGTAGTGTGAACAGTTGCATGAATACTGCAATGCTCCAGCTCCAGTGGGCGCTGTGGAGTCCTTTGGTGTATCCTTCAACACCATGGAAACTTACACAGTCTGAGCATGGCTATAGACTGAAGTGCAGGGGAGTTAATAAATGATGAGGGATGGAAGTCAGTGGATAAAGGCCCCAGCCTCCTCAGCCTTCACTGAAACAATTCTGAGGCACATTCTGTGTGGTTCTACAGATGATCCCCAGAGTAAATGGGCCTCAGTTTTCCACAGTGATTTCCATCTGGGTAGCATACCCTTTACTGTCTTTTTTCCTTGTCCTACTCTGCCCACTCCCTCACTCTGTTTCCTGGGATCAATATCATCATCTTAGATAAATGCACTTGAACTAGCTACATCCAAGTCCTTGCTTAGGCTCTGCTTTTGCAGGAACCCAAGACACAAAACAATACTCATTATTCTTCATTCCTTTATTAATAAAACCCCATGTTTTAGCTGCACCCATGGCCACTTCGTTATAGGTTACGTTTCTCCACCATCTTTGCAACTAAATACGTCTATATGACTTGTTAGCAATGGGCTATAAGAGAACTTATATGCCAAGCCTTGACACTAAAAGAAATACAGATGTGTTTTTCTTTCTCCTTTCCCTGTTTCTGATGGCTGAGATGCAGATACGATGGCAAGAGGTGGAACAGCCATTATGGACACAGAGATAGAAGCTGTCTTTTAAGGATAGACTGATCTGCCCATCCCACTCTGTGATACTTCACTGTGATCTGATACAGGAGAGAAAAATAAACTTCTCTCTTCTTAAGTCAGGGTATTATAGAGATCTCTGTTAAAGTAGCTTAGACAGTATCCTTATGAAGTTTAAGACTTTGGACAAAGTCACACAGCTTTTAAATAGGGATTCTACAACTCAAGCTCTTAGTAAGCCACTCATTTGTTGTGGCTATGTGACATCCCTCCTATGTGTCTATGTGATGGGACAGTAGAAAGATTGAGAAATATTGCATTACCTATGACACTTTCCAGAAGAGAAGATTTACCTCCCTTTTTCCCATGCAAAAGGGGAAGAGTGATTCTGAGTCCCATCAAGAATACAAATAAGGCAGGTTCTCTTACAATGACCACCTAAGAGTTGCGCTGGAAGAAGCGACAACCTTGCCTCCTCCTCTCTGCCATCCGCTCGGCAGCCACAAAACAGAAACTATATGCCAGTGCATTTCCATTGATGCTGGCCAGGGTGGTGTCCAGATCGGCAATGCCAGCTGGGAGCTCTACTGCCTGGAACATGGCATCCAGCCCAATGGCCTGATGCCAAGTGACAAGACCATTGAGGGAGGAGATGACTCCTTCAACACCTTCTTCAGTGAGAAAACTGCTGGCAAGCATGTGCTCAGGGCCGTGTTTGTAGACCTGGAACCCACGGTCATTGATGAAGTTCTCACTGGCACCTACCCCCAGCTCCTCCACCCTGAGCAGCTCATCAGAGACAAGAAAGATGCTGCCAATTACTATGCCCGACATCACTACACCATTGGCAAGGAGGTCACTGACCTCGTCTTGGACCGAATTTGGAAACTGGATGACCAATGCACAGGTCTTCAGGGCTTCTTGGTTTTCCACAGCTTTGGTGGGGGAACTGGTTCTAGGTTCACCTCCCTGCTGATGGAAGGTCCCTCTGTTGATTATGGCAAGAAGTCCAAGCTGGAGTTCTTCATTTACCCAGCTCCCCAGGTTTCCATAGCTGTACTTCAGCCCTACAACTCCAACCTCACCGCCCACACCACCCTGGCATACTCTAATTGTGCCTTCATGGTAGACAATGAGGACATCTATGACATCTGTCTTAGAAACCTTGATATTGAGCACCCAACATATACTAACCTGAATAGGTTGATAGATCAAGTTGTGTCTTCCATCACTGCTTCCCTGAGGTTTGATGGAGCCCTGAATGTTGATCTGACAGAATTTCAGACCTATCTGGTGCCCTATGCCCACATCCACTTCCCTCTGGCTACATATGCCCCTATCACCTCTGCTGGTAGCAGAGATCTCTAACGCTTGCTTTGAGCCAGCCAACCAGGTTGTGAAATGCAACCTTCACCATGGTAAATACATGGCTTGCTGCCTGTTGTACCGTGGCAACATGGTTCCCAAAGATGTCAGTGCTACCGCTGCCACAATCAAGACCAAGTGCGCCATCCAGTTTGTGGACTGGTACCCCACTGGTTTCAAAGTTGACATTAATTACCAGCCTCCTACTGTGATACCTGGTGGAGACCTGGCCAAAGTACAGTGGGCTGCGTGCATGCTGAGCAACACCACAGCCATCGTTGAGGCCTGGGCTCACCTAGACCACAAGTTTGACCTGACGTATACCAAGTGTGCCTTTCCCTGGTATGTGGATGAGGGCATAGAGGAAGGAAAGTTTTCTGAGGCCTGTGAGGACACGGCTGCCCTTGAGAAGGATTATGTGGAGGTTGATGTGGATTCTGTTGAAGGAGAGGGAGAAGAAGAAGGAGAAAAATACTAAAGTGAAAATGTCACAAAGGTACTGCTTTTACAGGGAAGTTTATTCTGTTTTAAACATTGAAAAGTTGTGGTCTGATCAATTAATTTGTATGTACTCATATACAATTACTGACCAATGCTTTATAAATGGACACTTTGTTGCAGACTCAAGCTATCCATTTCTCTGATGGGTCTGAATAAAGTATTTCCTATCTTAAATGAAAAAAAAAATACAAACAAAAATGAAGAAGCCGTGAAGCTATGGAGAAAACTTAAATCTATTGTATTTTTTATAATACCCAAAGAAAAATATTTAATCATAACATGGGCTGAATTGTGCTCCCCAAAATTTGTATATTGAAGTCCTAACCCCCCGTGTCTCAGAATGTGACTATATTTGGAAATACGGTATTTAAAGGAATGATTAAGTTAAAATGAGGCCATTAAGGAGGGCCCTAATCCAATCTGACTAATGTCTTTATGAGAAGAGGAAATTTGGACACACACAGACACCAAGGAGGTTCACACAGAAATAAGACCATAATTAGAGGCAGCAAAAGGGCAGCCATCTGCAAGCCAAGGAGAGGGCCTGAGAGGAAAGCAAACAGTCACCTTGATCCAAGACACCTTGATCTTGGACTTCCAACCTCCAGAACTATGAGAAATAAATGTCTGCTATTTAAGCCACTTAGTCTGTGGTACTTTGTTATGGCAGTCATAGTAAATTAATACAATCACTTACCTTCCAAATCAAGGAAGAACCTAGCATCTATTTCTATTCGATTAAACTAAGTAAATGAATAAATGAATGGTGATGTTGCCATACTGCCAAGAAACATCAAGACATTTTTCTCTGTAACAAGCCATTCATTAAATACATACATTTTAATTGACTTGACTGAGGGAGAAGAGTAGTGGCATGACCTAGCTTAGATATTTGTATCATTCAGAAAGGACACAAGAGTCTCTGTGAACTATTCTAACTTTGCTAAATATAAAATGACATTGGTCTAGATGCATCTGTAGGCAAGTCAAGAAATCTGAAATGATGAAGCAGCAGAATTCTGAACCACAGGCTGAGCAGCTGCCTGAATTTCCAGAAGTGAAGAGTTTCTTAAATGAACCATTAAAATTTTATCAAAAGCAGACCACAAGATGTCAGAGGAAAATGAGGTTTCACAACTTTAAAACGCATATATTTCCTGTTTGATTTCTAAGGAACCAGTTATGTCCATGGTTATTAGAAGCTTCCTATCTTCTGAAATAACATAGCTTAAACACAAAATGTCAAAAACTGAATTTTTCCTGGAAATTACCCTCTGGTATATATTCAGTTTTGGGTGTTGGTTCCATCATCCTCATAGTCACTTGAACGCAAATTTCATTTTTGTGTAGCTCTAAGAACAAAACCTTCTCTTCCATCTTTTTATAAAATAGTATCCTGAGATTCTGAGATAACATTTTAAAACTGTCACAATTTGCAACTACTTATCTCTGTGAATCAAAATTATCTTGCCACTGTACAACAAACAAAACTCAGACATAAAAGAATTGCAATGCTGAGGCTAACATAAGACATAACTGTCATCCATAATCTCTATATCAATTTTTTATTCAAACAAATGTCAGTATTTTCATTGTTTTAATTTATAAAATAATGCATACTAATTAAATTTCCTTTTAATCTAATTTTATATTCTAGATTTCATTTGGAAAAAAATTCTGCTGCTAAAATTACTTGAAACAAATTATTATCTGTAGAATAAAAAGCAAGGTCCTCAACAAGAGACACAGTAGCATGACCCCACTTAATCTCTTCAGCCCTATCTGTTGCTACTCAGTCACATGTAGATCCCTGAAAACCCATCCTGCTTTTCATCTATCTCCCTTCTGTCATCTTCGTCTACAATATTCTTGCTTTTTCACTTCATGTAAGGTTCATCCCTTAAGACTCACTTCATACCTCTCTAAAAAGTCTACCCTGGACCACAAAGGCCCAGTTAGAAGGACCTCTTTCATATGTCCCTTATAAAAACGTATGGTTTTTTTGGGGTGGGGGGGTTGTTTTTTGTTTATCTTCAAAAGGTAAATTTATTTTTAAGGAAAGAATGTGACAAAAGTTTAGTTTTCAGAAAAAGTGTTCACAAGTCTCTTCTAAAATATCTTTTCTACTTTAATTAAAAAGCTTTAAATTAATAGCTCATCATGAAGTTCTTTCAGTTTGTTTGGTTTTGAAAGTTCTTTTAAAAACTTAGGATAGGGCTTCCCTGGTGGCGCAATGGTTGAGAATCCACCTGTCAATGCAGGGGACACAGGTTCGAGCCCTCGTCCAGGAAGATCCAACATGCCACGGAGCAACTAAGCCCGTGGGCCACAACTACTGAGCCCGTGTGTCACAACTACTGAAGCCCACGTGCCCAGAGGCTGTGCTCCACAACAAGAGAAGCCACTGCAATGAGAAACCAGCACACTGCAACGAATAGTAGCCCCCACTCACCTCAACTAGAGAAAGCCCTACCAACAAAGACCCAATGCAGCCAAAAATAAAATATAATTAATTAATTATTTATTTTTTAAAAAGGCCTTCAGGGTGAGAAAAAAAGATTATTTAAAAAAAATAATAATAAAAAATAAAATAAATGAATTCAAATATGTAATTTCAAAAACTTATATACGACCAGGGCTCGAACCCATGTCCCCTGCATTAACAGGCGGATTCTTAACCACTGCGCCACCAGGAAGTCCCTATTGTTCTCTTCTTTGAATGACCAACTTTAAACTTTTTCTCATTATCCAACATGATTGTTTGTTACCTTTATTATTGATTTATTTTCGACCTTATGTATTCTGCCTTCTAATATTATGTTATAGCTTTTCCAAACATTTCTCCTAGTCATCCACATGTTAATGTTTATTTTGGTATCTTTAAAATTATAAAAACTTTAAATTTTGGAAAAAAAGAAAAACAAATGGTGCTAGAACAACTGGACATCAGCATATGAAAAAATGAATCTAGACACAGACATTACACTCTTTACAAAAATTAACACAAAATGGATAACAGACCTAAATTTAAAACATGAAACTATAAAACTCCTGGACTATAACGTAGGAGAAAACCTAACTGACCTTGAGTAGGGTAATGACTTTTTAGATATAACACCAAAGACACAATCCATGAAATAAATAATTGATTATTATTAACTGCATTAAAATTAAAAACTTCTGCTGTTCAGCAAGAAAACAGTATCAAAAGAATTAGAAGACAAATCACAGACTGGGAGAAAACATTTGCAACAGACATATTTGATAAATGACTGTTATCCAAAATATACAAAGAACTCTTGAAATTCAACAATAACAACAACCCAATTCAAAAACAGATCAAAGACCTTAACAAATACTTCACCAAAGAAAATATATAGATGGCAAATAAGTATGTGAAAAGTTGCTCTACATCATGTCTTCACGAAAATGCAAATTAAAACAAAAATGAGATAGCACCACACACCTATTACAATGGCCCAGACCCAGAGCACTAACAACACCAAATGCTGGCAAGGATGTGGAGCAACAGGAACTCTCATTCACTGCTGGTGGGAATGCAAAACGGTACAGCCACTTTTGGAGGACAGTTTGGCCATCTCTCATAAACCTAAACATACTCTTATCATATGATCCCACAATCACACTCTTTGGTATCTATCCAAAAAAGCTGGAAACATATCCATGCAAAAACCTACACACAAATGTTTATATCAGCTTTAGTCATAATTGCCAAAACTTAGAATCAATCAAGACATCCTTCAGTAGGTGAATGAATAAATAAACTGTGGTACATCCGGGCAATGTCATATTATTCAGAGTTTTTTTTAAAAAAGAAGAAAGAAGAAATGAGCTATCAAGTCATGAAAAGACATGGAGGAAACTTTAATATGTTACTAAGTGAAAGCAGTCAATCAAAAGGCTACATCCTGGGCTTCCCTGGTGGCGCAGTGGTTGAGAGTCCGCCTGCCGATGCAGGGGACACGGATTCGTGCTCCGGTCCGGGAAGATCCCACATGCCGCGGAGCGGCTGGGCCCGTGAGCCATGGCCGCTGAGCCTGCGCGTCCGGAGCCTGTGCTCCGCAACGGGAGAGGCCACAGGAGTGAGAGGCCCGCGTACCGCAAAAAAAAAAAAAAAAAATTCCAACTATACGACGTTCTGCAAAAAGCAAAAATGGTGGTTGCCAGAGGAAGGGACAGGAGAAAGATGAATAGGCAGAGCACAGAGGATTTTTAGGCAGTGAAAATACTCTGTATGATATTATAATGATGACTATGTCATCATACATTTGTCCAAACCTATAGATATACAATACCAAGAGGGAATCCTAGGGTAAACTGTGGACTTTGGGTGATCATGATGTGTCAATGCAGGAGCATCCTTGGTTTAAAAAAAAAAAAGTACCATTCTATTGACTGATGTTGATAACAGGAGAGGCTATGCATGTGTGGGGGCAGAGTACACGGGAAATCTCTGTACTTTCCACTCGATTTTGTTTTAAACCTAAAACTGCTTGAAAAAATATTGTCTTTTAAAAAAGGAAGGAAGGGGGCTTCCCTGGTGGCACAGTGGTTAAGAATCCGCCTGCCAATGCAGGGGACACGGGTTCGAACCCTGGTCCAGGAAGATCCCACATGCCGCGGAGCAACTAAGTCCGTGTGTCACAACAACTGAGCCTGTGCTCTAGAGCCTGTGAGCCACAACTACCAAGCCTGTGTGCCACAACTACTGAAGCCCAGGCGCCTAGAGCCTGTGCAACAAGAGAAGCCACCACAATGACAGAGAAGCCTGCGTACTGCAATGAAGAGTAGCCCCCGCTCGCCAGAACCAGAGAAAGTCCACGCACAGCAAAGAAGACCAAATGCGACCAAAAATAAATAATAAAATAAATAAATTTATTTTTAAAAAAAGGAAGGAAAAAAGGGAGGAAGGGAAGACGGGAGGAAAGGAGGAAAGAAGGGAGGGATGGCGGGAGGGAGGGAGGAAGGGTGATGGTAGGGAGGGAAGAAGGAAGAAGACAAGTGCACAGTAAGCGGCTCATAAATGAGGTAAGTGTTGCTGCCATGGTATGATTTGAAGCAATATTGGCAAGCTCTTTCCTTAAAATTTTCTCCAATATCTGGCTTTCAGCTAACTGGAAATTCCCACTATTAGAGATTCATTTTTGGGGGTTAAGAATTAGGGACTCTGAAAGTAACCAACAACTTAACCTTAAATACTCCTCTGCAGCTAAAATATGACAACATGTTCCCAAGGCTTCAGACTTGCCTAACTGAGAGGAGAGAATGCCTGGGAAAGAAAGCACAGAAAAACAGAGAATGAGCCCCATTCCATGCCAGTTTCCCAGTATGGGTGGGAGGGAGGGGATGGAATGGTTACAAATTCATGCATGGCAATTCGGTGCCCGGTTATGACATGTTTAAACACTGCCGTTTTTGTGGTTTTTTTCCAGCAACTCTGTGAGATGAGAGGGAGGCACACATTTCTTCATCTGGAGAAACTGAGCTCCTCAAAGATTAGATAGAGGCAAAGCTCGCAAGACCTGGCCGACTTTTCAATAGCCTTCTCTCTCCCAGACCAATTCCCTCCAAGCAAGGGAGAGAGACTGTGTTGCCAACCTAATGATAATGTGCTGATTCTGTTCGTTTGACTAAGGCTACACCAGATTAGCAGACCATAATTACAGCTACAATCCATGTCTCTGATACAGCTGAGGGAATGTCTGTTTCACTGAACTGAATCAAGGAAGGTTAAGCCAGGCAGCCTCCTGCTTTCTGAAAGTGATAGCACTATTTCAGCGTCACAGCGGATACTTCATCTGAGCGGCAGGATTTCCTACAGCTTGGGTTTCAGATGGTTTACTTTGATTTCTTGGGGCGATAAAGAAGTTTGCTCATCTTTAAAGGATGTGTTTAGTGGCCACAGCATTGTAAAACCTTTAGTACGTTCTTTTGTGTATGGGTGGGAAGAGATCTGCCTTTTTATTGTTAAACAACTTTACTCAGGACTTCTTTCAGTGAATTGTTTTCCTCACAATTCTCTCCCCTTTCATATTCTTTGATGCTTTGTGGAAATAACGAAGTCTGTTGTTCTTGGCCCTTGCTTCATCAGTCGATGCTGGGTTTTATTTTTAATTCCTTGAGACTTAGAAATGGAAATCAATCAGGTCACTCTGTCACTGGTGATTTTCTAGAGTGAATCCGGGAATGTCGTCACATTTTGCCAGAATCTTTTAGACGGTTTCTGCTCTTCTCTGTCTGGTCCTTTCTCTATTCATTCTTGTCAGCTTTTAAATCGGAAAGCAAATTGCAGAGGCTTCCGTGGTGGTACAGTGGTTAAGAATCCGCCTGCCAATGCAGGGGACACGGGTTCGAGCCCTGGTCTGGGAAGATCCCACGTGCCGTGGAGCAACTAAGCACACACCACAACTACTGAGCCTGCGCTCTAGAGCCCACGAGCCACAACTACTGAAGCCCGCGCCTAAAGCCCGTGCTCCGCAACAAGAGAAGCCACCACTCACCACAACCAGAGAAAAGCCCGTGTGCAGCAACAAGGACCCAACACAGCCATAAATAAATAAAATTAAATGATAAAAAATAAATAAATAAAATTTAAAAGCAAATTGCAGGCTAAATTTGACTAAAATTTCAAGAAATAAATCAAGGTAGATAAATAAGCTGAGGGCGAAGTTGGGAGTAAGGAGAAAGGGGACTGTTTCATTCTTCCCCCAAACCATCCCAGACTTTCCCTAAATAGAATTCATGGTTTGTGGACTCTCTAATGAGTAGTGGCCAAGAGGAAGCCTCACGTTTGAGGCATGCTATTACCTTTTTTTTTTTTTTTTCATTCCTTCTCCTTAATTGGGGACTTAAAAGGGAGGCTGCCCACAGTTTCTGACAAACAGCATTAACCTCATCAGAATGAAATGCCTGATCCTGGAGCTCTTTCGTAACGACTTGACTGCTTTTGTTGAGGGGCTGCATGGAGTCTGACATTTTCTACCTTTGTGGAATGCAAGAAGAATACCTCAACTGAGGATTAGTCGTGGAGATTTATGAAATCTCTATTCCTGAAGGCTTCGTTTTCTAGAATTGATTTTAGTATTCCTCAACAACAAGGCAGAGGGATAGGCTAGATCAGTTTTCACTGAGTTTTGCAGTTTGATACCCACAATAAGAAATACATTTTACTGATACCAAACACACACACAGGTACATGAATACACGTGAACACACACGACAAAAATTTCACAAAGCAGTATTTATGCCTAGTACTCACAAGTCCTTCTACTTTCCATTCCATTTTATTTCATTTTTGAAACGCAAATCTCCACCCACTGAGTTGATTTCCCACACTAAGGAGGTGCAACCCACAGTTTGCAAAACACTCAACAGGATGCCCTTTTATTTTTTTCTAACCCTGTAATTCAATATAGAGAGATTTTGAATTGAGGACAATCCTGACGAGTTTGAGGCATGGAATAAAGGAGTCTGATCGGGTTTGTTGTATTTTTAAATCTCTCTGTGTGTTCATTCTCTTCACCCCAGAGAGGATTCCATTATCTTTGCTCAAAGAGCAGACACTGCTCTGGCTGTTTCCCCTGCTTCTCTTTGATCGCAGCCCTTCCCCCAAGCCTCCCTTCTATGCTGGTGGAGGCTGTTCAGACTCTGGGGGTTTGCTGGGCCAGGAGCCTGCTGCGTGTTCACTGTGTTGTTTAGCTGTTCCCTATACCCCCAACCTGTGCCATTCCCCTGCTGAGCTTTCATTCCCGATCTACCAGGTTAATGGGATGGCTGTTCTTCTTTTATTGTTTTCCTATTTCGTACACGGTTTGTCAATTTGCTCCTGGGACCATTTTTAACTGGTTGCTGAGATGACAAAAGTCAGTGAAGATTGTATTTTAGGAATAAGTGTTTCTTCATCTGCCAGGATTCAATCTGGGAAGAATTTATGCACTCGCAAGAGGAGATTTAAAAATAAGATTTTTTTTCTGACAGATAAAAGATAATTCAATGCATCTTAAGCCACATTTTAAAAAATGCATATATCATCAACATCAAATTAATTACATAGCATTTTAGGTTCAAATTTTCGTTTTGGTCAGAAAGATAAGTTGACTGATTATATTATTTATTTTACCCATAATATTCAACAACACCAGCTGTTGCACCTGTTAGGTACAAAGTAAGGTATGTAAAACACCTTCCGTGACTTCAAGGCATCTAGACCTTCAGAAGGGAGATAAGAAATGCAGGTAAATACCCTTCTATAAAATAAGATTTTCATAAGTGACTTGGACACAGAACAGTACAAAACCCAATCATAGTATTGCTCCCTTTACAGAATTCATAAGAGTGAATTTTCAAGATATGAGCTTACAGGGAGTTCGCTGGTGGTCTAATGGTTAGGATTTGGCACTTTCACTGCCGTGGGCCTGTGTTCAGTCCCTGGTCAGGGAACTGAAATCCTGTAAGCCGAGTGGCTTGGCCAAAAAAAAAAGATATGAGCTTACCAAATTTGTCTATTTTTAGTTAATGCAAAATTGAATGAATGAATGAATGCATACTAGGTGCCTACTTTGTGCCATGTGCTGTCAGGGTGATGGAATGGACTTCCTATTGATCTCTGATTTCTTCATGTTCTTCTCGAATGAACTGGCTGCCCAAGAACTGGACTCATAAGGAAAGAGAGCCCCGCACTAGGGCAGATAGAGACTGAGAAACACAAGAGCCATGTAAATAAGGCCATCAGGACTCATGTCCTTCCTTCCCCTCTGACTGGAGCAGTGTTAGCCAATAGAAATACAAAGTGACCCATATATGGCATTATAAATTTTATAGTAGCCACATTTTAAAAAGTCAAAAGAAACAGTAAAATTTATTTTAATATATTTTATTTAACCCAAAATATCTAGATTAACATTATAACATGTAATCAATGTTAAAAATATTAAGATATTTTACATTTTTTTGGACTATCGTCTCCACACAGTTTTTAGCAGCCAGATCTCTAGAGTTCAGTAACCTCAAGTCACTAGCGTCTGCTGTACTGGGAGAACACAGGTCTAGATCAAGTAGCAGAATTGGAGAAAAGCCCAGGGAGTTAATGAGCTTCTCTAACATTTAGAGGAAAGGACTCTTACTTCATGGAAGGGAGAAGACTGAAAATTATTTCTCTGTGCCTATTAATGGAGAAATGGGAGTTGTCAACTAAAGATCCACCCTTGATTCTCCTTCCAGCCTTTCAGACCTGGGGTGATGAGACAGAACTGGTGTGGGGTCTCTCCTACTTCCCCAGTGCCCCAGGACAAACATCTGCTCCAAGGAAAACAAAGATGACCCCTCCAGACTTCAGTGTCACGCCTTGCAGCTGATAAAGGCTTTCATATAATATCTCATTTAATCATTTTAACCACACTGTGCAGGAGTCAGTGGAAGTTTTTTTTTGTTTTTTTTTTTTGTGGTACGTGGGCCTCTCACCGTCCTGGCCTCTCCCATTGCAGAGCACAGGCTCCGGACACACAGGCTCAGCAGCCATGGCTCACGGGCCCAGCTGCTCTGCGGCATGTGGGATCTTCCCGGACCGGGGTACGAACCCGCGTCCCCTGCATCGGCAGGCGGACTCTCAACCACTGCGCCACCAGGGAAGCCCTAAGTGGAAGTATTGTTATCATCATTTTATAAATGAATGAACTGGAGCTCAGGAAGATTAAATGATTTGCCCAAAGTAGCACAGTTACTATCCAAGTGTCTTGAAGTTTAATCTAGTATGTGTCCCACTAAATCAGAACTGCCTGGTGAAAGGAAGTGAAGAAAATATCTACTGAAGTATAGAATGTTTTCTCCTTTGGCAACACCCCAAGTCTCCCCTCTTCCCCTTCAAAAACAAAACAAAACAAAAAACCAACACTGATGATCACTTTACAAAAGTAATAATTAAATAACCTCTTGGCCAGTTGAGCTTTTAACTGGGTTTTGTTTTTGGGTTTGTTTTTTAAGTTGGATATTGTTGTCTTGTTTAGCAATTTAAAATATCTCACCATTGAGAGCAAGCTAATACATTACAATACATACAACGCAGAAAGGCAAAGTTTTTGCATTGGCCCTAAAATGTGTTGTAATCTTTTCTGTCTGGGAAAACAAACAGAAGTGGATCAGCAGCATGTTTGTTATATGAGATGCTGGCCAAGTCCCAGCCCCTAGGACGCTGGCTTACCTACCAACAATACCTCCCTTTCAGGCAATGCCCGTTGTTTTATGAGAAGATCACAGTCCTCTGGGAGTGAACTGCTCTAGTCAGCAGGATCTAGATTTACTAGTGCCATGTAGGGAATTAGAGTACTATCAACTTTTGATGCACCCTTCTTCTGACACTGTGAAAAAGACTGGGACAGACTTTAAAGACAGAGAGCTCACTCCTTGAGAACCCGAATTCTGTCCTTTGGGAAAACGTCCTTAGAATAAAGGACATTCAATATGTTTATCACTCTCAATTTTAAAAATATAATGGGCTCAAGAGCCATATTTGCCTTGATCTGTTTACCCAACTGTGTTCCCATTTTTATTCCTTTCATTTCACTCCGGAGCCCATTTTCATTCCTGTTTAGGCCACCAACTGTACCCATTCAAATTTTTTCTTCCTCTTTCATTTTATGCCTATTTTCTTAGTTCTTGGCTACTCCTTCTCTCAGTTAACTTTTGACAAATCATAATGAAATAAGCTTAGCTAGTTGTAGACAGCAAGCAACATTATGGAAACTGGGATGGCCTGGGAGCATCTTAAAAGTCACCTGGATAGCCCTCAGAAAGTAGACAAAATGTCTCTCAGTTGGAAGCAAGCTAATGTGTCCAGCTCATCTCATTCACAGAAAATCTTCTGGAGTTTCCTTACAGCTACCACAGGGATGCCAATTAAGGTGACTTGCTGATTTAAGTGCTAAGTAGTGAATCCTTTGCCCTGCTTATATGCCACATACTGTGATTCGCTTAGGGGTAGGCAAATGCTGGAAACACAAAACAAAGACACTATGGTCCACTAAACCACTCCCATTGTCTAGCTTATCACTCAGTTCTATCCTTTCCTTCCTCTCTAGGAAATGGGGAGTAGAGAAAGTATAATATAAAACTTGCAGAAAAATATTAAAATATCCAGACACTTTTGTAGTAACCAGCAATTTTCTTAGTGACATAAAAGGCATAAATAAAGGTATGTCTCATGCTCCATTCCTGCCTCCCCAATAAGTCTCTAGAAAACCTACTCTGAACCTAGTAACCAGTCAATACGGCAAATTTCATGATCTGCTGGGCCAACTCAAATACTTTATTAGCTACCTTTCTGTCGGCTTTGTTAAAATAAATTTTTAGCCCAATCATTTACTAACAAATCAGGAAAGTATGTGAGAATCATTAGCAATTCAGGGTTAATGTCGCTAAAAACAGTCTGACCCAAAGGGGCACAGATTGGAGCAAACACACCTTTATTTCATCATCAGCTGCACAAGTTTGCACACACAGAAGAACAAACACTTACGGCAAGTTACTGTCTCTTACAGTGTAAATTCTACTGCACATACACTAAAAGTACTTCAAAGGACCCAGATGCTGCTAAAATATTTCTCTGCTAAGATTCTGTCCCCTCTCTGTAACCTACATTTAAGATTTGAGTGACTTCTCTGTGTCTAGGCTACCCCATAATTTTCTTGTTGGTGAAAAGATGTGTTACCATTTAAAACATCAAATTACATGGCTGGAAAACTGGCTTGGCTGACCCAAGCGCCTTGCCTTTCTGAATTCCCATGTTCCCAACAGCATTTATTCAGTCTTTTCAACAGGTACATTGAATGGTATCTTAAATAGTATCTCACTTGCGTTTAAACTCAAGCGTATCTGCAAACACTGGTTTGGTTTGTAAAATAAATGGAAAAGTTGCAAGAGAAATGGTCTGATTGTCCACGTAGTCTGTGTACGGCTTGGTTTCAGGTCTTCTGTCTAGGAGTGTATAGGTATACATTCCCAGGAGCTCTCATCCAGCGCTTCTTTTTCTGCTCTACTGGCTCTTCTAACAGCCCACCCTGCCCCTGCCCCTGCACACAAAGTTTTTGGTTCAGGAGAATCACCTAGGGTGACTCTGTTGGAACAGATGCCAAAATAGTAATGTTCTTACCTGTAAACATCATTGGGGCTGGTGAGAAGACACTAACCCACCCTCCTTCCAGCTCTTTCATGCCAAAAGAATACAAGGAAAGATGTAGCTCCCTGACAGAGAGGGAGAGAAACTGTTGCTTCACTTTAAATGAATAGGGTTTAAAGTTACACACTAGAGTAAAGGAAGAATATCAAACCAATATTGTTCAGGGAATAGGAAAATAGAAAAGATCTGATGGGGACATAAGTCTTTCTTTATCATTATCATCATAGAAGTTAATCATGTTTATTTCATTAAAAGACAGAAAACAGAGAGAAGCATAGAAATCATTAAATCACTAAGGTAGATTAACAATTCTACCTCCTAAACATCTAAACATGTAGACTACGTGTGTGTGTTTGTAGACACATATAGAGAGATCGATTTTGTTACAGACACATAGAGAAATCTTTCTTAGCCAAATGATATCATAAATTATATTTTGTTGTATAAATTGTCTTTTTCACCTAGCAATAGATCATAGAAAATCTCACCATGTCAGTAAATAAATATTTACTACACCATTGTTGATGGGTGCATAGTATTCTTTTCTGCACTTGCTCCGTAAGTCATTTAACAAATACCTTATGTTGACTGTTTGAATTCTTTGGAACTTTTATAATTATAAACAATTCTACAATAAATATCCTTTTGCAGACTTTTTTGTGCAGCTATCTAATTTAGTGTAAATTCTCAGAATTGTGATTGATGGGTCAAAGATAATGCTTTATTTATTTGATTTTCAAATAAAATTATAAATTACCCTATAGAAGAATAGTGCCAATTCATATCCTAACATCAATATATAATCTCTTTTTCTCACAATTTTTATCATTTGAAGATTATTTTCATATAGATGAGAAATAGGTGTTTTCAATCTGATAGGTGATCATTTATATTTGTGTTACTCTGGATGTACTTTACTTTGGTTATTAGTAAAGTTGTATAAATTCTTATGCTTATTGACCATCTGTATCTTGTATTTTTTGAATTTTCTTTGCCTTTTTATTTTTTGATTTGTTTCTTCCTAACTAAATTCTTATTACATAGGTGGTTAGAATTTGTCAAAAACATTGCAAACATTTTTCCAAGATAACCTAGATTTCAGATGTCCCATAATTTTATTTTATTTTATTTATTTATTTTATTTTTTGTTTATAAATTTATTTACTTTGGGCTGCCTTGGGTCTTCGTTGCCGTGTATGGGCTTTCTCTAGTTGCGGTGAATGGGGGCTACTCTTAGTTGCAGTGTGCCGGCTTCTCATCGCCGTGGCTTCTCTTGTTGCAGAGCACAGGCTCTAGGCGCGTGGGCTTCAGTAGCTGTGGCACACAGGGGCCCAGTAGTTGTGGCTTGTGAGCTCTAGAGAGCAGGCTCAGTAGTTGTGGCGCACGGGCTTAGTTGCTCCACGGCATGTGGGACCTTCCTGGACCAGGGCTCGGACCCTTGTCCCCTGCATTGGCAGGCAGATTCTTAACCACTGCGTCACCAGGGAAGTCTCTGTCCCCTAATTTTAGAAGTTGGTGGGGGACCAGGGGGATAGTACAGTATCCACATAGCTGCCTTTATGTTTGTCCCATGCCTCTGACTGCCAGGATACATGAATTCAGCATGTCTCTGACGCTCTTAAAAACTCTTCTCATGCAAAATCCTTAGTGAACAGGAAAACTTAACTGGAGTTTCCATAAGAAAGGTGGAGAACAGGTTTTGCAAAACACACCCTACAGAAAAATCCTTAGTAGACAAGTCTGTTATTATTAGCTTGATGTGGGGCTGAAATAGGGAGTGGCTTACAAACAATCCAGTTTTTCTCCTCCACTTGCTTCCTCAAACATGTCTTGACGTTCAGCCAAACAAAAGGCCCTCCAGTTACCAAAACTTGCCCTCCTTAGAAAACAGTTAAACAATCATCTTAACCAGTTTTGAACACGCCCTTGATATCATGCCCAACTCCAGCAATTAATCAGAGTGTTTCTTCTGATCTTTTTCTGTTGTCTCTCAAGTGTTAACTTTTCTTACCTAGTTTCTGCTCATTTCTTGTCAATTTTTTTTCTAGGTATCTTTTCTTCTTTGGTTGCTACAGCAATTGGTAACTTTGTTCCACTATATTATCTAACCAATCTTTTTTATATATAGAAAAATTATTGATTTGGATATTTTTGTGTGTATATGAAATCAACCACCTTGCTGATTTACCTCATTGTTTCTAATAATAATTTTTACTTTTCTGTTCTTAATATATTATCATCTGCCAATGATGATAATTCTCTCTCCTTCTTTCAAATATTCACACCTCTTCTTAATTTCTCATGTCTAATTACATTGGTCAGTACTTCTCAACTAGGAGAACGGTAATGATGATGGGGTTCTTTGTCTTTCATTACAAAAACTCCTAAATCTTTCATTAAAATGATGCTGGCTTTGGTATATTGTGTATACACACATACACACACAAATAAAATTTTAGTGTCAAAGAAATTTACATCTTTTCCTATTACACTGATGGTTTGGTTTCTTATTGGGATTTTTCTTTTCTTTTGCTTTTTTTTTTTAATTAGGAAAGAATATTGGATTTGTCAAGATGTTTTAGATACCAGTCCAGGATCTGTCAAAGGCCTTTTAGATACCAGTCCTTGATCCAACTAAATTTGAAATATCATCTTTTTTAAACACTTAATTATGGCTAGATATGTTTATGGACTGTTAATTCTATTGCACTGATCTATAAGTCATTTCTAATACTAATACAAGTTTATTTATAGAGCATTTTGACACATTATAACAGCTAGTGATACTTCTATTTCTCCAAATCTTAAGATTTTCTTGGCTAATATGGGTCAATATCCTAATTGTTATTTATATTACCATCACTTAAGTGGTTGAAATTAATAAAATAGAAATAATACAAAATAATTTGGGGTATTTTGATTTAAAAATTAAAAATAAATCAAGTAGCACAAATCTAGGGGAAGCAGAAATCAATATGAGCTTAATGAGTTATGATGGAAAGTTTCATAGAAGATTTACTTTTTCCAAGTAAAGAAGAAGCTAGGAGACAGGGGAGATAAATTACAGAATGATGGCGAAGGCATTCTGATTAAGGGTTTTTTGTTTTTTTTTTTAATTGGAGTATAGTTGATTTACAATATTGTGTTAATTTCAGGTGTACCTACTTAAGGGTTATTTAGTTTAGGCTGAAATATGTATGTGTAGGAAAGCACTCTGATTCTACTTACAAGAATAATTTCGGTGAAGAAAAACAATTTATTATTTAGCCAAATAGTTACTAGAAAAGGAAGTAAGGAATTATAATTTAAGGTAAGGAAATAAACTCTGGTGCAATAATGATATTAGGTCAAAGAGGAATGAATGAAAATTTTAAAAGTCGAACAAAGTGGATACAAGTTTAACCAAACCAGGAATTTGCTATAAGCATGTTTTGAATTATTTTCTTATAGAGTTTATTATTCAGTTTATTTAAATAGAATAATGTACATTTCTGAAAACATCTCATTAATGCTGTAGTGGCGGGGAGAGGTTAAGTGATTGCATTAAGCTCTAGGAAAATGAGGAGAGATAATTACAGGGATAAAGTTCAAATACGGTCTTCACAGTATGCTCCCCAATAAGCTCTCTATCCTTATCATGCCAAACTGCCAGCAGGACACTGAACTCCTTGCAATTCTCAGAGGATGTCACATCTTCCCTGTTACCCCGCCCTCCAGTGTCCACCTCCTTTTCCTCTAGATACCTGTAGTCACAGTTTCAGACACAGAATTGTAGGGAAGTCTCCCCTGTGCCCTAGTGTGGGACAGGTGCCCTTTCTCTCAGTTCCACTGCAGCTCATGCATACCTTTGTGAATCCCTGGTTTTCTTGACTATCACTCTCAGTAAAGACACCATGGAAGGCATCTTAATTGTACATTTAGCATATAGGGGACATTAAAAAAAATTATGGAAATGGAAATTAACTTTTTTTTGGCCACGCCATGGGGCTTGTGAGATCTTAGTTCCCCAAGACCAGGGATCAAACCCAGGCCCTCAGCAATGAAAGTGAGGAGTCCTAAACCACTGGACCACCAGGGAATTCCCAGAAATTAACCTTCTCAAGAACACCTTAAGAGATTTGGGACACAAACTCCTCTCTCTACTGTACTTATTTTTCTCAACTCAGTATGGTTAACATGTCACATAATGACTGCATAGCTCACATCTGTAACTATTAATTAATCAAATAAAGAAAGCCCTCCTCCTTTACCATCTACAAAGATTAGGTAAGAGAAGGAGTCCAAGTCAGTAAGCATAAGAATACGGGGAGCATAAAGTTGGAAAGGCCCACCAAATCAGTCATCCAGTGGCTTCTTATGCTGGTTGGCCATTTACTATAATACCAATGGCCCAGGTCTTACCTCAAGGGTAATCTGATTTAGCTTATCTGGTGAAGCCAAGTAGCAGTATATATATATATATTTTTTAAAATAAATTTATTTTTGGCTGTGTTGGGTCTTCATTGCTGAGAGCTGGCTTTTCTCTAGTTGCAGAGAGCGGGGGCTACTCTTCGTCGTGGTGCGCAGGCTTCTCATTGTGGTGGCTTCTCTTGTTGCGGAGTATGGGCTCTAGGCACGTGGCCTTCGGTAGTTGTGGCGCACAGGCTTAGTTGCTCCGTGGCATGTGCGATCTTCCCAGACCAGGGCTTGTACCCGTGTCCCCTGCATTGGCAGGTGGATTCTTAACCACTGCGCCACCAGGGAAGTTCTAAGTAGCAGTATTTTTTTAAAGTTCCCCAGATGCTTCTAATATGCACCCAGAGTTGAGAACAACTGTTATAATCCTATTTCTTCATTTTGCTGATGATGCAAACATGGGATGTGGAGTCACTTGGGTGGGCGGGCAGGGGACACACTGAGAATAACCAAGGTTTCTCAACATACCATGTAGTTCTCTTTTTGTTACATCATACTCAATTACAAACAAATTATTAAAAAAAAAAAGAACAAATTATTTCTGTAAAGATGAGGAGATAAATCCTGTAAAGTTTAATGAAACGGTGTGATTCATTATAGAAGGAATGATGAGGAAGTCAACAGATTTAGAAGAAACTGCTTACTTAAGATGACCACTCTGGGTAAGATCAGCTGGCCGGAAAGTAAAGCAACCACAAGCTGTGTATGGTGGCACCTCAAAATAGGCATAATGAGAAGTAATGGGAAGAAGAAATAAAAAAAGATTTCTATTGCCAGGTAAAGGAGGAACCTGTGCAGGAAGCAACTTGGCTGAATGAAGAGATTAAAATTTGAGATTTGTTTCTAAATCAGACAAAGCTGGACTACTTAGCAACTTTATTTACTTGTAATTTCTTCCCTGTCTACATCTTATACTGGTCATGAGCATGTATCGAAGGCACTCTTCAAGCCTTATCCCTGAGAAAGAAAAGAGAAAAGAGAACTCCCTGGTTCACAGGAACTGAGAATGGAAATTACACTGGAGCAAGAGGCCACATTTTTCTCAGATTTGTCTTGCATATTTAGAATATTTAAAAAATTAAATTGGGGATGACAATGAGAAAGGTCAATTAATATTTATTGGCAGAGGAGCAAGAGACAAAGGAAATTTTGTTGCTGCCTTGTTTTCCTAGCAACAGGTCTAATCTCTTCACCGCCCCCCCAACTCTATTTTCAGATGGCCTTTAGGTTCCAAGACTTAGAGAAATATAGTCTTATCCAGGATAAAAACTCCTTGCCTTAAAAAAAATAACTAAAACAAACAAACAAAAACTGCTTGCCTTATTATTTGACTTCTATTTTCACATAGCAATCATTTTATACTACTTCTCAACGTTTAACATATAGATTAACCCTTCAATACATAGTCCTCCTACCTCACTTTATGATCCTCATCATATAACAAGTAACATAATTTTGTGACATCTTTCAGAATATATTTCTTAGCTTCCTGTTTTTATACACACACATACACATAAATTTCTGTTTCTCATTTCAAGTTGAATTTTGTGCCTAAGGATACATGGTAAAAGCTCCTATCCACCATCCAGTCTCTTTTCTATCAGTTTGTTTTTTTAAAAAATTCAAATGGTTCTAATTTCAAAACAAATCTGACTCAGGTTTAGTCAGGAAAACTCATCCCCAAAACCCATTCCTTCACATTTTCCTCTTAATCCAAAATTCTTACATTTTTTCCTAACAGAATCCACGTTATGATTCTTGGATATTTTACCACACATCCTCCCACAAATCTCCCTCTTCTACCCTCCCGGAAAGGTATAGTGGTATCTAACAAGTTGCAACTTTTCTTTTGTTTCCCCTCCTAGGCACTTGGTACTTGTGGGACCCTGAGCAATTACTAAACTTCTCTCAGCCAATTTTACAGCTTTAAAGTAAGTGGATCAGGGACTTACCTGGTGGTGCAGTGGTTAAGAATCCTCCTGCCAATGCAGGGGACACGGGTTCAAGCCCTGGTCCGGGAAGGTCCCATGTGCTAAGCCCGTGCGCCACAACACAACTACTGAGCCTGCACTCTAGAGCCTGCGAGCCCCAACTACTGAGCCCATGCGCCACAACTACTGCAGCCTGTGCATCTAGAGCCCGTGCTCTGCAACTAGAGAAGCCACGGCAATGGGAAGCCTGCACACCACAACGAAGAGTAGCCCCTGCTCGCTGCAACTAGAGAAAGCCCACACAGAGCAGCGAAGACCCAATGCAGCCAAAAATAAATAAATAAATAAATTTTAAAAAATAAATAAAATAAAAAAAAAAATGGATCCATCTCTGCCTTGTATAATTACTGTGAAGATTAGGGATAAAGAGTCCCGATATATCTGAAGCACTCATCAAGCATTAACTATTATTTTTACTATGTTCTCTGTATTCAGTCTCTTGCAGGAAGAGGTTCAGAGTGAGGACATAATGAAAAATTAATACATAGAGGGTTGATAAGAGTAGTCAGAAAAACAGGTGTTCATTCCAGAACTTGCTTCCTAGTAAAGCAGGGTCCTCAGCCACCTTCTCTGAACCTTGATTCCACTGCATTTTTAGTTTGTGAAGAGGTGGCTTAAATGAATCCATTTGAACTATTAAACTTAATGCCATTTGAGAAAATTCATAACTCTAGAGAAAGCTCTTGCAAAGCATGAACTAACATAGCAAGCACATCCTCAAGTTTCAGAGGTGGTGAGTCTTGCTTGGGGGAAAGTAGTCAATCTCTCCTGCCTGGGTGGAAACACCACACGCAAGGAAAATTACCGCTTTGTAATTTCACAATAAAGGAAGGTCAACTCCTAAGAGGGTCTTGAAGTCCATTACTCCAAATCTTCATTTAATTTCAAAAACATTTGGGAGCCCCTGAAGGCTTTTGAGAAGGGCAGTAACATGATTAGACTACTGCTAGAAGATGAGCCTTATTGCTTAGAAGAGAACAGATGAAGAAGGTAAATGAGGGAATTCCCTGGTTGTCCAGTGGTTAGGACTCAGCACTTTCACTGACAAGGGCCCAGGTTCAACCCCTGGTTGGGGAACAAAGATCCCACAAGCTGCACCACGGCCAAAAACAAGGAAAAAAAGGAAGGTAAATGATAAAATTTTGGTCACTTGAACTACTGCTAAAGGTATTCACTGTTAGCTATTATATATTTCAAATTGTTGTAGAAAGAATAGCTTCTAATAGGAGATGAAAAACCAAGCATTTCATAGATAAGTCAACTAAAGAAATAAAGGGTTTGTGGAGACATAACACCCAGCTGAGTGCATGCCAATTATTTGTCCACACAAACACATAATCTCCTAAATGCTCAATTTCTTAGAGGTAAACTATTTAAAGACCATTTTATTTTGAGCATTTCAAACCCTGACCTGGGGTTTAGGACTGTGTCATTGATTTCTTGAGTGATCTTTGGCAAACCATGCAACTTTTTTTTATTCTAAATCTTCGGGGGGTATTTCAAAACAAGCTTTGAAATCACTGGCATACACAGTCTATCTTTAATCTTTAGGATTCTTGCTGTGCTCTAAAAAGGTTTTTCTTGATTCATTCTGATTCATGGCACAATTAAATGTTGTCTCAGATCTTTGGAGGAGTTGGGGTGGGGGGTTGTAGAATTTAGTGCTTCATATAGTTGCATGAGCATCTTTTTTTAAAATCTGTATATAATTATATTTTTTTCTTTTTTTATTGAAGTATAACTGACTTACAACGTTGTGTTAGTTTCAGGTGTACAGCAAAATGACTGTTTTATATGTGTGTGTGTGTGTGTGTATATATATATATATTTTTTTCATATTCTTTTCCCTTATAGGTTATTACAAAACACTGAGTATAGTTCCCTGTGCCAAACAGTAGGTCCTTTTTGGTTATCTATTTCATATATAGTAATATGTATATGTTAATCCCAAACATCAATTTTGAAAAGAATTTGTATCTGTTGTATATAAAAATATAAATTGCATTAAACATTTCCTTGCCTTCTTAAGCGGAGTATGCTGAATATGATTTAATGTTTTATTGATGACTCAGCCCCGTGATAAACATCTCTTATTATCACAGTGAGCTGTGACTCAGTGATGTGTGACACAACCACCAAGTAACTGAGTGTAATGAAAGTCTACTTACCTTTGCAAATTTCAGAAAAAATAAGCAATAAGAGATTGTTTGCTTTCTAACTACTCATTTCACCCCTGAACTCTGACTTTAGGCAGGATATCGGCAAAGTAGAGCATTCTAGAGCAGTTAGGATGGTAAATGGTCTTGAAATAAGGTCCAGCCAGGGAAATGACTGAAAGAATTAGAGAGGCTTCACTTACAAAGAGAAAACTTAGAGAAGATAAATATTGAAACGTCAGTAGTGTTGTCTTGTGAAAATGCCTTAAGATATAAATCGTAAATACCAAAAGCAGAGAACCAGGACCAACAGGTAAAAATTATTTTGGGGAAGTGGATTTTGACTCAATATAAGAAGAACCCATCTTTGCAATTCACTCTGGTTCACAATTTATATGCAAGATCTGATTTAGCTTCACGGGTAATAGAAAGATGAGCAAACCAGAGTATAGGCCTCCCAAAAAGAGATATTAACCTACTGCAGCTGGAATGTGGCGTGTGTGGGGCAGAAAGCAAGAGAGTTGGAAAAGTAGATGGAACCAGACCATGGTGGGCCTGGAAATCTAAGTTGAGGATATTACATTGTTTTAAACAGGCAATTGGGAGTGATAAAGCATTTTTAAATTCTTTTCAACTCAAATTTTAATTAGAAAAGTATTTTTTTAAAGTAAATCAAGTTTATTGTTAAAAAAACAGAGATATCAAAATATATTACGTACAAGGTGAAAGGTCACCCCCAAACCCAATTCCCAGACGTATCCATGAACAATTTAGCTTGTATCTTTACTTAACCTTTTTGTGGCTCAGGTTCCTCATCTATAATAACAGATAATAATAGTGCTTACCTAACAGAGGTGTTATGAGAATTAAATAATAATTACTAAATCCATGAAAGCAGGGATTTTGTCTTGTTCAAGGCTTCTAAACCTCTGCACCGTTGATATTTTAGGTTGAATAATTCTTTGCTCTGGGGAGCTGTCTTGTGCATTGTAGGATATGTAACAGCATCCCTTGGCTTCTATTCACTAGATGCTAGTAGCAACTCCCATATACGCAAACTCCTGTGATGACAAAAAATGTTTCCAGACATGGCTAAGTGTCTCCTGGGGGGCAAAATCACCCCAGTTTGAGAATCACTGATCTCATTTACTGTTGAATGCCTATCATTTAGCACAGCATGTAATACATATTTGTTGAATTGAATGAAAAGAATTAATACACGTAAAGCTCCTTGAACATAGGAAGCACACACATAGGAAACCCTCAGTGTTAGTGTTAGCTTTTTTAATTATACTAGTTTCCTATAGGACTATACCATATAAAACTATTTCCACATAAATGGAATCATATGTACTTCACTGTAACTTACAATTTTTCACTAACAATATATCTTAGACACCTTTTTATGTCATTACACATAGATGTAGCTCTATCTCAATCATTTTCTATGGAATCATAGTATTCTGGTATGTGGAATGTGTCCTATCATATCGATTCATTTATCTAATTCACTATTGATGGATATTTAGGTTAATTATTGCTATTATAAACAATGCTACAAAGAACATTTTCCATCAAGAATTTTTAACAAAGTAACGACACAATCAGAGCTACACAATGTATTACATTCTAATTTCAAAGATTCTGTATTTAAGGGTATCCAAAGAAACAGAACCAATAGGAGATAGATAGATAGATAGATGATAGACAGATAGGCATAAAACGATTTATTTTAACAATTGCCTCACATGATTATGGAGACAGGCAAGTCCAAAGTCTGCAGGGTGGGCCAGCAGGCTAGAGACTCAGAGAGGAGCCAATGTTGTAGTTCACTTCTAAAAGCCATCTCCTATGGATGGGAATTCCTTGGCAGTACAGTGGTTAGGGGGGCACGGGTCCGATCCCTAGTCGGGGAACTAAGATCCCACATGAAACGCAGTGTGGCCAAAAGAAAAAAAAATGGTTTAAAAGCCATCTCCTGTGGAACTCCCTCTGTCTCAAGGGAGCTCAGTCTTTTCTTCTAATCAGGCCTTCAACTGATTAGATGAGGCCCACACCCAAAATATGGAAGGCAATATGCTTCACTCAAAGTCCACCAATTTAAATGTTAATTCATCCAACAGAGACATCCAGAATGATGTTTGATGACATATCTGGGCACCACAGCCCAGCCAGGCTGACACATAAAATTAATCATTACCATATTCCTGGTCAACTATAGAGAATCTCATCAGTAGCGACACATTAACAGAGGCTGTCTAACCATCTGAGAGGAAAACTGTAAAGATGAACCATGTGCTGACTGGGAGGCTGGCCTGGATGAACTCTGTGTTCTTTGGGGTTCTGAGTCTGGACTGTAGTGATGATGCCCCCGGGGAGAGTGATGCCTGCCTTTCCCCCCCACCTCATCATGGCAGTAGACTAGTGTATTCTTGTGGTTTATGTGCCAACTGCTTAGAATTCTTCTGTCTTCTTGGGGCTGTCAGGCAGTCAACTGTCACTTCTTGATGTTACTGCTGTATCTGCCTAAAGCAGCTAATAATGGATGTGAAAGCCCTTTGTATAATTGTTAATGCCAAGGAAATGTGCAGCAAAATGCACCGCTGTAGTCTCCTATGGGCTACATAAACCCAGATAACCACGCTTATTGTATAATTATGTCTGAAATTTAAGTAAATAAACAATGAGTGAGGGCCTAAGTGTTTTTTTATGGCTGAAAAGTACTGACTGACTTAATGCATGAATCTTGTAACATCTATTTATATGCAGTGAGACTTGGGGGATTATCCTAGTTTCCCATCTGGGTTCTAGATATGTGAGATGAGTGGGTGAGGTAGTTTTACATCGATGCCATGTTGTCCTAAATTACCCATCATTTCTGCCTAAATTGTCTGTGGAACAAGGCAACAACTATACAGATAAATACACTAAATAAGCACACAAATAATAATTCTCCAGTCTCAATAAGTACTTCTCTACTCATAAATTGAAAAATTAACAGTCTCTGCTTCGCTGCTTAGTATGAAGTTCCTTTACGTTAAAATTAGGTTCATGTTCATGAAATAAGGTTAGAAATTCAGAGAAGGGAAGAAATCTACTATTTAAAAATGTACCACTGTTTATGTTTAGCTAACACTTTTTAGCACCTAGATATTAAAATATATAATGATTAGGAGTTAAGGGTATTCCATAATGTCATCATTCTTTTTTTTTTTTTTGCGGTACGTGGGCCTCTCACTGTTGTGGCCTCTCCCATTGCGGAGCACAGGCTACGGACGCGCAGGCTCAGTGGCCATGGCTCACGGGCCCAGCCGCTCCGTGGCATGTGGGATCTTCCTGGACCGGGGCACAAACCCGCGTACCCTGCATCGGCAGGCGGACTCTCAACCACTGTGCCACCAGGGAAGCCCAATGTCATCATTCTTTTACTTCAAGAGGTCCATCATTAACCTTTCCATGAATTCCATATCTTTTAGATCTTCCTAAATCAACACCTACTCTAAATTACTACTCAAATTAAACCCTAATTTTACATCTGCAGTCTCTCTTTTCTAGTCTGAAAAGTCTACCAGCTCTTCTGTCTGGTCCTCATTTCTACTTCACCCCAGAATCTGGCTCGAAGCCTGGACTTTCACAAATCCAATTGCTGGCAAGCAAATCCTCTACCAAACATCTCTCTCACATGTCTGTGTATTAAAAATAGCTCTCATGACCCACTAATGCTTCTTACTCACACGAAAGTGCAACTCCAGACCCCAGGAATGGCAGAGTGGAAGAGGGCAGTGTGTGAAGAAGGGGAACACCAATATTCAGAAATAATTTTCTAAACTTTCATATTGATGTTGAACTTGTCCCTGGTATTTCCATCAGGAAACATATTTGCAAGTGATTTTATGTGAAAAATTTTTTTTAACTCACTTTTCTGAGGAGGCACATTTTCTTAAGTGTCTGGGATGGCTAATTTGACACTGCCATGTTTATTTATGGGTCACAATGTTTAGACTAACATTATACCTTTGAATTCAGTCATTCCTTCATTCAGGAATCACTACTGAACACTTTCTATGATGGGCAGGGCTGCCATGTTCCCCAACTCCAAAAAGCACTATTTTCATTGTATTCCCTGGAGTTGAGCTCTATAGGGCATTCCTTGCAGTTGCATATTTACCAAAGAGCATTTAAAAAGTATGAATGACACAGTCACATAGGCTGGGCCCTCTGGGAATGATCAATAAACATTTTTCAACGTAAGTAGATTATTGTGCATTGTGTTATTCATTCATTCCTGCTGGTTATTCATTAATGAATAGCCCAGGCTTATGTTTTTCTTGGCCTCCATCTGGTGGCTCTCTCTATATCCCTGACATGAAAGTACACTTAGTAATCAATGGAAGCACAAAACAGACAGACATTCGAAACCAACTATGAACTAGGCAATAAAAATACTAGTTTCATTAAAAGTTTCTGTCTTGGACTTCCCTGGTGGCGCAGTCAAGAATCCGCCTGCCAAAGCAGGGGACACGGGTTCGAGCCCCGGTCCAGGAAGGTCCCACATGCCACGGAGCAACCAGGCCCATGCGCCACAACTACTGAGCCTGCTCTCTAGAGCCCGCAAGCCACAACTACTGAGCCCGCGTGCCACAACTACTGAAGCCCGCACGCTAGAGCCCGTGCTCCACAGCAAGAGAAGCCACTGCAATGAGAAGCCCACACACCGCAGCGAAGAGTAGCCCCCGCTCACCACAACTAGAGAAAGCCGGCGCCAGCAAAAAAGAACCAATGCAGCCAAACATAAATAAATTTAAAAAAAAAAAGTTTGTCTTGTAAAATGTTGATAACATTTATTAACCAGTGAAATAAAGTCCAGCCCTTCTTCCCAAACAGCTGACAACACGACCTTCATAAACAACAGAAAGCCAAGTATGATTTTCATGACCATTCCTTCTATTTTTTTAATCAAGCTATAAAAAAATTACTTTTCTTTTTTTTATTAAAGTACAGTTGATTTACAATATTGCTTCTCTTTAATACAACCAATGCAGAAAGTTCATAAAATCTAGTAGCAAGAGGTTTATTACCATTTGCAAAAGTGTTGTTTCAGTCAGAGAAGTTTTTTTCCTAGTGTAGCTGACCTTTGTCATAATTCCTTTTCACCCCTGTCAAACATTTCTAAGACTTGACATAACTGCTTATGGTAGTTGGATCAAAAACATCTTGTGATTCATGTAGAAATAATTCTTTAAACGGAGGAATTTATATGATGCTGCCTTTTACCATTCATTAAGCACCTTTTTATGTTGGGCCTACTTGTAATGTGTATTACAAGTGTATTGTGTATTATGTAATGCACATATGTAATGTATTACATATGTATTACACATTATGTAATGTGTATTATGTCAGCTGATAAGAGGAAATGGCGTTCAGCATTTTCACTAGCTTCTAGTAAGAAATCTCTCTTTCAAATAACCTTCACTCAATACTCACCTGTACTGAGTGCTGGAAGGAGGCGGGTACAAAGGTGAACCACATGTGATCTGTGCTCTCTATACGCATGCAATCTGGTGCCTGAGACACTCGTTTCCTCAAAAGGCAAACTCACAGGGGCTATAACCATGGATTAAACGTGAGCTTTGAGAATATGGGAAGATTAATTCTAACTGGGGGATTTGCAAGTGTGTATAGTGACCACGTGGGAATGTCAGAGGAACAGGAAAACGAGATTAAGGAGTGAAGAGAGACTTGAGAAATTTAAGAATGGAAGTCTGCTTGAGGAATTCAGACTTAACCCGTATAAATCCTGGGTCTTGAAAGCCAACTTGCTCAGATCTGTGTTTCCTTAGCACCACCGTATGCATTCTCCTGTTTCACATGGGAGAATGTATTATTTAAGGTCTACCAAGCTCTCCCCGACCCTCCCTCTACTGCTGATCCCCTTGACCTTTCTGCTCCTGTAAGAGCACTCCACTTCCACCAAATATTTTCACTTTTACCTCCCTGTGTGACTTGAACTCTGTCACCTCTGTGGTTTCCCTCAAACTCTACCATTGGTCTGGAACCCTTCCTTCCGCATTCCTCTCCAACTATCCAATTTATACACTCAGTATTTATTTAAATTACATGTGCCTGTTCCTTTTTTTTTTCACTGAGGGCCTAAGTATATATTAAGCAGTGTGTGAGCTACAAGTTATACCAGATCAGGTCAGTACCAATCAGGGAGTTTACGGCCTATCTAAATCCTATCCATCCTTTGAGAGAATGTCTCCAGACCAGCCTGGTCTGTGAAATTCTATGGTATGTTCAGCAATGTCAGTACCAATTACATAAATGATCTAAACTATTTCCTGCAGATCTCCCTTTAAAAAAAATGTTGTTTGAAATATTTATTATTGTTTACTTTTTCATCAGTTAAATAACGTTAAGCTCCTTCGCAGTAGCGATCCCATTTCATCTATCTTTGCTTCTCTAACAGCACAAATTTAAAAGTTTTCTGTATTATAGTTGCTATCGGTGCTCAACAAATAATTGATGTTTACAAAAGAAGTTAATGAACATTATAATATTAGTATATTTATATTACATGTTAATATATATGTATCTAATACATACATTAGCATAATGGACCACTGTTACGATGCGCTGCATGTATCTGCACATTTTTAAATTTCATGAACCAATATCTTCTTAAAAAAAGTAATGCATATATGTGCATGTGTGTATATATATGATGAAAGTTTATTTTCCTAATTAAGATTTCTTCAAAAATCCATTGTTACATAAATTATACCACCATGAAGTTGTTGTGCAAAAAATCTGTTAATTTGTTATCAGATTTTTATAAAGCTGAAAAAAATCAATTTTTCATAAAAGTAGAAACATTACCTTAGAATAAAGAATAGGATTTTAAACTGAATAAACTAATGTGAAAAATCATTACAGCATCCTAATTATTTTGTCACTTAAATCATTTAAGCAAGCTACAGAAATCTGGAGGTGAGAAAGTAAAAGTTAGAAAGACAATGTCATAGTATTGTTGGTTGAGTGAGTTTTTCAGTTAATTCTTACAAGCAACCTGCAGAGAGGTCTCAATAGCTACAGTTGGACTCAAAGAAGTTAAGTAATTTACCCAAGTGAGGTCCCTAAAACCCAGTATTCAAACCCAGGTGTCTGTGACACCAAGGTCCTCGCTCTCTCTACTGTGTTTCCTGGTACTACTCTTAGCAGGGAAGTATAGAGAAACTTCAAGGAGGTGGTGGCATTTTGAGTTTGGCCTCCAGGAAATGATAGGTTTCTGTGTGCAGAGATTGAGGGTAAAATATTCCAGGGTAAGGAACAAAGTGTATTAAGGCATGAATGCAGGGAATGAAATGAATGCTATGGTGAGCATCCCAGATCCCCTCTAGGATTGAGGCATTCATTCCCCCAGCAGCTGGCAGGTGGGTGGGTGATGGCTCTCTAGGATTTGCTCTCAAAAAGAGCCACCTTTCCATGGGCAACCCACACACATAACTACTCAGTGTTGGATGGAGGGTGGGAATATGAAGCCTAACCCCCTTGCCTCAAGATGGGGCCATTCTGAAGGGTCACCCCAGCTCCAGAACTTTGTTGTGACAGCATCTCCTCCATCTTCTGCCTAATCTTACTTCCTTCACTTCCCAATAACTTTCTTCATGCACATCTCCATCTCAGAGTCTATTTCCCAGCAAAGTGGACCTAAGACAGTTGGAAATATATCAATCAATCAATCAATCGACAGGATGGCATACAACAATGATAAAAGAGAGAGAAAAATTCTGTTTGGAGAAAACCTTGAATTCCATGCTAAGGAATTCGGACTTTATCCTGTGGAACAATGGTTTCCATACTTTCATAAATGTCTACTTTTCTGTTTTGTAATATAGAGCATATATTAGTCAAGTAGTACATACACACACACACAGGTACTTTTATGTGTTCTAATTTTTTTTTTTTTTTGACTAATAGATGTGTGCAATCAAAAACTGAGACCACATTGGGAAAGTCAATTAGGTCTTTTTTATTTATTTATTTATTTTTTAGAAGAAAGGTATGCTCGGGACATAATTAGAATAGTGGGTCTCAACCTTCAACCTAGGAGAATCAACTGGGAACTATCAAAAAAATATTAATGACCAGGCCCCACCCTGTGGTGCTCCAAGGACAATGATGCTTCAAGGACAAAGGATGACCCTGCCTGAAAAAGTTTCAGCATTACACCCCCTACCAGACTCTTAATCTCCCTCTCCACCATGTTGCTATGGTTACGAAATTCCTGAGCCCACCTGAGTGACGCCCACCTGGGCAACGGGACCTGTCCCAAATAAGGAAAGGCATATGCCCTGCCCCACTCCCACCCTATGGAAGAAAGGTATATGTGCCTCGACCAATCAGTAAATGAAATTTTCACCTCGGACCATTCCTTTGTTTTCTGGCTATAAAAACTGATCAATAGCACATGTTCGGGCTCGACTCTCCCAGACTACTAGAAGTCGGCCCCCTGTTCCGTCAGTGACGCTTCCCTCTAATAAGTTCTATCTTCTTTACATTCTGCCTTGTGCCTGGAAATTCCTTTCCAACCCGCGTTCGGACCACGACACACCCCAAACCAATTATATTAACTCTCTGGGGTGGGAAAACAACATCAATATTTTTCTTTTACTTTGATGTTTCTAATGTGCTGGGGTTAAAGAACCACTGAATTAGAGTTACAATCAAGCTTGATTTGAATGAATTAATTTGAACTATTAAAGATCCTGAAAAGTAGCCATCTTGTTACAGAGGAATAGAAACCTAAATATTTAAGAAGTGCTTTTACCTTAAGTATAGGGTCTGTATTGGAAATAAATATGGTTATTCTCTCTACATTTTGTTTTTACTTCCTTGTAAAGCCTAGCAGTCACGTGGCCCCCCTCCAGAAAGAAATGAGTAACTCACCCATTAAGAGACCTTTTACATAAGCCACTTTCTTATCTGCTAGAATTTGAGTGAGCTGTCTCAGCCTCTCAGCTTGTTTTCCTGAGTTTACACAATAATAAAACACACACAATGACCCTCTTACTCTTCTTTTACCAGCCATTATTTAATACTGATTAGCTTTGAAGTGCAAATTGCCATATCAAATAGCAAGCTACTTGCAGTCACCTGGGCTAAGGCTGTATTCGAGTGAAAGTCAAAACGATTTTATGCAAAGACAACATACAAAGTCCTTCCAAAGGCCCCTAGGAGATGACCAATTTTTTCAGGATTATATTCAGGATATGAAATTCTTTGAACTAACAGATTATCTTTTCTCCTAAATTCAGTGAACCTTTGCTGACCAGTAGCTGAACTTTCAAAGCAATCAATGCTTTCAGCATTTTGTTTACATCAAAGTATGACTAATACCTGTATGAGAGGGAATTTCTATAGGAGAATCTCATCTAGCCTATTACTTTAAGACATTAGGATTTGTCTTAACTAGAGAGTAAAAACTTCTTTTTTTTTTTTTTTTTTCCCTGCAGCATGGCTTGAGGGATTTCAGTTCCCTGAATCCTAACCACTAGACCACCAGGGAACTCCCAGAGAGTAACAACTTTAGCACTGCAAAATATCTTCAAGATTACCTAATTCACCCTCTTCAGTTTACAGATAAGCACCGAGGTCTAGAGGGCCTTTACTAGGTCAGTATTAGGAAACAGGGTTGGTTGCTGAATGGTAAATTCCTGTTGGGGTAGAAACTGAGCAGACATTGGCAGGCGGGTGTCAAACCAGCTGAAGTCCCTAGCCCGAAATTCAAGGTTTGAAAGGAAGATACAGAGGCTGAGCAAAACTTAAAAACAGGATATCAAGACTAGGGCTGATTTCTCAAAAGCAGCAGGAGGGAATGGGGCTGCCCCTAGAGCCACCGAGCTCTGGTCAAACTAGGCATTCCTCTGTGAGGTCGATGTGGAGAAGCCAGATTACCCAGTGGGATAGTTGAGAAATGACACAGACCTGGGGCAAAAGTGCTATGCCTGCCACAAGCTATGGAAGCACCATCCTGTTTTCCTTCTCCTTAAAATATCTCCTCTTACAGATATCTGCCTGGTGGTTGCCAAGGGCTGGAGGGAAGGGAGAATGGGGAGTTCTTATAATATTTAATGGCTACGGAGTTTCATTTGGGGATGTGGACAAAAGAATGTTGCCTGTCATTCCAGTACAACAAGTGTTGCTGTCCCGACTGTGCACCCTCAGGGGAATTCAGGATGGAGAAAAATAGGATACTGGCCCTAGATAGTTAAGATGCATGGCAAAGAAATAATTTCAATGAGCCCAGGCTCTTGCATCTCCCAATACATAGAAAAGCACTAAAATTATTAACTTGAGATGTCTGTTTTTTGTGATTAGCAGTAGTCTTTTGATGTTCAAATACATGTTTTGTTTGTTTGTTTTTAGTAAAAACTCCTAAATATTCTGGCTCCTCCCTTACCTTTTTGGAACAGTTCCTCAGAGCTATCTGAGAGGCTATTTCCTGGGCTATAGTCCTCAGTAAGATCCCCTAATAAAACATAACTCTCCACTTTTTTTTTTTTTTGGCCATGCTGCACGGCATGCAGGACCTTACCCCGACCAGGGATCAAGCCTGAGTCCCCTGCACTGGGAGCATGGAATCCTAACAACTGAACCACCAGGGAAGTCCCTAACTCTCGACTTTTAAGTTGTGTGGTTTTTTTCAGCCAACAGGGAAGATGAAAAAGTTCTAGAAGTGGATGGTGGTGACGGTTGCCTGACAATGTAAATGTACTTACTGCCACTGAACTGTACACTTAAATACGGTTAAAAAACCAAATTTTATGTTACATATATTTTACCACACAAAGAGTCTGCCATTAGTTCTTTTTTTTTTTTTTAAACAGCTTTATTGGGGTATAATTGCTTTACAATGGTGTGTTAGTTTCTGCTTTATAACAAAGTGAATCAGTTATACATATACATATGTTCCCATATCTCTTCCCTCTTGCGTCTCCCTCTCTCCCACCCTCCCTATCCCACCCCTCCAGGCGGTCACAAAGCACCAAGCTGATATCCCTGTGCTATGTGGCTGCTTCCCACTAGCTATCTACCTTACGTTTGTTAGTGTGTATATGTCCATGCCTCTCTCTCGCTTTGTCACAGCTCACCCTTCCCCCTCCCCATATCCTCAAGTCCATTCTCCAGTAGGTCTGTGTCTTTCGCCATTAGTTCTTAATTCACCAACATCTTCTGCCTTTTTAATAAATTTCCCATTCTCAGTTTTTTTAAAAACTCCAAAAAATTCAAGAATTCTGCTTGAGAAAATCATTACCAGACTGAACATCACTTGGTAGATAGTCAAATCTCTGAGCAAATTTAGTTTTTTTTTAAATTTTGTCAGAAGCAATTGGTAAACAAAGAACTGTAAATTTTAGAGAAACTGAAGTTTTCTCACAGCCACAAGTAAAAATGTTAGTTCCCAATACTACTTTCCCCAAATAAAAAAGATCTTTCAAAATAATAACATATAGAACTGTCTCTTTGTAAGCATTTAAAACATGCAAAAGAAATAGGAAGGCGAGCCTTTTGGAATTGCCATTTTACAATCAAGAAAACTGAGGATTAGAGAGGGTAAGTATCTTGCCCATAGTTATATAGTCTGGAAGAACAAGGTCTACCCTGGAATCTAAAGCAGACTCCAAACCCTCGTTGTTAATTTGTTGTTCATATGCAAATGTATTTCTTGCTTCAGGTTATGTAATCATTGTAAATAATGGGGTAGGGATGAGAGTAAGGCAATGGCATTGAATAATGCCCCAAATAACGGAAATAAATTCCTTCTAAGTAATGGGAGTTCTCATAAGGCACTCCACCTGGAACCTCCCTCCAAAAGCAGGCCATCAATAAAAACTAGCAGTGGAAGCAAAAAGAAAGCCATTTTGCAGAGGGAAAAAGGAGGGTCATATACCACGTACACAGAGCTGACTGTAGCAAGCAGGAATATCTGGAACAACTAGCATGATGTGGATGAAAAGTCTGAGTGTTTCCGACTGAATTTTGAATGGTTATAGACTGAGAATTCTATACAGTTTCTGTATTTAGCCCCATAACGGGAAGTTCTCAGCCCAGCATGAATCTGTATGGTACAGCCTAGGACAAAGACTGGAACGAGTTTCGAAAGAATTAGCAGGTGAATCAGAGCCAGGACAATCAAGAGAACAAGTACAGAGATGTTTATCTTACTTTCAGTTACAGGTTTTTCCAACACCCTACTGAGAAGGTGTTGACAGTCAACACCTTTGGGGTCATATATGGTCTAGATATCTTGGTTTTCACATGTATCAGGAACAATATATTTGTACATGTATTTACATTTAGGTAAGCCAGGCCTAGGGAAAAACTATGGGCAAAGGCAGCCACAAATTTGCATTTCCCCATATCTACTCTTTATGTATCACTTGAGAACACCAGTTTTCTCCTATTCCTCCAGAATTGTTCTAGGGGGCACTAAAGACTATTTTCATGATCAACTTGGTCTAGTTCTTAGAACCAGGTTTTTTCCCTCTCTGAGTTCAACTCACTGTAGTTATTAGATATGAATCTGGCCACTTCCAATCTGCTGAGTAGCGACTGTGATGCCAATGTTTGCTGAAGTTGCTGCCACTGCTGTTGAACTTGCAGAGGTATGCTGTTCTGGTGCCAGTGTCTGCTGGAGAAGGCAACATCTCCTTTCTTTAATCTATGAAGTCAGATGGCCTAAGTTCAAATTCCAACTTTGTCATTTACTAGATATATTAATACTGGCAGGACTTCCCTGGTGGTGCAGTGGTTGAGAATACGCCTGCCAAAGCAGGGGACACGGGTTCGAGCCCTGGTCCGGGAAGATCCCACATGCTGCGGAGCAACTAAGCCCGTGCACCACAACTACTGAGCCTGCGCTCTAGAGCCTGTGAGCCACAACTACTGAGCCTACATGCTACAACTATTGAAGCCTGCGTGTCTAAAGCCTGTGCTCCACAACAAAGAGAAGCCACTGCAATGAGAAACCCACGCACGGCAACGAAGAGTAGACCCCGCTCGCCACAACTAGAGAAAGCCCCTGTGCAACAGCAAAGATCCAATGCAGCCAAAAATAAATAAATAAACAAACAAACAAATAAATAAATATTAGGAAAAAATACTGACAAACATTTGTATATTTATCAAATATAAATTTGAATTTATATTTGATAATATAAATTTATTTAAACACAGCCTTTACCTGATAGAGTTGTGGTAATGATGACATAATGCATGTAAAACATTTCGTTAACATTTATTGAGTGCTTTTCTCTTTTTTTGAATTGCAATATCATTTAATACTATTTTCAACTGCTTTAATGACAGTATCAATTCTGACAGTTTGAGTACAGTATACAGAAATCAGGTTGTGGGTAGCATGGTGCAGTTGAAAGAAAAGAAGCCTTGGAATCTAAACCCAAATGATCAAGATGAGATCACCAGTAAGGGAACAAATGGGCATGATGTGATTGAGTGCTTATTTTAGACTGTCTTAATCTGTTTGGGCTGCTATAACAGAATACCATAGACTGGGTGGCTTATAAACAACACAAATTTATTTCTCACAGTTTTTGAGGCCAGGAAGTCCAAAATCAAAATGCTCACAGATTTGGTATCTGTTGAGAGCCTGCTTCCTGCATTCTGGAGAAACAGCTTCTCATTGTGTCCTTACATGGTGGAAAGTACAGGGAACTCCCTGAGGTCCCTTTTATAAGGGCATCACCTTACCATCATATTGACGGTTAGGATTTCAACATAGGAATATTGAGAAGACACAAGCATTCAGTCTGTAGCATGAGCTAAGCCATGTACTGATATTTGTCATTATTGGTAAGAAGGGGAATATGCCACTCTCGTGGCATATTGCATATGCCCGTGTTTAACTCTGCCCGTGTTTAACTCAGTCTTTATATACAGCCCCTCACTTTAGGACCTAGACTGGCCTAGAACAACATGAATGGCAGACACCGCTATACTCAGAAACAGCTGTTTGCGCAGACCTGGATATGACTCACTCCTGGGGTGAACCAAGTATCCAGGAGACTTAATAAACTGTACCTAGTTCATTCATTACATAATTCCAGTACAATAATAATGTGTTTCTTTTTAAAGTACCAATTAAAAATTATCATATAAAAAGGAAAAAAAACACAATTTTCAGCGGCTTTCAGGCATTCTTAAGGAAGACCCCAAATATGATAAACTCCTCTAAAATTTGAGTTCCCCAGGCTCAAAAAACACAGGTAAAGTGAAATATTTCTTACAGAAAGGTGCCTGGTGGGTCATATTTATCCTACATGAGGAATTTTATGAATTCCTCCTGGGAATTTGTCCTATAGACATACTTTCATATGTATAATAGGTATATGAAAAAAGATGCTAATTGCAGCAGTGTTTATATATGCATGAAAGGAAATAAATATTTACCTGCAGAGAACAAGCTAACTAAATCATGGGTTTTTTTTTTTTAATTGAATTAAATCTCTATGTTCTGATATGGAAAGATTTCCAATATAAATAAGTTTAAAAAGTAGGTACAAAAAAATGTCTGTAGTATGTCCCCATTTACATGTATGTGCGAGCATTTTAACAGACATATACATGTTTGGGTTTATATACATAAAACAATTCTGGAAATACATTTTAGAAATTACTGATGGGGGCGTCAGTGGCAATAGCTGTTTCAGATGTTCTGACTGAATACCTTGCCAACTTTGATTTCCATAAAATTGTGAATGGACATAAAACAGACAAGGGACAAATCAATTACATCTGTAAGATTTAGGAATCAAAATGATACCCCATACTACTTCCTCCTGATTGCTTGCTTATTTTAAACAATATTTAACATGTCAAAATTCCAATGAAAGAATTTGGATAATCTCTAGGAGTTTGTTAGGGAGAAAAAGTGCTCTACATTATGGTAATTTCCTTTTACTAAACCTTCACTTAGGTTGTCTTCTCCAGATTCTTACTGACATCCCAGAACTGGTAGGGCCATATAGTTATTTAAGTATTATCCACTCCTTCTTCATGTTCACAAGACTTGAGAAAAAAAATCACTTGTTTGTAGTGACCTGAGAGAACTGAATGTTGCAATGAGTTATTTAATATTATTTCTATATTCTCTCACTTTTGTTAGGGCCACATATTATAAAGAAGAAAATGTCTTACAATTAAACTATAAAACAGCTTAATGAAAACATAAAATGCATAAATCAAGAACCCTCAGGTAAAATGGTCAAATAACAATGATATTTAGAAAAGAAAGAAATATTGCAGTCCTAAAGGAAAAAAAGAAAATGAGAACCAAAACAATATTAAGATACAACTAATGAATTGATAATAAATGGCAAGGGGTGAGATAACCGCAAGTAAAAACTACCTTACTAAAAGAGATCATCACAGTGAAAGCAGAATGAAAAAGCCAAGGATAGAAGCAATTAGAGAGGGGCTAATAGATACGGAAGATAAAGGTAATCTAAGTATAATTGATGTTCTTGAAGAAGAGAACTTAAAAATGTAAGGAAAAAATTTTTTAAACTTTTTTTTTTTAAGATCTCTGTTCAAGTCTCTCTCTCTCTCTTTTGTTGCTGTTGTTGTTGTTGTTGTTGTTGTTGCTTTTGGCCACACCGCGTGGCTTGCAGGATCTCAGTTCCCCAACCAGGGACTGAACCCGGACCACGGCAGTGAAAGCCCGGAATCCTAACCATTAGGCCACCAGGGAACTCCCCCTTGCAAGAAAAATTTTATCCAAGAATATAATTCAAGAAATGTCCCTGAAATGGCCAAAAACTTAATATGCGGAACAAAATATCACCTCCAAAGAAAATCTGATATAGAACATTCAACTCATAGACAAACTGATGGGCTTCAAAAACAAATTTTTTTCAGGCATCTAGGTTTTATAGGTAAACGACTAGGCAGGGAGAGAATTTAGGTTGCCTTCTGACTTCTCCATGATAGTACTCAAGGCCAGAAGGAAAACAGCAGTAGTAACGAGCCTCCAAGAAGACCTTCGAGGATCCCTGCCTCCTGGTAGTCACACCTTTATGTAGTCCACTCCTTTGTTTTAATAGGGTTGGTCAGTGTGCCCAACAGAACCCCGCAGATGTGGTGACATGTCACTTCCAAGGTTAGGTTATAAAAGGCACTTCGGCTTCTGCCCTGGTGGCACTCTCACTCTCTCTTGGATGACTCATTCTGGGGTAAGCCAGCTGCTATGCAAAGGCCACGGCGATGAAGAACCATCTAGAAAGGAAGAGTCTCCGGACAACAACCACCTGAGAGCCATCTTGGAAGTAGATCTAGGCCCCACTAACCCTTGAGATGCCCGCAGCCATAGCCCACAGCTTGAATGAATGAATCCTCCTTGAATGAATTCATTCCATTCCCCATGGAATGAATCCATAGCCCACAGCTTGAATGAATCCTCAGAATGAATCCTAAACCCGAACCACACAGCTAAGCCTCCCCCAGGTTCCTGATCCTCAGAAATTGCGTATGATAACAAAGGCTTGGGGCTTCCCTGGTGGCGCAATGGTTGGGAGTCCGCCTGCCAATGCAGGGGACACGGGTTCGTGCCCCGGTCCAGGAAATCCCACATGCCGCGGGGCAGCTGGGTCCGTGAGCCATGGCCACTGGGCCTGCGCGTCCGGAGCCTGTGCTCAGCGGCGGGAGAGGCCACAGCAGTGAGAGGTCCGTGTACCGCAAAAAAAACCCCAAAATAACAAATGCTTGTTGTAAATGGCTAAAATTTCACGTAATTTGTTGCACAGCAGTAGATAATTAAAACAATCCTCAAAAAGGGAAATAGAATATGACCCAAGGATAATATACAGGGTAACCTAAGAACAATCTATTCTGACAAGATGTTATTCAAGAATAAAAGTAACCAGTAGATATTTTCATAGAAGAAAAACAAGAGGCAATGCAAGATCCATTAAAAGAACTACTTGTTAAGAAAAAATCAGCCAGTTAAGAGATTAAAGCAAAGAATTCAGAAACAGAACTCGCGGTGAAAAAACTGACAGTGAATATTAACTCTGTGAAAATGGAGGAATGACACTTACTATGGAAATTTTGCTACAGACTGGAAAATAAATGTTAGAAATCATACAATGTATAAACTATAATAATAACAGCAACAATAATAATAGTGTAGATAACAAAAACATTGGGAGGAATTGCAGGAGCGGTAAGGTCCTTGATCTTTCTTAGCAGTATGAAAATAAAGGAAAGCTCATTTACAATGAAGTTGGGAAGCCCTGAAGGAGGAGCTCTCATGCATATGACTCACCCCAGCTTGCAGACCCCAGCAACAGCAAGCTGCCCCCCACCTGCAGCCAATGAAGAACCGCCACAGCCCTCCCCAATTTCTTCCTTTCCTCTCTAAAAGCAGGCCCCACTTTTCTGTTCTCCAGGCTTGCCTATGATTTGCCACAGTTTGCTTGTCCTGACATGAAATTCCTCTGCTCTTCCTGAATAAATTCATTTTTCTGGCTCTTTTTTTTTTTTAAGGTCAATAGCAGGATATTGATTACTATCAGCTAAGATGTAAAGATTTTATTAAAAAATAAACAGGACTCCAATCTCTTTGTATTTTTCATAGATTCTCTGCTAAGATTAACTTTTTAGAAAATATTCTCTCTTGTAATGAAGAACTATGTTTTTAACCAACATCTTAGAAAGAGACCCCATTGAAGTAAAAAGGTATTTATTTGGGGTTTGTTAGGACTGCAGCCCAGGAGAAACAAATTCAAGAAGCACTTGAATTGTTTTCAGCCTGACTACAAAATGGAGGAGACTTATACAGACAAAAGCCCCAAGGTTATAGTTAGTTACATGAGTTGTTTATCAAGAATTATAATGGAAGCTGGCAAGAAGTAAGGATGCTTGTTAAATAAGGGTTGGCTGGGGTCTGGAATGGTTGCATAGTTAGGAGGGGAGACCTTGAAACTATAAGGTTGCAGCTGGCAGGTGTTCTGAATACGCCTGGCAGTGTCCTCGGGTCTGGTACAGTTCAAAGAAAGTTCAAGTTTTCAGTGGTGCAGAGATGTGACCTAGAACAGATCCTCAATGGCTGCCCAAGTCCATTTTTGTATGCCTGAACTGTGACTACTGAATTATAATTTCAATTTGTCAACAATGTCCTGATTTTGAATTTCAAAAATTCCTTTAGTTTCACTTTTCTTATGTTATATATTTGAATTAAATTATATTTAGAAATAGGGTTATATTACCTCACTTGTAGAGAAGTTCATCTTTCACTCTTCCTCCTTATTTTAACTGAAAAATGTTTTAAGTAAGGTTTACTACTGTGTTATTTCTTAATGACAGAATTTGATGATTTTTTTTCACTTTCATTTTTGTACTTTTCTGCATTACATAAAATCTTGGTAACACGTATATGTTGATTTTATAATAATAACTGAGTAATTTTTAACAATAAGATAAAGTACTAGAAGCATATACAATGTGTTTCGTGATTTATTCTAGATGATGGGAACATTTATGGTTGTGATTTTCTTCTTTGTACTTTTCTATATTTCAAAATGTGAATGAATAAAAAATGATTTTTTAAAAAGCAACAAGTAACCAAAAGGTTTTTCATAGTATGCATGTAATTACTGAAATATTTTCTGTTACATACATTTTATTGCTTTATTGACTATAAAAGTAACACATGGTTATTCTTTTTTTTTTTGGCTGCATTGGGTCCTCACTGCTACGCATGGGCTCTCTCTATTTGCTGCGAGCGGGGGCCCTGCCCGTTGCAGTGCGGGGGCTTCTCATTGCGGTGGCTTCTCCTGCTGCAGAGCGCGGGCTCCAGGTGCACAGGGTTCAGTAGTTGTGGCACACGGGCCCAGCTGCTCCACGGCATGTGGGAATCCCCCCGGACTAAGGCTCGAACCTGTGTCCCCCGCATTGGCAGGCAGATTCTCAACCACTGTGCCACCAGGGAAGAACTGGTTATTCTTTAAAAACTGTGAACAGTGTAAAATGTCAACATATAAAATCTATTTTAAAATGTAAGGAAAAGATGTGAACAATAATGGCAGTCTATATTCCATTACACAGTGGTAGGCCCTATAAATAAGCATTTTCTTCTGGTTTCTTATTGTGTATATAATCCACTGGGATGAATGTCCTCCTGGAGAAGGATAGTGACAATCTGTTCACTGCTATATCTCCTGTGCCCAGAACACTGCCTGCACATATGTGGCACTCAATTAATACTTCCTACTTCAAGTTACCATATAATCCAGCAATCCCATTCCTGGGCATATATCCAGAGAAAACTCTAATTCAAAAAGATACATGCACTCCAGTGTTCATAGCAGCACTATTTACAATAGCCAAGACATGGAAGCAACCTAAATGTCCATCAAGAGATGAATAGGGGGCTTCCCTGGTGGCGCAGTGGTTGAGAGTCCGCCTGCCGATGCAGAGGACACGGGTCCGTGCCCCGGTCCGGGAAGATCCCACGTGCCGAGGAGCGGCTGGGCCCGTGAGCCATGGCCGCTGAGCCTGCGCGTCTGGAGCCTATGCTCCACAACGGGAGAGGCCACAACAGTGAGAGCCCACGTACAGCAAAAAAACAAAAACAAAAACAAAAAAGATGCAGACGTAGAGAATGGACTTGAGGACATGGGGAGTGGGAAGGGTAAGCTGGGATGAAGTGAGAGAGTGACATATATATACTACCAAATGTAAAATAGATAGCTCGTGGGAAGCAGCCACATAGCACAGGGAGATCAGCTCGGTGCTTTGTGACCACGTAGAGGGGTGGGATAGGGAGGGTGGGAGGGAGGGAGACGCAAGAGGGAAGAGATATGGGGATATATGTATATGTATGGCTGATTCACTTTGTTATAAAGCAGAAAGTAACACACCATTGTAAAACAATTATACTCCAATAAAGATGTTAAAAAATAAATAGATGTGGTATATATACACAATAGAATGCTACTCAGCCATAAAAAATAATGAAACAATGCCATTTGCAGCAACATGGATAGACCTAGAGATTATCACATTAAGTGAAGTAAGTCAGGGAAAGACAAATATGATATGATATCACTTTTATGTGGAATCTAAAATATGATTCAAACGAACTTATTTAGAAAACAGAGATAGACTCACAGGGACTTCCCTGGTGGCGCAGTGGTTAAGAATCTGCCTGCCAATGCAGTGGACACGGGTTTGAGCCCTGGTCCGGGAAGATCCCACATGCTGCGGAGCAACTAAGACCATGCGCCACACCTACTGAGCCTGTGTTCTAGAGCCCACGAGCCACAACTACTGAGGCCACATGCCACAACTACTGAAGCCTGAGCGCCTAGAGCCCATGCTCTGCAACAAGAGAAGCCACCACAATGAGAAGCCCACGCACCGTAAAGAAGAGTAGGCCCCGCTCGCCACAACTAGAGGAAGCCTGCATGCAGCAACGAAGACCCAACACAGCCAAAAATTAATTAATTAATTTATTTTAAAAAAGAAATAGACTCACAGACATAGGAAACAAATTTATAGTTACCAAAGGTGGGGGGATAAATTAGGAGTTTGGGATTAGCTGATGCAAACTAGTATATGTAAAATAGATAACCAACAAGGTCCTACTGTATAGCACAGGGAACTATATTCAATATCTTGTAATAAGCTATAAAGAAAAAGAATATGAAAAAGAATATATATGTATAAATGGATCACTTTGCTGTATACCAGAAACTAACACAACATTGTACAACACAAATGAACTGTACTTCAATTAAAAAAATAAAGTACTTCCTACTTTAATTCACAAATGGTTTTAAATTGAGATAATGTAATATTTATGGGTTTGCATTTCTCTTTATCCATTTATTTCATATATGTAATAAACTATTCCCCATGTGACTAAACATTTTATTAAAACATTTTGTCTGCTCATCGTCAATTACATGGAGTTCATTTATTTCACTATTTCCCTCTTGTTACACAGTTAAATTTTTCCTAAAATCTCATTTTTATAGAAGTTCAAGAAATAGCCTTGTACATAAATTTGTCTGCATATCTATTGAGGATTATCCCTCAGAACAGAGTCTAGGGGGCTTCCCTGGTGCCGCAGTAGTTAAAAATCTGCCTGCCAATGCAGGGGACACGGGTTCAAGCCCTGATCCGGGAAGATCCTACATGCCGCGGAGCAACTAAGCCCATGTGCCACAACTACTGAGCCTGCGCTCTAGAGCCTGCAAGCCACAACTACTGAGCCCATGTGCCACAGCTACTGAAGCTCACGTGCCTAGTGCCCCGTGCTCTGCAACAAGAGAAGCCACAGCAATGAGAAGCCCGCGCACCACAACGAAGTGCAGCCCCCCCTCGCGGCAACTTGAGAAAGCCCACGCGTGGCAACGAAGATCCAACTCAGCCAAAAATAAATAAAATAACATAAGTAAATTTAAGAAAAAAAGAACAGAGTCTAAAATGTAGAATTACTAGATCAATGAGCATAAATATTTTTTAGGTACCATGATTTAGTAATTTATGACATAGTTACTACTAACATTTGAGAGCTTACTCTGTATAAGATATTTTACCAAGAACTTGAGTCATATTGTCTCTTTGAGCTATTACAGTGATGCTACAATGTTAATACTGTTGCTATTCTCATTTTGCAGATAAGAAAACCTAGGCTGAGAGAATAACTTTCCTGAAGTCACACAATTAGTAAGTGGTGGAGGCAGGATTGGAAACAAAGCAAGACAACCCCAGGACCTAACTCCATTCCTCAAAAGTGAAAGTTTGCTTGGGTTTGTAACTCACGAGCACCCATTTACTAGCTGTGGGATCTATGCAAGTTACTTAATCTCTTTGGCTTTGGTTTTCTATAAAATGGAGTTCATAATAGTACCTTCCATTGTGAGAATTAAATGAGAAAATGTACATTAAACTCTTACTAGTGCTGATACATAAGAAGAACTCAACATGTTAGCTACCCAGTTGTTATCTTGTTATTTATAAAGTTCTGAATATACCCTGCACATTTTCTATCAAAGCCTCACACATTACATTCCCACCAGGAATGTTGTCGACAGATTTATGTTGCTGCAGACTATACTGGGTTCCAAGACTGCCAAGAAAAATAATACACCAAAGAGATGACCTATGCATAACAGAACTTACTTCCTTTTGCTTGCACATCATATATGCATCCTAAAGGTGTTATTTGAATTTCCAACACTAAGTTTCCTTTCTGTTCTTTGCCATAATATTCATTTTGGAAAGAGGAATGTAAATAAGTGGAGAATTGGCAGAGTAATTTTGGTAAATCAAACTCTTAAAATTAATTTGATATGAAACCTCTGGTTAATGAGGGCAAAACTGAGCTTGTTTGAAATTACTGATAATTTCATCATTATCCTATTTTTTTTCCTATGCATACAAGAAGATGGGGAAGAGAAGGAGAAATAATGGTACTCCTAAGACTTTGCTTAATTTCTGAACCAGATAGAGACATATTTAATTTATACATTACTACTTATTTCATCCAATTTTTTTATCCTTATTGCAGCCAAATGAAGCAGTTTGATATTATACTCAACATACTCTCATAATTTGTAGACAATTGACAATAATGATCTCAAGAATTTAAAAAATGTAATTATATTCAAAGTATTCAAAATTTGATGATGAAAGTACAAAGTGTAGAAATTGGATAAGTACTTTCATCAAAATATGGAAATTAAAGGTAAAAATTCAAATAATAAAAATTTCTATATTTTTCAAAAATATTCAAAGATGTATTGAAATGAAACTACAATTCTAACACAAATTAGAATTTAACAATATCACGATTTTAAATCAAAATGATTTTTAAGTGCTGAATTTTTATTTACCTTTTGGAAATTTAATTGCATTGTATTAATTTTTTAAACTAAGCATAATTCTAGCTTTCACTGTCCATTGAGTTGCCAACATAAAGAATCGTTATCCCACGTCAATATGTACATGTAAGAGTAACATGAACTCTTCAACCTCATTTGCCACCGTTCCAAATACCATGTGAGCACCAAATTGAGAGGTACTCACAGCTGGGAACATGAACAGAAGCAAGAAACTGGAAGCTCCCCACTAACTGGAAAAAGACACATCCATTAAACAAGGATCTACTGCATTTGTGCTATCTGAAGGGAAGGACTTGACAATTTGTCCTTTCTCTTACCTGGCATTCCTGCTCTGCTAATCCTCCTTGCACTGTAAGGCAGTGTGCTTTTCTGACGCTGGCAGCAGCAGACCTCAAGCCTTCACATTTGGTCACGGGTAGTCTTTAGTTTCAAGGAAAGGAGGCAGGAGAAGCATTTCCCTGGGGCCTGAATGATAGCCACCGGAGGGAATCTGAGGGTCACAGGCCTCTTGGACCCACGTGCCCAGGATAAAGGTGCTGTCTCAGGCAGTTCAGGCTGCTACAACAGCATAACTTACACTGGGCGATTTAAACAACAAACATTTATTTCTCCCAGTTCTAGAGGCTACAAATCCAAGCTAAGGGTGTCAGCACAGTCAGCTTCTCAGTGAGGGGCCTCCTCGTTACATTCTCACCATGTCTTCCTTGGTGCACGCACAGATAGAACTCCCCTTTCTCCTCTTCTTTTTATTTATTTTTGGCTGCATTGGGTCTTCCTTGCTGCGCGCGGGTTGCGGCGAGTGGGGGCTACTCGTCGCCGTGGTGCGCGGGCCTCTCATTGTGGTGGCTTCTCTTGTTGGAGCACGGGATCTAGGTGCGCGGCCATCAGTAGCGGTGGCACACGGGCTCAGTAGCCGTGGCTCATGGGCTCTAGAGCGCAAGCTCAGTAGCTGCGGCACACAGGCTCAGTTGCTCCGCGGCATGTGGTATCTTCCTAGACCAGGGCCCAAACCCATGTCCCCTGTATTGGCAGGCGGATTCTTAACCACTGCACCACCAGGGAAGCCCTCTCCTCTTCTTTTTATAAGGGCATTAATCCGCTTGCCATTTCACCTGTCTTCACTAATCAAGGTCCTTTTGAGACTTGCACGTCCTCCAAGAGGCAGAGAGCCTAAATGATATAATGCTAGCCAGAGTTATTCTCCAGGAACTTGAAGTCAGCTGTGTCTACATAGAACTGAGCTGGTTAAGACTGGATAGGACCGCCGACCTTCCAACTGGGCAAGCGCGAGTGTCTGTTCGGTGACCTTTTGACGTCAGAGGACCAGAACTCCACCCTCAGATGGTGCTAAGCGCCTCCATTTCACAACGTGCACAGGCCTGTAGCTTAGTACGCCTGCGCAGAATAATGATTATTCCAACCACCTTTTCCAATCACCTTTCCCCATGGCCCCCGTGCCCCCCACGCCTCAGACAGCCCTGCTTCATTACTCTTTACCCCATAAATACCCCGAGCACCTTGCCTTGGGAGAGGTGGATATGAGACTTGTTCTCCTGTCTCCTCATTTGGCTACCTTGAGAATAAATCCTCTCTTGGCTGCAAACCGTGGCATCCTGCTGTTTTGGCTTGCTGCACGTCAAAAATGAACCCAGTTCAGTAACACCATCGTAAGGGCAGAACCCTCAGGAAGAACTCCCAAAGACCTGATGCCAAATACCATCACATTGGGGGTTAGGGTTTGAGCATATGAATTTGGGAGGGACACAGATGTTCAGTCTACAGCAGATACCCACGTGTTCTTTAAACATTTTTTTGGTGGATGTTTTTGTGATATGTGTGGCCCTCTGCAGTGTGGGACCCAGGGCATCAGTATCTCTTGCCCAGTTCTAAAAGCCTAACTACTGCAAGGGAGTGATTATTGCTTCCATCTTCAGAGTTTCTGTCCAGAACACCCAAGTTGAGGTTCCTACAGTTAGAGCTGCTGGAACAGAGCCCTTTAAAATTCTCAGTAGGTCCTCGAGGGCAGGCATTCCTTCAAAGGCCAGAATCCCAAGTGAGAGTTCAAAGCTTTCAGTTCTTCATTTCACAAGAATAGCAACTCAAGGAGCAGAAGAGCTGGTTCAGGACAGGTGGCAGGGCTAGCTCTTCCAAGGCCCTACTTCTCTTTTTAGTTTAGGGTCAGAGCCAGCTCCTTGTTTCCACTTCTTATTTGAGGCCCTGCTGCATTACTTGCACCTGGGCCTTGGTCGGGACCAACCTAGTCCAAAGCCATGAATCTACCTGAAATCAAGCCTCAGGTAGAAAACTTGGGGAGCAAGGATTGAAGTATTTCTCTCTCCCTTCCCAGAAGACCCCTGGGCTCCTGATGCCAATGGTTTCCCTCAACTTCTCAGCTCAGCAGCTGGCTTTAAACTAAGTCCTTCTTGGGCTTCCCTGGTGGCGCAGTGGTTGAGAGTCCGCCTGCTGATGCGAGGGACGTGGGTTCGTGCCCCGGTCCGGGAGGATCCTACATGCCGGGTGAGCGGCTGGGCCCGTGAGCCATGGCCACTGGGCCTGCGTGTCCGTAGCCTGTGCTCCACAACAGGAGAGGAAGCAACAGTGAGAGGCCCGTGTACTGCAAAAATAAATAAATAAGTAACACAAAAAAATAAACTAAGTCCGTCTTTTACCTTTCTTCTGGGCATCACCCATGTCCTCCTAGTATACAAAAGGCATAATGATCTACTCAGAGGTGATCTTCCATCTCTACTGGTACAAGGAGGGAGTGGTAACATTTTTGCATAAGAAAAGAGAGAAAATATTTATATAATCCCTTCTAGGGCATAAATTTGACAGATAATTCCATTTGGCAAGTCAATAAAAGTTTAATATTTATATGCTTGTTAATTTGGTGAAACCCTTCGGATAATGCTGAGATATTATCATAGTAATTTGATACATTTGGTAATTCGATATATTTTATCTAGTTAGTGTTCTAGGAGAATATATACCTCTATTGTTTGTCAAGACTAGTACCTTGGCTGTTTATTAGTGGTTATTGTTGATTCATCCTGATGTTGTATGAATGCTTGTCAAGATCCTGGATTTCACCACAGAGAGGCAGTCATAACATGTTAGTCTTTAAAGATGAGTATGAAATTTCTTAACACTTTTAGACAAAGATAAAATGAATCAGTTTTTTTATTTTTTTTACGTACAACTAGCACATAAAAGGAAATGCTTACTGCCTAGGATGTGGACTTTAACTACAGAACACTTTAAAATTATTTTTATTACCTATATTTTTTCTGATTACAAAATTAATTAATGCTCTCTACTGAAAACATGGAGGATATAGAAAAGCACAAAGAAAAAAATAAAAATCATCCACATTTCTAAATTCAGATTTAAACCTCTTCACATTTTGATATAAGATCTACCAGTATTTTTTTCAGCACATATATATATCATTTATTTTAAAAACTGGGCTCTGAGCATACATTCAGTTTTACAGTTTGATGTCTTCACGTAACATATTGCAAATTTTTTTTCATGTTATTCAATATTCCTTTGTGATTTTTTAAATATTTATTTTATTTATTTATTTTTTGGCTGTATTGGTTCTTCATTGCTGCATGTGGGCTTTCTCTAATTGAGGTGAGCGGGGGCTACTGTTTGTTGCGGTGCGGAGGCTTCTCATTGCGGTGGTTTCTCTTGTTGCAGAGCACCGGCTCTAGGTGCGCGGGCTTCAGTAGTTGTGGCACATAGGCTCAGTAGTTGCGGCTTGCGGGCTCTAGAGCGCAGACTCAGTAGTTGTGGCGCACGGGCTTAGTTGCTCTGCGGCATGTGAGATCTTCCCGGACCAGGGCTCGAACCCGTGTCCCCTGCATTGGCAGGCGGATTCTTAACCACTGAGCCACCAGGGAAGCCCTTTGTGATTTTTTAATGGCTGAAGATCATGTCATATAGCTCTACTATTTAACCAACTCCTATTTTTAGACATTTAAAATTGTTTCTTGTGTTTTACTATTATTAACTCCAAACAGTTAATAGTGGAAGTAGTATTATAGTAGAAGTAGTAGAATAGTAGAAGTTAGTAATTCACCTTCAATTCTAGAAGTAGAATTTTTTGTTTTGTTTTGTTTTTTTTTTTTTTTTAGAAGTAGAATTCTTGAGTAGAAGTATCTATACACATTCTGGTTCACAATACCTATTGCAAATTGTGCCCAGCCATCATCCTCACCTTACACCTCACATTTACAGGAAAGCCCATTTATGCCCTTATGAGAAATGCATACAAAATCCTGTTCCCAGCACCTTCCCTCGTGGGGTGTTATATGTTTTTCAGTATTGCCAATTTCTTTAGTTACTAAAGAGGATTCTTTTTTTTTTTTCATATATTTAATTGCTTCTTGTGTATACTTTACCATTTTTATCTGGGGTATTCACATTTCTTAATAATTTTTTTTTTTACTTTGAAAAAATAAATATTAAAGTAAGTATCCTCGTCATATATTTGCAAGCATTTTCCCAGTTTGTCATTTTCACCTGTAATTTTGTCTGACATTTTTTTTTGACATACACATGTCTTAAATGATTTGTGTTGTCAACTTTATCATTCGTTTCCCTTATGTTTTCCTCCTTTGGTTTTATGTAATTACACAGAAGTTTTCACTCCGTGGAAATTTATCCAGCACACTTATGATTTGTGCCCTTTTCCATATTTATGTTATATTTCAATAAAATTTACCAAAACTAGTAAAGATCTTTTCTAGTCTATATATGTATGTGTATATACACACACACAGAGATATATATATTCTTCTGGTTATTTTATTAGTTTATTTTTTTAATTCTTTAATCCATTTGGGTATATTGTTGTAAAGTGAACTAACTAAATATATTTTTTGGGCTTCCCTGGTGGCGCAGTGGTTGAGAGTCCGCCTGCCAATGCAGGGGACACGGGTTCGTGCCCCGGTCCGGGAATGATCCCACATGCGCAGAGCGGCTGGGCCCGTGAGCCATGGCCGCTGAGCCTGCGCGTCCGGAGCCTGTGCTCCGCAACGGGAGAGGCCACAACAGTGAGAGGCCCGTGTACCAAAAAAATAAAAAAAAAATGTATTTTTCCAAATTGTCAACTAATTTTAGCAAAATAATTCTTCTTTGAATAGGAATAAATTAATACCTCTTTTCCCCCTGAACCTCAGCATCCACATTTGCAAAATGAGCAAGATGAATTGATCTCTTGGCTTTTCTCTGTGTCTAAAGTTTTCTGATGTAGTAACATAGATGTTAGAGAATAACCTATGGTGATTTAAAACCGTAAGTGGAGGAAACACTGAAACTAAACATACTTCATCTAAAAAGTTCAAACAGACTTGAACAATCAACCTAACAACAATTGTGTTCGTATTAGCAAAGTCCATGATATTAAAAAAAAGATGAAGATGAAGGTAGAAAAACTGATTTTTCCAGACTTGCAAGGGAAGTGGTCCAGGGAAGAAATTACCAGAAGAAGCCAATCTAGCCACACAGCAGCTGAGCAGTTCATTTGGTGGATGAGTTGGCAGCATGACAGCACCTTCTCCTACCTTTGGTAATGGGATTTTCATTCAGTACTGTGGTTCCTGCACATCTATATAGCCCTCCATCAGCTCCTGACGTTGATTTTGAAAGCACTGCAGATTCTGACCTAGTTAGGTATAGACTCTGGAAATTGTATTACCATTACTATGTTCATAGAAGTCAATTATCATTTGCCCTTGAGCTCCTCCAGAAATTGATGCATTCATTGAATAAATTCTGGAGTCGAAGTTATAAATCCCAGAAACTGGACCTAATGGGATTTAGCATAGAAGTAAACGGGAGGTAATTCTACTCATTATCACTAAATCACTGTTTTTTCCAATGCTTCTCAAGGTCTGCTAGTTGAGGGAGCATACATTGCCATCACCTAGCCTAGCTTCTGCTATCACTGTCATGATCACCTACTGCCTCCTAGAGTAGTAAGGAGTGACCCTACAAATTCATGAAGACACCTATGCTCCGATATAACTAGAGAATCATTTCCCACCATGATAACCTGAAGTACTCTTAACTCTTTGGCCCCTAGAACATGGAGCTTCATGAAATCAGTATACTTCCTCTTTGACCCAATACCCAGGTGCTCCAGGAGTTCTAGATACCAATGTTTATTAAAGGCTCATGTGGGACTTCCCTGGTGGCCCAGTGGGTAAGACTGAGCTCCCAATGCAGGGGGCCTGGGTTTGATCCCTGGTTGGGGAACTAGATTCTGCATGCATGCCACAACTAAGAAGTCCACATGCTGCAACAAAGATCCTGCGTGCCGCAACTAAGACCTGGTGCAGCCAAAATAAATAAAAATAATTTAAAAAGTAAATAAAGGCTCATGCAGCCCTTAATATTACTGACAAAACAACCCATATTTATTGCTAGGGGTAGGGGTCAGTAATGAATTCCAGTTTGCCTTTACTACTCAGGACAGACTGCCGTTATAAACTAACACTGGTTTTCTGTTAGTTCCTTTAATCTCAGACATCCTTTGTCAAAACTCTAGCATCCCTGGGTCTGCACCTCTGCCCAGGTCTCATTCCGAATAAAAGAAGTCAAGAGTGAAAAAATGAAAAATGCCTTCCACATCAATACTGAACATTCAGACATAATCACACCATTTTGACCATATTACACTCAAGGGATCTTATAATGAATTGCATTTTCTACCAAATCAAGGCCTGGTAATCTACTCCAGGAGCACAGAAAACTTGTCTGTCCTGCTCCCTAATTTATCCCTAACGTATAAAATAGTATCCATCACATATGTATTGAGGAAAAAAAAAAAAGAGTATTTTAAAGTGATTTATTTATTTTTTGAATAGGTAATGTATGCACATAGTTTGAAATTCAAAAGATACTATATGATATACGGTGAAAAGTTTTTCTCCCATGGTCTCCCAGACAGCCAACTACCCTCCTCAGAAGCAATAACTATCATCAGTGTTTTTCTATATCTTTCCAGAAATAATAATCATATACATACATACCTTCACGCAAGTAGTGGTACATGATAGACACAGTTTTGTATCTTGCTTTCTTCAATTAACAAAATATTCTTGATATATTATTATCGCACAAAGAGAGATATACTATTTCATAAAAAACTGCCTCAATGAAAGATATTTCGGTTTTCTCATCTAGTCAATATGCGAAGTTAGTTAAAACTGGTTTTGCATTCCAGTGAGAAAAAATTTTGTAGACTAAAAATATGATTTAAAAAGGATTGCATTTCCAAGAAGAAGACAGTAAGAATCCAGAAATTAAATGTCTTCCTGGATTGGAGTATACCTTATATCAAAATTCTTCCAGAATGCGTTAGTTTTCAGGTGGATTCGAGCAGAGTCTTTTCAAAGATCCAGGAGTATGGAGGGAGAGGTCTCTCTTCCTCTAGATTTATGAGTGTTAAAAGCCACATGTAGAAAGGGCCCACCTAAAATAAAGCCAAACTGAGAAAAAACAGAGCCAAAAGAACTAGCTAAGTCATGATGTGTTCATTTGAACTTCTGGATTCAGCCATGCCTGAAGCAGGTCAGGACTAGGGTAAGGCAAGTGAGGCACTCATCTCAGGAGCAAAACTTGAGAGGATGCAAACAAAACTCAGTAATCAAAAAAAACAGTATTTAAAATAATATTTTTAAAAATCAAATTTAAAAACCAAAATTAATATAAAAAAATCCATGATGGAAAAAAATATTGACTTTTTCAATAAATAAAAAACAGGATCCTACTCTGCACTCGCATCACCTACCTCACTTCCTCCCTCTAATCCCAGATCTGAGACAACCTGGTTATGTGAGCAGGTAAATTTCTATAAGTTCTTTTTTCTCACCCAAGTTAATTTTAGTTTTGTCATCTCCAACTGCAAGAATCCTGTCTAATACAGCACTTCACGATGTTATTGCACGCATCACATGATTTGATGCACATGTAGAGCTTAGCAAATATTTGGTGCACATATATATATAAATGTCAGTTTTTAGGGTTGTTGTTATTCCCTGAAGTGTCACCTCTCCTCCCCCACCATCCTGAAATACTCCAAACTCCTACACAAATTTACTACAGATATTTTTAAAATTGTAGAATCAGCCCTGACTACACGGGACCTGGGGGACACTCCCAGGTGCTGTGCTTTGAATCCACCACAGTGTGGGTTCCAAAGTCAAGCTGCCCATGAGCTGCTCCCAGCCAGTGGCCCCATGTGGTAGGGAAATAAAGGTAGGCTCATTCCTCACCTGGTGACTTTGGCTTGAGGACTCTCCACTGGCTTTGCCAAAACTTTTTGAACTGCAGTTCAAGACTCTTCCTACCCACCCTTCCTTCCCTCTCTCCTTCACCAGGGTCAGAGCAGTGTAGTGGTCTGAGGCCTCTCTCAGCCTCCTCTATTCCATTTCTCTCCATTTTCCCTCACAGGTATTTTCCCCAAGAAGTTCAGTGAGCTTCTAACCCTGTCTTGACATCTGCTTCTTGGAGGACCCAAACTAACACAGGTCATAATCTCATAATCTGTCTTTTCTTTCCTTCTTTCTTTCCTTCTTTCCTTCCTTCTTTCTTTCTTTCTTTCTTTCTTTCTTTTCTTTCTTTTCTCCTTCCTTCCTTTCTTCCTTCCTTCCTTTCCTGTGCCCCTCAGCTTGCAGGATCTTAGTAACCTGACCAGGAATTGAACCCAGGTCCTTGGCAGTGAGAGCACAGAGTCCTAACCACTGGACTGCCAGGGAATTCCCCTGTCTTTTCATTCCTGTGTGTGCATTTCTTCCTAAATGACTCAGGCCAAACAAAATTATCAGACTTGTTAAACACACACACAAACATATATACACACACTCAGAATCAAAGGCTGAAACTCCTTGGCCATCAGGTCAGCCTTAAAGAACTTGGTGGTGTTACTTAGAGGAAGTCAGGCTCTGATTAAAACAGACTCTCAGGAACCACAAGCACTGGCAGATTATCAAGAAGCTGAATCATGGGCAATTGTTCCTCCACCTCCTTCTTCTTTTGGCCATAATTCATTTACTTAAATTAGTTAAGAAATAGAAATAATTGCAGTGTATTCTAGCTTAATTTTCTTAAACACCTATATTCCTGGCAGCCCAAAATTGGAGCTCCTGGCCCATAAACCAGAGTTCCCATTCCATACCACTCATTCCCACTTACTAAGGCACCACATGGAAATCATGTAGTTCAAACACGTTGCCACCATTTACTCTCCTTTGGATCAGCAGATCCTCTTGGAAAACAAAAACACAGAATTCTTATGACTTCAAGAGCTGTTTTACGATGTCTACACTGACCAGCTTCTACTTAAGAGAAAGTCTCTGTCTCGGCAATGAACAAGACTGCTGCCAGTCTAGCCCCCCCAAAGTGTATCAGAACCCAGGAACCACGTGCTATGTCTCCACCAATGGGTGACCAGGCAATCCTTAAGACATAAGCCAGTGACAAGCTATACTCAGTGACCCCTGATCCACCACTATGAGAGAAAGTATGCACATCACAACGTGCCAGGTCTATGCCATGTCCAAAATCTCACCAGTATGGATGGACCTGGAGTCTGTCATACAGAGTGAAGTAAGTCAGACAGAGAAAAACAAATACCGTATGCTAACACATATATATGGAATCTAAAAAACAAAATGGTTCTGATGAAGGTAGGGGCAGGGCAGGAATAAAGACACAGACGTCGAGAATGGACTTGAGGACACAGGGAGGGGGAAGGGTAAGTTGGGACAAAGTGAGAGAGTGGCATTGACCTATATACATTACCAAATGTAAAATAGATACCTAGTGGGAAGCAGCCACATAGCACAGGGAGATCAGCTCGGTGCTTTGTGACCACCTAGAGGGGTGGGATAGGGAGGGTGAGAGGGAGGGGATATGGGAATGTATGTATTAGTATAGCTGATTCACTTTGTTATACAGCAGAAACTAACACACCATTGTAGAGCAATTATACTCCAATAAAGATGTTAAAAAAAAAATTAAAAGGAAAAAAAAATCTTACCAGTAAACCTGAAAGCCATCTTCTTAACCTGGAGCCAGCAGAGAGGGCTATATTTAGTGATGGTTTTGTGATGTTGCCTTTGTTCCAAAGTCATGATGACATCATGGCAACAGTGGACACTGTTTCAATAATGGTTCATTTTCCTAGGAACTGGGAATCTCCCTCCTATGGCTCTCAGCACTATTAACACTACCATGTTTGAAACTTATAACAGTTACTGTTTCTGGAAAAATTAGAGATGACTGGCAGTCAGGGCATAAGTCATGATTTTTGTTTTTATATCCTTGTATAGTTACTGAAGTTGGCGCTATATTATTGCATTATCCACTCAACAAACTGTAAAATAAAATAGCTTATTGTGTTGTTCTTATAGGAATTTTAGGTGGTCTTACTAAAATCAAACCAAGACTCAAAATTCACGCACTGTGGAAGATACTCGTCCTGTGAGTCTGCACTCACAGACTGAGTGGCTTAAACAACAAATATTTATCTCACAGTTCTGGAGACTGGGAAGTCCAAGATTAAGGTCCCAGCAAATTCAGTGTCTGGCAAGGACCAATTTCCTAGTTGAATGACGACCTTCCTCCCACTGTGTCCTCACATAGTGGACGGGGTGAAGTAGATCTCTGTGGCCTCTTTTACGAGGGCACTAATTCCATTCATGAGAGCTTAACCCTCATGACCCAATCATCTCCCAAAGGCTTCCCCTTCGAATACCATCACATTAGGGGTAGGGGTTTCAACAGATGACTTTGAGGGACTTCCCTGGTGGTCCAGTGGTTAAGACTGTGTGCTTCCACTGCAGGGGCAAGGGTTCAGTCCCTGTTTGGGAACTAAGATCCTGCATGCCACACAGCACAGCCAAAGGAAAACAAACAAACAAATGATTTTGGAGGCAACACAAACATCCAGTCTATAGCAATACTTCTCTTCAATCACTAGGTATCTCTCTGACACAACACTTTTACAACATCTTAGTTATGCCCCCTGTTACAGGAACACCTGGGCCTCCCCCCTTCATGTCTCTGAATCCCCTTAATAATGCCCTCCATTCCTCCATCTAGAACATGGTGTCTCAATATGACTATGGAGTCTATTATTCAGATCTCACAATGCTTTCTCCCACAAAGCTTTCCAAGATAGATAATTCCCTAGCTGGCCTCAGCCACTCTGCCTTCACCTTTCAGAAAGCTGAGACAAGGTAAAAATTTTCTATAGGTCAGCATAGATCCCCAAAGACCGAGATTCTTTGGCACTTCAAGTGGAACTTTACAATCCCAATAAATTGAACGCAAAAGCATGTATATATATGCACTTATTTTTTCTAGTGAAAGTATCTATGACTTCTAATCAAATTCTCCAAGTGATTGATAACCGCCAAAACAACTTAAGAGCCATGTAACACATGCTGTAGGTGCCTGGCCTATATCCATCCTACATTTACTGTTCCCATATTTCCTATGGGTAAGAACCAATGACTAGGGCTTCCCTGGTGGTGCGGTGGTTAAGAATCTGCCTCCTAGTGCAGGGGACACGGGTTGGAGCCCTGGTCCGGGAAGATCACACATGCCACGGAGCAACTAAGCCCATGCACCACAACTACTGAAGCCGGCGTGCCTAGAGCTGGTGCTCTGCAACAAGAGAAGCCACCGCAGTGAGAAGCCCGCACACCGCAACAAAGAGTAGCCTCCCCTCCCCACCACTAGAGAAAGCCTGCACAGCAATGAACACCCAACACAGCCAAAAATACAATAAATAAAAATTTAAAAAAAAGAATATTAAAAAACAAAACAAAAGAACGAATGACTGACTGCCTAAGAGCTTCTCCAGTTATGGAGTGTGCTAGGTCCTGAAAGGACAGATGGGAAATGCTGAGGAGTTAATGTCTCCAGGAATAGCCTTGAACCATTGACAGATGAGAGCTGGTAAATAAACACCCCATCTCTTCATCCATCATATGGAACAATGCCAAGAAAGACCTACTCTACATAATTTTCCAGGATCTCCCATTGGGATTAACCCATTAATCATGGAGCCAATCTGCTCATCAACATACCTTCTACTGGCTTTCTTCCATGGTTGTCTCACTTCCCCATTTCCCTACTTGTGTGTCCTGGGATCACCTTCTAAATAAAAACCTGCACTCAAATCTGTACTTCAGGGTCATCCCAAGTCAAACCACTACCCTTTTGGTTCCCATATACATAATCCATTCTGGCTGTCATTTGGGTCATCTGTAGTCCAACCAACCAATACTAAAATCAGAATGTCTGTGAATGGGCCTAGTTCTATATCCATCTTTGGAAACGTACCTGCGTTTTGCTAATCCCTCCTGTAGTGGTTACATTAGACCCTACTTTGTATTCAACCTCTCCACACTCCATACCACACAAGGTAATGTATGGGAAAATGCATTACTCTTCCTAAAATTTTAGGCTCCTACGCCCTGCACCACTACTTAAAATTTCTCAGCAGCCCTTTGGGGCCTGAGGAAAAAAATACAAGGAGTGAAAAGGGAGCTGACCTAGAATATCAGGATGCTAAGTGTTTATTTTCTCATTCTGTTGAAGATTAACCAACCTACTTTGGTTTATTTGTTTTTTGACTTGAATTTAGACTCTTCCTTCTTGCTGCCATTACTTGGCTCTCATGCTTCTTAAGAAATTAATTGGAGTCTTAGTAGCATTCTTAGAAGTCGGCCCCTGGAATCCACAGGCATGTCTTCTGGCAGATGGTTTTTTGCAGTTCTGCAGACTGAACCTAATTATCCACTTTGAGTTATCATCCGAGTTTCTATTTGAGTTGCCAATGTTTGTCCATTTGATTCTTCTCCTGTCCATTAAGCAACTTTAGTGCATGAAAGAGCATCTGAAGAAAAAGAATGTCAGGAAACCAACAGCCATTTGTTGAGAGCCATATGGGATATGCTGGGACATTCACCAGAAGTCCATTTATTTTCTTAATCAAGCAAGTAGGAAACATATAATAATGGAGAAAAGAATTCAAAAAAGATATTACCTAGCACATCTACAGGACAGTTTGGAAAATTCCTCTCATGTTAACAGGGTCCAAAATATGCACCGAATGCATTTCTACTTGGTCAAGCAGAGTGTACTTAATCTCTATCAAAATGGCACAAAAACAAATGCTATAAATTGGAGCTACCTAAATACTTTTTAAATAAGTACATATTAAATATGTTTAAATGTCCTTTCCTCAGTTTTAAGTTTCTACAAAGGGTCAACTTCCACCCCCATCCCTACCCAGCATCTCCTGCCAAATCGGAAGTTTGTCTGACCCTCTGACACAAGAAAAATTAATCTTCTTTCACTGATTCTCCCTATATTCCTTCCTTGCTTAGTAACAGCAGCACGAGGGAAATAGAAAACAAATAAACAGAAAACTAAAGTCAGCCAGTTTATTTTTACATAAAAGTTTTACATAAAAGTGGTTTACATAAAAGTGAAATCACAATGCTCAGCACTGACAAGAAAGCTTTCTTTAATGATAAGAGGGACTTCTTAAATCTTTCAAGTGCTTTTGAATCAAGGATACTTAGCTTACTTTTTTTTTTTTCTTTCTGCGGTACGCTGTGACCTCTCCCGTTGCGGAGCACAGGTTCCAGACGCGCAGGCTTAGCGGCCATGGCTCACGGGCCCAGCTGCTCCGCGGCATGCGGGATCTTCCCAGACCGGGGCACGAACACGTGTACCCTGGATCGGCAGGCGGACTCCCAACCACTGCGCCACCAGGGAAGCCCTTAACTTACTTTTAAACCTATAAAAGTAGGGACAGGTGAGATCACCTTGACAGCATGCCCGTCTTCACAATAGTAAAGTTCCTCCCAGGACAAGTTTCCTAGTCTTTTAGAGCTTGAGTTGTAAATTGGAATAATTTGTTCTCACTACTAGAAATCCGAACTTAGAAATAACCAATATACCTATGAATGGCTGTCTTAGCCAGGGAGTCACCGGGTTGTCCAAAGAACAGCCTTTCCCTGCCCATTCTCACTGCCCCTGGGCCCCCTCCACATCACCTTTCTTCTCTTCTTCACTGTTGATTAGCAGAACCCCTGGCTGTTGAAAGTTCTGTTCCCCAACTCCAATGAGTGTGTACGCTACCAAGAAATTCTCTGATACCATTTGGGTGTCCTACAATTCAACTCAATTCTGACACTATCTACCTGGATAGTGCATCAGATTCCACAGGTTGAGAGCTTAGTCCTTCAAGGACTGCCCCCCCCACACACACACAAAAACACACACATACCTTCAGAGGCCAGTTGGAAGCTCTTATTATCACCTGTGCTTCTGACGAACTGGTTATAGATTGGAGGTTCCAACCACCTCCACCATGGTTTCAAATTAATTTCCTAGAGCAGACTTCAGTTGCCAGTCATAAATCCACTTTGTTACCTGTACTTCTGACCAACTGACTATGAAGCAGATGCTCCCATTGCTCTTATTGCTTAGGAAAATTCCAAGAGTTTTGAGAGCTGTGAGCCAGGTACTGTGGACGAAGACCAAATCGATATGAGAAATATATTTTGGTCATCCGAATGACCAAATATATATCACAATATCACAGCTATTATCTTCCCAAACTCATCAACAAGGTCACCAAAGCTGCCTGGGATCTGTGGTCCCATGCCTTCTATTCTTTTTTTTTCTTTTAAGATTAAAAAATATATATATTTATTTGGTTGCACTGGGTCTTAGTTGCAGCAGGCGGGCTCAGTTGTGGCATGTGGGCTCCTTAGTTGTGGCATGAGAACCCTTAGTTGTGTCATGCATATGGGATCTAGTTCCCTGAGCAGGGATCGAAGCCGGGCCCCCTGCTTTGGGAGTGTAGAGCCTTAGCCACTGCACCACCAGGAATGTCCCTAGGCTTTCTATTCTTGCTAATCCACCACTCCTGCTAGTCCTCCAACTTTAACCAGGGTCTTTCACTCCAACTTCCTCAGCATCCGTACGGGCATCTATCCATGCTAGATCACTTATTCCTACCTGAATGATCTGCCAATTCTCCCTCTCACTTCTTTAAATGCAAATATAGTCCCTTCTCCCTAAAACTACAAACAATACTGGTTCCACACCGTAATATATGTGATTTGCCCTTAAACATTTTATGCTCCATTGTTCCTGGCGAACAGAATAAGTTTTGGCAAAGAAGCCTCACTCCCAGTTCTATGTCTGAGTGAGAGAAGCGGATTTACTGGGGTCCTGCGTGGGCCTTGTAAATGCAAGTCCCCATAGAAACATTCTTATGAATGACATTTCATCTGCTCTATCAGGAACATAATAGTCTAAATGGATGTTTGCAGGCTTTCAGAAATTAGCATGGCTGCTATGAGATTTACAACCACTATAAAAAAAAAAACTAATTCCTCAAAGGAGCGTAATCTAGGTTTCAAAATCTGGATTACCAGCCAGGTCGTCTTTCTTTCTGGCACCTCTACTTGGATGTCTCCCAGGTGCCAAAAACCTAACATTTACACTCCACTGAACCTGCTTGTCCTCTATTCCCTGTTTAGTTAATAGCACCTTACCCACTGATTGCTCAGACCTGGAAACCTGAGATGGCTGTGCTTGTTTCCTGTTCCTCACAGCCTCACATCCTGCTAGTCCTTTCTCTGAAATGTCTCCCAAACCTTGCTCACCACCACAACCTGAGCTCAGACCCCACCAGCTTTTACTGTGACGACAATAGTTTCAATGATCTCCTTCCTTTGTTTCTTTCTACTCTCTTCAGATCCATCCTTGGTACTGCCTCTTCCCAAAACACAGGATTATGACAAGCCCTGTTTAAAACAAAAAGCGATAACAACAACAAAAGCAACAACAATAACAACACACACACACACACACTGACTTCACAAGATTCATTTTTTTTTTTTTAGGTATATAATTTTTAAAATTGAAGTATAATTGACCTACAACACTATGTTAGTTCCAGGTGCACAGTGTAGTGATTTGGTATTTCCATACATTACAAAATGATCACCACGAAGAGAGATTATTGCCCACTCTGTGTTACACTCAAGCGGTCAGTACATCTATGGCTTTTGCTGGCAGCAACTCTGCACGCTCAGATATGAGCCCTTCAGTAAGGCCGGGGAACAGACAGCTCAAATGCATCTAGTCTCTCAGGCTTGCTCTATCGTGAGCCCCTCCTGACTGACGAAATAAATGTGAGATGATGACTGGAGGCCACAGAGACAAAAGGAAATACAGAGGGACGTCCTCTTCTGGGGTTCAAGTGGGGACTCCAGCTACAGAAATAATCTCCTAACTTTCTTGTCTAATCTCAGATTTCCAAAGACCAGAGATAAATTTTGTGTTAAGTTGTGGTAGCTCCTCTTAATCACAGTTTTTATGTGTTCTCCCCCTTTCACCATTTTCCTGATTTGTCTCTTGTCATCTTACTGGAATTTTAATGGTTTTAGTATGAATTAAGTTGTTATAACAGTCTATATATTTTCCTATTCGGATATGTTAGAATAATGACTTAGAATGCCAACCATTTTCTTCCTGTTCAAACTCTGAGAGAACACTTTCCCTAAAATCTCAATTAGTTCAGTCGACAAGTATGTTTTGAGCTCATATTACCAAGCACTAAACTTAATGCTGGGGCAACAAAAATAAGGAAAACCAGGTATGTTCCCTGCCCTCCTGGAGCCTACAGAAGGGAGAGTGGAATAGGCACTGACCAAACAATCACATAACATATTCAAGTATAAAACTGCAAGTGCTCTGAAGGGAAGGTGCCTGGTACTTTGAGAAACTATAAAGCTGAAATTTGATTTAATCCAGAGGTCTCCTAGGGAGGGACACTTCATCTGAAACAGGAAGGGTGACTAGGAGATACCTACTTGAGAAGGTCAAGTATTCCAGGCAGAGAGAACAGTTTCTGCAAAGTGGCTGTAGCCACAGGGGGATAGGGAGTATGAGATGAGCTTGGAAAGGTAGGTAAGAGCTAATCCCATTCATAGTTAAGACGTATCATCTCTGTCATAAACACAGTGGAAGCCCTTGAAGAGTTAACTTTGTTGGGAGGGAATGTGTGCTACTATGTGTCATTATGGTCTAATCAAAGAGAGGGGAACTTATTCTGAATTCCATCTCTGACTCCTAGAATGCCTTGTTATTACTTTAATGGCTCCATGACTCAAGTTTCTTTGCCTATAACCAGTTTACTTCAGTGTGTGTTGTCTCAAGTGTTGTAGAGATATTTTAAGGAACAATGAGTCATAACTGCTGAGTTCTTTGAACTCCTTGGATGAAAGATGTTATACAGCTTATTAATATAAAGCATTGTTATTACCTATCAGACAGAAAGCTGTCTCCACCCAAAAAGAAACCAGCAAAATATAAAGTATATGAGGCGCCATCTACTTCTGTAATACTTAAATTTATAATCTAGGTATACATTAAATGGGCTTAATGCTGGGTAGTCTCAGCATCTTTGATCTAAAATTCCCAGAGCACTCTGCAAATATGAAGTCATCTATTCTCAGAACACCAGCCACTATAATTCTTTCTTCCTGAGAGTTATGATAGAGTTCACAAAGTTTACATTCCTTTCTAAAGGTCACCACCAAAGTTAGGGTAAAATTTTCCAAAGAGGAATAAGCTCCTGGTTTATTCTGCCAGTCCTGTTGATTGTTTGTTTGCTTGGTTTTCACTCAAACAAGCAAACAAAAACACCTCAAAGCCAAAATATAAACTATAGAACATGGAGATGAAGGAAGAGCTTTAAAAAATAACCAAACGAACAATAAACTTTCTCCCCTAGGTAAATATCTTTTCTCTTTCTTGTCTTTAGTATAGGGCAATTTAATACTTTATGTATCGTTTTGGCCTAAGAGGAAAAGTAGAGAAAAGGAACTGCAGATGAAGAAAACATAAGGTTAGAGACTTTTGGCAAAAGAAGTGAAATAGAGACAGAGATGAGAAGGAAGTTTGTAAGCTGACTTCTTTTATTTCCTTTCAAAGAAAACCTTTAATATTATTGGTATCTTCATAACAACTTATATTAGAGGTGGAGAGAGGGAGGGAGAGAGAAGCAATGCCCAGTGCCAACTTATCCAGGGCCTGTGAAAATGTTTTTAGTTCTTTTATTTATTTATTTTAAATTTATTTATTTTACTGATTTATTTTTGGCTGTGTTGGGTCTTCGTTGCTGTGCACGAGCTCTCTCTAGTTGTGGCGAGCGGGGGCTACTCTTCATTGTGGTGTGCGTGCTTCTTATTGCAGTGGCTTCTGTTGTTGCAGAGCATGGGTCCTAGGTGTGTGGGCTTCAGTAGTTGTAGCATACGGGCTCAGTAGTTGTGGCACAGAGGCTTAGTTGCTCCGCGGCATGTGGGATCTTCCCAGACCAGGGATCAAACCCGTGTCCCCTTCATTGCCAGGTGGATTCTTAAGCACTGCACCACCAGGGAAGTCCTCCTTTATCTCTTCTAAATTAGAAGAAATAATGATATGATCTAGCCTGAATTAAATTTGTCTTTATATCAACACAGCCATAAAAGACAATTTTAAATATTTTTTTTATTGGTAGAAGAGGTTCACAAAAGCAAAAATACCCAGGGCCTGTGAAAGTTAGAACGTTGCCTTAGAAATGCCCTAACTTAGATATTTTGAAGAAAAGTTGCTGAGGAAATCCTTAACAAGGATTTACTTTTCTACCCAGACACAAGAGCATCTCACAAAAGCCACTAAATATAATGTTTATCAAATGATTCAACAAACTGAATGGAGCCAGCTAAGTGAAAAAATCTGGAGGGCGATCAACAAAGGAAGATGTGGTTTGATTTCTCTATACAGCTAATCTACAGAGCATGGGATTGTTGTTATTATTATTATGTTTTGCGGTATACGGGTCTCTCACCGTTGCGGCCTTTCCCCTTGTGGAGCACAGGCTCCAGACGTGCAGGCTCCGGACGCGCAGGCTCAGCGGCCATGGCTCACGAGCCCAGCCGCTCCTCGGCATGTGGGATTTTCCCGGACGGGGGCACGAACTCGTGTCCCGTGCATCGGCAGGTGGATTCTCAACCACTGCGCCACCAGGGAAGCCCGGGATTGTTACTTTTTCTAAAAGGGCTATTGAAGTGATCAGAGTGATGAGCCTCATTGAGAATTTATAACTACAAGCCCTTCCTCATGCTAGTTTCTGATCCAAACTTATATTAACTGTGCTATCTGATAAACGTAATGCCCAAAATCATTTTTTTAAGTTTCCCTGGATTGGTAGTGCCCCTAAGATCCTGGAAGAAGCTAATACAAATCCTCTCTCAAGGAAAGCACTTAAATCTCTCAAATGATTCACACAGATGAAGTTCCACAAATAACAAGCCTATGATAAAAAATCATCATAAAACATGAAAAGAGAAGCCTAACATGAGCAAGAATCTGCATAAACAACAAAGAAATAAAATGGGACACACAGATTTCAAATAATGTAATTATTGTGCACCTAATATATATTAAATGTGTTTAATATGCTTAAAGAAATATAAGAGATATTTGGAAGTATGAGTAGGGAACAAATATGAAAAAAGATTAGGTATCTATAAATGAAAAATGTAGCTGAAATTAAAATCCGTTCGGAGAACTGAACAGAAGATTCAACACAACTGAAGAGCAGAGTTATTAACTTGAAGATAAAACTGAAAAAATTACCTGGGATTCAGTTCAGAATATCAAACACATGAAAAATATGAGAATGAGATATGAAGGTTAGAATGAAGAGGTGTAAAATACATCTAATGGGTATCTCAGAGTATGATAAAAGAAAGTGGGAAAAGCAATATTCAGCAAGATTTTGAATACTGAGATTTTTCCAGAATTGGGGGATGACAGTAATTCTCTCAGGTGCAGGAAATCGTTGGCTGGATAAATAAACAGCAACTCCAAACTAGACACAATTGTAATGAAATTGAATAACCAATCAAAGAGCTCTTAAAAACCAGATTAACTACAAGGATCATTAGATTGACTTCATTAGAGCAGCAAAGGAAGACAGAATACAGTGGAATAGTATTTTGAGAGCATTGACAGAACAGACCAGTAAGCCCCAAATTCTAGATCAAGAACTCTACCTTTTAAGAATGAAGGCAAAATAAAGACAGATGTTTTTAGACAAACAGAAACAAAGTTTACCTTAAAGAGACCCTCAGTAAAGGAATTTGTAAAGGACATACTTCTGGAGGAAGGAAAAGAAGTGTTTTGAGATACAAGAAGAAATGGTGAAGAACGTGTAGACTGTTGATGAAAGAAAAACACACAGGGCTTCCCTGGTGGCACAGTGGTTGAGAATCTGCCTGCCAATGCAGGGGACACAGGTTCGAGCCCTGGTCTGGGAAGATCCCACATGCCGCCGAGCCACAACTAGGCCCGTGAGCCACAACTACTGAGCCTGCGCGTCTGAAGCCTGTGCTCCGCAACGAGAGGCCGCGATAGTGAGAGGCCGGCACACTGCGATGAAGAGTGGCCCCCGCTTGCCGCAACTAGAGAAAGCCCTCGCACAGAAACGAAGACCCAACAGAGCAAAAATAAATAAATACATAAATAAATAAATAAATAATAAAAACACACAATCTAAAAGTTGTGAATGAAGTTTTATTTGTGGACCTTATAGGATATAGCCTGGGGAGCAGTCTCTCAGATAGTTACGGGGAACTGCTTTAAAGAGGTAAGGGAGGAGCCAGGATATACATAGGAGTTTTTTGCTAAAAAAACAAAACAAAACAAAAAAACACACACACACATGTCATCAAACATCAAAATATTACTGCTAATCACAAAAAAACAGATATCTCATCAGTGATTTTAGTGCTTTTCTCTATGTGGGAAGATGCAAGAGTCTGGGCTCACTGAAATCATTCCTTAGACATGCATCTTAACTATCTAGGGCGGGTATCCAAAGTACAGAATGCTTCCTGTTTTTCTCCATCCTGATTTCTCCTCAGGGTGCACTGTTGGGTGGGGGAGGGCAGTTGCAGTGGTTGATGGCTTGATCCTTGTAGAACTGGAATGGCAGGCAACATTCTTTGTTTATTGGAGTGGAGGGCAACATTCCCTTTCCACAAGACAAATCTAATTAGACACTGGCTATATTTAAAAAAAAAAAGACAATGTATAATTATAAGGTCGACAGAACAAAAACAATGGATTACAATAAATTAGGAGAGGGATTTGATAGGGGTTAAACCAGTCTAAGATCCTTGTATTATTCAGGGGAAGAGTAAAGATGTCAATTCTCTTCAGACTTTAAAAATTTCAATATTCATGGGAACATTTCACCCCAACGGAGGGCAGATTTTTGAGTAAAGACGGAGAATTAAACACATGCATCTGCCTCTACTCTCCCAAAGAAAACCTCACTAAAATCACAGTAAATAGACTTTAAAAGGCCTCCAGGTATAAGGACAAAGAAGACAGAAGATGAAGTACCAAATGTTTGGAAACTAAAAAGCAGATGGATGAAAGTTTACTGACTGAATGCACTCAAGAAAGTTGAATTCTAGGCCAGCAATGGTCCAAATGAAGCTTCAAATAGTTTCAAAACCGAGCAGGACCCCATGGGGCCCTCCAGGGTACAAATCCTTTCTGTGTCACCCATTTCTTGTTTGTAGTAAATAGGTTTCAATCAGCCTCTTTGACCTTCCCTGAAGTCCAAAGGGCAGGTTCAAACAGTTGCTAATCAGAAAAGTGAGGGAATGCAGAAACAAAGGAAGAGCAATCAAGAAACAACAGCACAGCAATAAAGCAGGGTCCTGGTTCCTCCTCAAGGAATATACATAACAATATCTTTGAGTTCTTCTGCAGGAACTAAGGCCCCCCACCCAGGCGGAGGAAGGTAACTCCAGGCTGAGCACAAGACTCCTGGAGTACCAAACTGTCACCTCATCACTAACCAATCAGAAGAAAGTCTGCACACAGTGGAAGATAACAAAGACTCTGACACCTTCCCCAAATGATTAACTGCAATTAACTCCCCCTTTTTCCCTTTAAAACTTTCATGGTCGAGCAGAGTCTTTGGAGTTGGTTCTTGAATAACTCCACCTGGGGGTCCACCTTCTCCCCAGGTTGCTGGCCTCCTGAATAAAGCAACCTTTCCTTTCCAACCAACACTTGTCTTGGAGTGCTTGGTCCCTAAGAAAGGGCAATTTATTTAATGGTTGCGTGCTATTTGTTACCTTGGTTTGAGGATACTAAACAATCCATAATTTGTACATTCCAGAATTAATGAGATTATCTCATTACAGATTCCAGGAGACATAATTTCCAAGCTGACAACAAAAACAAAGACTATTTAAGGTGTCATTAAGAAGTTTCAGCTACTGTTTATATGAAATAAGGTACTCATAACCCAAAGTCTGAAGATGACTTCAATTCAAATAACTTTTTTCCCCAGTTTTAATGTAATTTGTAAAAGAAAAATAGTTCACTAAATAAGATAAACTGCTCCTTTCAAAGTTACTTAAATCTTAGAGATGATACATTTGAAAAATCTGTGTTCAGTAATCTAAAGAAGTAGAAAACATTAATTTTGTGAAATTTACCTTTACTTGCTAAAAAGCTATATTAAGATGTAATGATTTGTGAGTTATTATACAGATATTTACATACATTTTATTAATATATGAATTAAATATATTCAGTTCAACAAATACTAGAGAACCTACTATGGGCTGTGCTCCCAAGAGTAAAAAAGATGAATAATGTGCCTTTTGGCCTTCTAGGAATATTCAGGGTAAGAGAAGTGATTGATAGGTATGAAAATGCCTACCACAGAAGGAGGCAAAATGTAAGGAGTGTAAAACAAAGTACCAGAAGGAAAAGGATTAAGATGAAAATCCTTTTGGGTAATTGCTAAAGATTTCCTCTAGATGACCCCTGAGATGACCCCTGAGGGTGGTGGCCTTCTACTGAAGGAGACACTCAAGGTAGCAACCTGATAACAAAATGTGTGCTGCTTGGAAGTGATTAATACTAGAAGAGTACTCATAAACAGTCTGAAATAGATATGAACTTTAATACTTAATCTCTTCTAATCTCATAAAATATAATGTGGTATGTAAAATCTCAAGTTCCAAATATTTTATACCTTCAATTATATCCAGTAGAATTCCTGTTTCCTCAACTAATAGGAAGTCCGTAACAGTTACTCTGGACTCTCCTTATATCAGCCAGGATCCCGCTGGAGACAAGTTAAATCAGGATCGCTGGAGTAGGGTTTCAGGTATTTGTATTTTACAAAAGTTCTCCAAATAATTTTAATGTGCAATCCGGGTTGCAAATCACCTGCCTAAATTGCAGTTGGGCAATTTTGGTCTTCCCGATAACTGGTTTACTTTCTTTGCTAGTTTAATAAATAACAAGAATTTTCCAATATTATTTTTTATTAGCTTCCACTTTACTGACCACTTACTATGTGTCAGGCACGGTGCCAAGCATACTTTTGTGCATTGTCTCTAATTTTCATAGCTACCCTTGGAGTAGGTGCTGTTTCTAAGTTACTTGCCCAGTTGCTACCCCATTCTGGAGCCCAAGAATTTACCCACTGCACAATACTGCTTGTCTCCTCACTAAGACACCAAAGTCTCTCAGCAGATATAAATAAACGTTATCTGGAAAGACCAACGAAGAACAAGTAATGGAGGGCACCAGGAGGCAGAAGCGACATTGCAGGGCTGACCGGGAGATTCTGCGAGATTCAAGATCTCTAATCCCCTGGTCTCCCAGCTACCGCCCGCGCCCCAAGCCTTTAACCGTCCCTACTGAGACCCGCTTTTCAACCTCACTGGTCCTTGTTGGCCAATTTCAGAGCTGGAATAACGTTTAAACACAACGGAGGAAGCCCAATCCGGGTATTTCCCAAATTAGCTTAGTCACTACTGGAGATGGGGAAAAGCCTTCTCTAGCCTTCTTCTACATCAGCCTGAAAGGACTCTACGAGAGGGGAGCAAATGCCAGGGCTGCCCACTTGTCTTCCTCTAGGGCCTTAGGTGGAAGAGCCCGCCGCAGCAGCAAACATCCAGAGATAGGAGGCGTGGCTGGAGGCTCCCACCCCTACTACCCTGAGGGGAGGGTGGGGTAAGTGCAGGCGGGGCTGACTGCTTTAGTTGCATTTCAGGGTCCGGGCGCAGGTGGGCGAGTTTTGTCCCGTGCCTTGCCTTTAAGCCAGGGTGCGATAGCCGTTTCAGTCGTCTGGGGAGAGGGGCTGGCCCGACCCACGTGCACAAACCCAATTTAACTGAAGGCATTGAGGGGGGGGATCCGAGTTAAGGCTTGGGGCGAGTGGCTGCCGGCGCACGTCAACGCCCGAGCTCCGCTGGCAGGAGTTCCTTACTCGCGTGGGTCCCAGGGCAGCCCGCCGGGGGCTCCCGGTTGCCATAGCAACCCACGCGCCTGGCAGGGACGGCGCGCGCCGCGGGGCTTCGCTACTACCGGAAGTGACGTGTTTCACCTGCCGAGCGAGGGCGGGGTGGGACCGGGCTGCGAGGTGCCGCCGCAGCCAGCGGGTCGGGAACGCGCGGGGAGCCGGGTGACTGAGACCCCGGGTGAGAGCCGCCTACCTGCAGTCGTCGCCCGCAGCTGGGCCGCCACCATGGCGCTTCTGCTGCGCTTCGTGCTTCTGTGCGGAGTCGCGGGTGAGTGGGGGACAGATCGGTCCCTCGGGTCTTTATTGCCTGGCCAACCTTGGGGCGCTCGCTGCCTGCTGCCACCCGGGAACAATGAGGCTTGGGGGAGGGGGCGGGCGCAATTTGGGGGCGCTGCGGCAGTGGTGGCGGTGCGCGCGGAATTGCACCGGGGTGATTTTGCCGGACCGGGCGCGCGAGCCCCGAAGGTGGGTGGGGCCCCTGGGAGGGGAGCCCTGTGGGGCCGTGGGGTACCGGGGGGGCGTTGGAGTGGGGGACCGAACCCCGGGATGTGGGGCGGCGGTGGAGAGGGCTCCCCGGGCGCGGGTGGGTGGGCGCGGCGTGCCGGCTGCGCCTGGCGTCTCTCCCAGACTATTCTTTGCCGCGGGTGCGGGCTTTGCTTTATTTGCTCTTGCCCTTTCCCTTGTTAGCCGCGGTGTCGTTTCCATCGGGGTTACCCGGTTTCAAAAGCTTTGGGCGGCGAGTTTTCAGGTGTCGAGCAGTCCAAGCCAGGAGACTGAATTACAAACGCCATGATTAAATGGACACTGAGCTTTTCAGTGCCTCAGATCGTCCAAGCTACCTCTAGGAAAGAGGCGCTGAACGAACTGTAGGCTGGACATTCTTGGTCTCATGGAAGAGGCGAGCCCAGGCACGAGCTGTTAACTAGATGGTAACTCGACGAAGTGGACCGTGGAAAATCAGAAGTAGATTCCTGCAAAAATGCAGTATTGATTTCTGCAGTCGTGGGGCAAAGTGCAAAGGAGAAATTAGTAACCTTGGTTTTGAGTTTATAATGTTTTGATTCATTTTGATGATGACTTGTACAGGGAATTTCGAAAGGATTCACCAAGTAATACATGTTCGACTGCGCCTTTCTCGGGAGGGGTAAAAGGGCATTTAAAACTGCGTGGACATAAGGCATAATCGTTGGATATCTTTAAAACACTGATTTGTTGCCATGTCCGTGCTTTAACCAACTGATATTGTCTTGTCAAAGTAAGCATTTTAGAACCAAAGGATTCATTAAACCAACCACAACAACAAAAAAAATCCATCGGTGGGACCCTAGGAGGCACACTTTGTGTAGCCTCCGGAAGGATAATTTTTTTAAGCGCTCTAGAGCTGGATCGAGTGGCCTTTTCTGTTGGGATGGCTCTCTGCTTCCTGTTGAAATGTTAATTCCATTGTTGGATGCCCCAGCTGTGAGCATTACTCATGGGATCAACATTCTGTTAACGAATCTAATCTTCGATATGAGTCTATAGCATTACCTCCACCTTTTTAATACATATCATTTAGACATGGCTGAAATTTCCAAAGTAAAGCTTCCAGAAAAGCTAAGAGTCAGTAACCATTTTACATGATAACGTTACACCTTGTTTTGGTCAAGGACTAAACTGAAGTAGAAGTTGAGAACATTGTGATCTCTGTGGAAAAAAATGTTTTAGCCTATATCTAGAGCAGAGAAGTGGAAGAGCATAAACCATATAGAGGATTCCCCCCCACCCCCACCCACAGGGATATCAGGATAATTGTCTGGATTTCATTTTTTTCTGGATGCCTCACTTTGGTAGGCACAATCTCATCCTAGGATATTTTGATACATATAGAGTCATTCTGCTCATAAACTGTACACTATGGTACAGTGAACATCTCTTTAAAGGACTGTTGGCTTCAACTAAACTATTTTACTTCAATTTTCCAGCTTAGGAAACAACTCAAAAACTGTAATTGATGTATGGCTTTGGGTATTTCTTCAGATACTTCTTGACATCTTAGAAATTTATTGCCATGAATTCAGTTTGGGTGGTAACATTATTGGATTCTACAATTGGCAAAACAAGGTGGAGGCTTACATATTAAAAATTGCAGTGCTATTAGTAGATCTTCCTCTAGAGCTGTCTCTATGTGGGTTGTAGAGTTTTCTGTTGTACTCTGGTTGCTGATGGAACACTTTTTGATGCGTTTTTATCGCCTACGTAGTAGCAAGTCGTACCGCTAGTAATAGTAGTGTCAGTAGTGGTAGAGCAGTAGCAGTAGTAGTAAAAATAAAGCCTTGATTATGCAGTTATTTTCTTAAAAATAAATTTATTTATTTTTGGCTGCGTTGGGTCCTCGTTGCTGCGCGCGCGCTTTCTCTAGTTGTGGCGAGCAGGGGCTACTCTTCGTTGCGGTGGCTTCTCTTGTTGCGGGGCACGGGCTCTAGGCACGCGGGCTCAGTTGTTGTGGCACACGGGCCCTAGAATGCAGGCTCAGTAGTTGTGGCGCACGGGCTTAGTTGCTCCACGGCATATGGGATCTTCCTGGACCAAGGCTCGAACCTGTGTCCCCTGCATTGGCAGGCGGATTCTTAACCACTGTGCCAACAGGGATGTCCCTGATTACTCAGTTATTAAATGCCAGGCACTGTTCTAAGGGCTTTACATACACTCATTTAATGTACCTTGCAGCCCTGGAGGATATATATGTATTATAATGATCCCTGCTGTACAAGTGGAGAAACTGAGGCATGAAGTGGTTGTATAACTTTACTCGCCAAGGTCACAAATTTCCTTCTGAGCCCCTGCTCTTATCACTATGCTGCCACTTTCCTCTTTGATTACCTCTAATCGACATCTTAAATTTGTATCACTGGTTACTGTCATTTATTAAGAACCTGCTGTTGGTTTGACCCTGTGCCAAGTACTGAAGGCTTTTATTATTAGCCTTTTAATTTCTTGATCTTAGTTGAATATTTTCAGTCTCTCTGCGAGCACGGGGATCCAGGGCTTAGACTGGTGTTGTAGGCTTAAATGGCCCATGACCCAGCAGCATCATTGTCACCTAGGGATGACAGTGTTAAAGTTTGGGGTGCTGCTCTGCTTTTCACAGTGTCAATATGAGTGAAAGCAAAGCACTGGCCAGTGATTCTGGTCTCCAAACCACTTGTTAGCCATGCAGTGGCAGCAGGACCCTGTTCTCTGTGCTTCAGTTGCTGCTTGTGTCAAGAACGGGAATCCCACTATATCAGTTGATATAGTGGGAAATGTTTATTGTTTTGCTTTACCTGGTGTTTTTTCCTTTACTTGAAAAAATGAAGATTATTAGATGTGAACTTTATCCCCTCATATGCCTCTCTCTTAATACATTCCTGTCATTATACCACCACCAGGGCAAAAGTTGCCCTTCTCCAAGGCAAGCCACCCAACATTGACTCATTACCCTATCTGTTGTGGGGGTTTCCATAAAAGTACCCAATATATCTCATTGCACTAGGTCAGAGGGCAGGGGCATTACCTGTGCTGCTGTTCATTGTTACAGTCCTGGTGTTAGCTTGTGGCACCTGGCAGACAGCAAGTGTTCAGCAAATGTTGCACAGTTGAACGTTTTCAGCCTCTTTGCCAATAGGCCTATGTATATGATATGGCTCTCATCAGTTATATCTCTTTCCCTTCTCATCCAATAAAGATGGTCCTCCACCAGTGATCATTCCACTAGCCTTACTTCATTCCATTGTTAGAAGTTAAGCCTCTGCTTTATCTCTGACCTCATTATTCTGTCTCACTCACCTGCTTCAGTTGCCAAAGGTATCAATAACCACGTGCCAAATCCACTTATTTCTTTAGAGCTCCTTGACACCTATTAACCTGCCCTTCACTACCTTCTTCAATAGGTCCCTTAAATGCCAGCCTCCCCCATGATTTAACCCATAGCCCTCTTCTCAGTCTCCATCTTAAACCTGGGTGACTTCATCTGTCCATCACTGTACACTCAGAATTGTTGCTAGTGACTTAAAAATGTTGCCAACTCACCTCTCCTTTGAATTCTGGGCCACTATTTCCAGCTGCCTAACATTCAGCATCCCATCTGAATGCACTTGAGTACCTCAGACTTTGTAGGTCCTCAACTGAACTTACCATTAATTAACTGATTAAATGATCCAGTCATTCAGATATCTATGGCCTACTGTATACTATGGCTGTGCTAGATGCCCCTACAATAGTGCAGGTGTTTGCAAGGTGCAAAAGGTTTGGTGGAACGTTCCCAGCAGATGGAGATCTGAAAGGGTATAATGTGCCTTGGGTTCAGTGCGCACAAGGCATCTAACTAACACTTCTCTTTTTGATGTGCACCTGAGTCATTCTGAGGGCATGTGGGGTGGAGCTTGAGAGTTTACATTTTAACAGGTTCCACATGATGTCACTGCTGGGTACACTCTGAGTGGACAGAGACCCAGAGACTGTGCCGAGAGCCTAGGAGACGATCCCCCAAGACTGGCACTGAGAAGCTTGTGGAGGTGTTAAAGAAGTGAGGTTATACACTGAGATTTATTCTCTTGAATGGTGTAGAACTCTGCAGCAGTTCTGGAGGCAGGTAGGACCAATAGATCTAACGCATTAATCCATCTGGGATGACCTGGACACAAGCAGTCCCTGTTGAAATACAGCAGAGTGGTGCTGGGCTTCTTGTTTCATCTGAAAATTGTTCTGAGGGAGATGCAGAGGAACCTGGTATCTGGTTGATTGAATGAGTGGCAAGAAAAAGTTGGAGGGAGCCAGTAAGATTTCTGGCTTGAGTGAATGATCATGTCACTAATCTATAGGGAGTAAAGAAAGGAGAAGCAAGTTTTAGGGAGATGACAGTGAGCTTTGGACAAGTTGTATTTGTGGTGCCTGAGGGGAATGGAAGTGAAAGATACCCAGTAGGAAGACTTAAGCAAAGGACTGGATCTCAGGAGAGAGGCAAAGATGGGTGATACAGAATTGAGCATCACTACTGATAGGTGGCATCTGTGTCTGGCTAACCAGGAAAAGCAGGTAGGACTAGAAAAGTAGGTGAAATGTGATGCTGGGGAACATCAACATCTAACAAGTAGTCAGGAGGTGAGGAACCGGGGACAGTAAGGAGTGATGGAGAGTGCAGGGGAACTAGAGGATGAGGGTGTCCCAGAAACTGATGAAGAAATGAGGCCAGTGGGTCTTACATTAGGAGATTATTGAGAACATTTTGGAAGTGATAGAATCCAGAGGGAGGACAGTACCTGTACTGAGAGTAAAGCTAGATTTTAAGAGATTGAGGAGAGGGCATCAGGTAAGTAGAGAATAAGAGATTACTTTGCACTTGCAGTTGGTTTAGTGCATGTTGCACGTATGGCCTTCATTCCAGGGGACAGGAGCAGACTCCATGGGAGAAGGTAGAAGCCAGAAGATAAGAACTCTAACTTCTGTGGGTGTGTGTGTTTATTGAAGTTTAGTTGATTAACAATGTTTCAGGTGTACAGCAAAGTGATTCAGTGTGTGTGTGTGTATACACACACACACACACACACTTTCTCAGATTCTTTTACATTATAGGTTATTACAAGGTACTAAATATAGTTCCCCGTGCTATACAGTAGGTCTTCATTGTTTATCTAGAACTCAACTTCCCAACCTCCCAGACATAGAACCTTGCTCACATGATCATTCTTCTTTAAAACAGTGTATTCCTCTTTACACTCATTCCGGGACTCTGAACCCTTTGGCTTCCCAGGGGATGTCACTGTCTCATCCCATCTCTTATGTAGGGATCCCATCAACTTTAAAAAAGCTTAAATATCCCTCCGGACATGGCTTCAACCCTTATATCCCTCTTTCAGCACTGCCTGTCTCTCCTTTTCTCCACCGGATTTCTTGAAGGAGTGGATTTGTTGACTCCATTATTTTCCTTCATAGCCATCAATTCTTCCACCCTTTGCAATCTGATTTTCACCCCACTCTACTCCTGTGAAACTGCAGTGGCCGCTGTGGCTGCATCCAGTGGACATGTCACACCTTCAACCTCTTAAACCTCTTAGCGAGAATGGCTCTATTGACTAATCTCTTTCCTCCTTGAGCTGTTCCTCATTCTCCTTTGTGGGCCCACTTTCCTCCCTCTACTTAAATGTCAGTTTCTGGCTTCAGTTACCATTTATGTCCTTACAGCCTCCAGTCTGTTTCCTGTCTCACTCTCCCAAAGCTTTGCCCATAATGTCAAACCACTCACTTGACAGCTCTGCTTAGACCTCCCACAGGTACCACCAGTTGAACCTGTCTCCAAACCACTGTTCTCTCTCACATTAAATGGCATTTTCAGCCACCAAAATGCCCAGGCAAAAATCTGGATACCTTACTTGACTTTTCGTATTCTCTCCCCAGCTTACACCCAGTTTCTAAGTCACTTGTATCCCTCCAGCCACTCCTGGAGGGATACAGCATACCTCAGTGTATACCACCATCTCTTAAGATGGTTGAAGTAGCCTCATAATTGGTTTTTCATTGAGTGAGGAAATAAATGGGGAAAGATGTAATAGGCAGGAATTTCTGTTTGTTGGCTTGAGAAAAGACCTGGAAGGGAAAGAGTATTTGAAGATCAAGAATAGGTATATCATTGAAGAGGTGAGCAGGGCTGGGCTCGGTGTCCTGCACAGGCCAGCTTTGTGTGTGTCAGCCCTGCCATGCGTTCAATATTGGAGTGAATTTATGTTACCACTCCAGTCTCATTTTAATCCCCTGCTTGCAGCCTGTTCTCCCCTCTCCCTTCGTTTCCGCCTTTCCTCTGTCGTACTCAAATCATTATCACGTGTAACTAAGTAAAGGCAAGAATTGAGACTGGGAGCTTTTGATTTGCTTCATTTGGTGGGCAGCAAGTAATGGATGCGAACGTTAAAATAATTTTAAAATTATTTAATTATTAAGGTAACCTGGAAAATAAAAATTATCTAACTGAAATGAGCTTATGGCTTTATCTTACTGTTATCTATGTAGCATTTTTATTTTTATTTATGTATGTATTTTGGCTGCGCCCGTCTAGGTTGTGGCACGTGGGATCTTTAGTTGCGGCGCACATGTGGGATCTAGTTCCCCGGCCAGGGATGGAACCCAGGCCTGCTGCATTGGGAGCTCAGAGCCTTAGCCACTGGACCATCAGGGAAGTGCCTTCCTTGCATTTTTTAAAGAAAACAAATCTAATGTTCTAGAATAATTGTTAGATTAGTTTTGGAATTAGGTTGGTTTCTATTAAGAATATGATGCTAAGTGGAAGTAAAGAGCAGTAACCTTTTTTGGCCCTGGCTCCTTTATTTTCTACTTAATTTCTTCAGTGGGGCTGAAATTACAAATGGTGGAGTGTGAGGGGGATGGGAGAACTTCACCTTGGCACAGTGAAGTGGTCTGTACAGGAAGCTGGTAGTTTATGGTTTGGTGATCTCTTGGGGCTCGTTTATTGATATTCTTTGTAATTTGTTCACTTTGTTGAATCCATTACTGTCTCCAGGTAAAAGAAAATGGGAAGGAAGTTGAAAATGTTTCTGTATTCATTGGCAAAATGGTGACTTAAAGGAACATTTACCTCTTTTGTGCTTTCCCACTGGTCTTTTCTGTAGGCTTTCCCTCCCCTCATTGACTCACCCTTTCTGGTTTCTAATAATGAGCTAGCCAATTAAAGTTTAAGCCTTAAAGGCCTTAGCTTGACTCAGCAGTATTTGCGGTTTATTTTAATTGGCAGGGTGCTGGTAGAAGAAAAGGTTATTGCCTGCTCTGTTGACAAAGGGAAGGTAGGATAAGGGAAGGAGATAGTAACAGTCTATTTTTAGGGTAGGTGTGAGATCAAAGGCAGGGTTCAGTTTGTCCTTTGATAGTTGGTGAGAAAAGGATTAATAGTTACATTAACCAATGTTTATACATACTGAGACAATGCAAATTTCTTTACAGACTATTAAATCACTTTCATTCTTTCAGAGATATTTTACAGGTTGGAATGGGAATGCTGTTTCATTTACTTCTAAGAAATGAAACTTTAGATTTCAGGAAGAAGCAACATAACTAATCATGATTACTTTTTCACTTCCCTATCGTGTAACTGTATGTTCTGTGTGAGCTTTTATTTATTTATTTATTTATCTATTTATTTATTTATTTATTTATGGCTGCCTTGGGTCTTTGTTGCTGCACGCGGGCTTTCTCTAGTTGCTGCGAGCGGGGGCTACTCTTTTTTTTTTTTTTTTTTCCGGTACGCGGGCCTCTCACTGTTGTGGCCTCTCCCGTTGCGGAGCACAGGCTCCGGACGCGCAGGCTCAGCGGTCATGGCTCACGGGCGCAGCCGCTCCGCAGCATGTGTGATCTTCCCGGACCGGGGCACGAACCCGTGTCCCCTGCATCGGCAGGCGGACTCTCAACCACTGCGCCACCAGGGAAGCCCCAGGGCTACTCTTTGTTGCGGTGCGCAGGCTTCTCATTGCGGTGGCTTCTCTTGTTGCGGAGCACGGGCTCTAGGCACATGGGCTTCAGTAGTTGTGGCACACGGGCTTAGTTGCTCCGAGGCATGTGGGATCTTCCCAGACCAGGGCTCGAACCCATGTCCCCTGCATTCGCAGGTGGATTCTTAACCACTGCGCCACCAGGGGAGTCCCTGTGTGAGTTTTACAGGTTTCTCCAAAGGAAGTATGGTTTGGCTGCACAGATAAAAATGCTCTCAAGGAATCTCAAGGAATATGCAGATACGGTGAAATCAAACGTGTTGAGCCACATCTTTGTTGAATTGTTAGAGTGACTCTAGTTGACCCTCCTCAGTCTCTCAGATTCCCCAGTGAAGAGTGCTTTGAACTCTTGAATACCAGACTATTCCCATGGGGGTTTTCTTTAATGGACCAGACAGAAACTTCAAGTGTTTTGTGCCCTGGATAGTTCTACAGTAAGAATTGAGAAGACTCTTTAACCTACTTGGTTGTACACTGTGAAATCTGATACTTTTAGAATGAGCTGGTAACTCTGGGCTAGAAAAGTGATCTTACTGTGTTTTTAAAGACAGTTTCACATGCATCTCATTTGAATCCACTCTCCTGACAGCCTATGGGTAGGAAGGACACTTTTTTTTTTTTTAATAAGGAATCAAGTTGTAAAGCCAAGGCCTTAAGTTCAATAAATTATGGCATTGGTCCAAGACAATGCTGTCCTAGTAGAAACATATGTCATTTAAAATGTTTTGGTAGTCACATTTAAAAGTGAAAAGGAAAAGGTGAAATCAATTTGTATATATTTTGTTTAACCCAATATATACAAAATATTAATTCCATATGTAGTCAAGTTGAACATCAGTAAGATTTTTTTTTTTATACTAAGCCTTCAAAATCTGGTATTTTACCTACAGCACATCTCAGTTTGCACTGGCCACATTTCACGTGCTCAGTAGCTGTGTGTGGCTAGCAGATACCCTTTTGGTCAGCACAGATCTAGAACTTGGAGCTTTAGTTCCATCATACTTAGTTTCAGAACATTCCACTAACTAAAATAGCATGGGTGTGGTGTGCCATCAAAACAGCTTTGTCAAATGGAAAGTGTCTTTGGAACTGCTCTCATGAGATTTTATCTAAAATAATTATTTGTATCACAGTATTCCCGTTGACAGCAAATTAAATAATGTCTCTTGTTAGTTTCTTGTAATCATCAGAGCATTTGTTGCACACAAAATTATATCAGCTGTCCTTTTTTGGTAGTTATATGCATTTATATTTTAGGTATAAGGTAGAAAAAACAAATATATGGACAAAATAATATTTTTAGCTTGCCTATGGGGGGAATAAATGCATTTATGGAAAGATTGAAAGTAAGGATAGAGTGGTCCCTGGTGATGGTTGCTAGGAAATTTGAATTTATTTTGGGATATTAGAAAGGAAATCATGCCAAGATTGAGGCAATCTTACAACAGTTAGACATGCTTACAACAGGGTTTTTTTTTTTTTATTGTAACTAACCTTTTCTTTATTAATTTCAGTATTTTCCGTAAGTAGGTAACATTTGCTTGTTTTGCTGTTATGTCTCTGCTTTTTTTTTTCCTGTGATCTCATCTTTATAAGACACATCACCTGAGTTTCTTTGCTTTTTTTGTTGTTGTTTTTTTGGCCAGGTACTCACTTTTCCTGTTTCATGTTAATTAAAGGAAGAAAAGAGAGCCTGAGGTCGTTTTTGAACAAGGAGGCAAAGGCAGATTTCTTAAAATGAAGCAATACATGTTATTTTACGAAGGTGATGAAAATATTCACTATGGCAACGGATCTGCTTTACCCATAATGCAAAATACCCTATTTGCATTTGTTTTGCCAGAGACTTCTGAAATTAGCATCTCTGTATTAGAGAACATGGGGAAAATAATACACTACATAGATTGAAAACAGGCTGAGACTTAATTTTTTTTTTTAAGGTTTAAAAAAACAAAACTTTTATTTAGAAAGGCTGAAATGATTGCTTGCTAATTTGAACAGATAGGTTGTATAAGAAAATTCCATTTTTGATACCCTCGAACAGTTGGATTCCATTATGTGTGCTTTGCTCTTTCTTTAGACCTCTTAACTTCAGACTGGAGTTGAACAGAAATGTGGCTTACTCCTTTCCCCTCAATTCACTGAGAATTAATTTTATTTATTTATGGAAGGGTTTTCATTTTTTAAAATTAGTTATCTCTTTTATACATATTAGTGTATGTATGTCAATCCCAACCTCCCAATTAATTTCCCCCCAACCCCCCGCCCCACTTTCCCCCCTTGGTGTCCATACGTTTGTTCTTTACATCTGTGTCTATTTCTGCCTTGCAAACTGTATCATTTTTCTAGATTCCATGTTAATGGAATATAGAAATTCCATTCTGACTTACTTCACTCTGTATGACAGACTCTAGGACCATCCACATCTCTACAGATGACCCAATTTCGTTCCTTTTTATGGCTGAGTAATATTCCATTGTATATATTTACCACATCTTTATCCATTCCATCTGTCGATGGGCATTTAGGTTGCTTCCATGACCTGGCTATTGTAAATAGTGCTGCAGTGAACGTTGGGGTGCATGTGTCTTTTTGAATTATGGTTTTCTCTGGGTATATGCCCAGTAGTGGGATTGCTGGGTCATATGGTAATTCTATTTTTAGTTTTTTAAAGCACCTCCATACTTTCTCCATAGTGGCTGTATCAATTTACATTCACACCTACAGTGTGAGAGGGTTCCCTTTTCTCCTCACCCTCTCCAGCATTTGTTGTTTGTAGATTTTTTGATGATGGCCATTCTAACGAGTGTGAGGTGCTACCTCATTGTAGTTTTGATTTGCATTTCTCTAATAATGAGTGATGTTGAACAGCTTTTCATGTGCCCCTTGGCCATCTGTATGTATTCTTTGGCCCATTTTTTGACTGGGTTGTTTGTTTTTTAATATTTTTTAAAAAATAAATTTATTTATTTTATTTATTTATTTTTGGCTGTGGTGGGTCTTCATTCTGCATGCAGGCTTTCTCTAGTTGTGGTGAGTGGGGGCTACTCTTCGTTGTGGTGTGTGGGCTTTTCATTGTGGTGGCTTCTCATTGCAGAGCACGGGCTCTAAGTGCATGGGCTTCAGTAGTTGTGGCACACGGGCTCAGTAGATGGGGCTCATGGTCTCTAGAGCACAGGCTCAGTAGTTGTGGCACACGGGCTAAGTTGCTCCGTGGCATGTGGGATCTTCCCGGACCAGGGCTCGAACCCATGCCCCCTGCATTGGCAGGCGGATTCTTAACCACTGCACCATCAGGGAAGCCCTGTGCAAAGGTCCAATTTGTTTGTTTTTATTTCCATTACTCTAGGAGGTGAGTCAAAAAAGATCTTGCTGTGATTTATGTCAAAGAGTGTTCTTCCTATGTTTTCCTATAAGAGTTTTATAGTGTCTGGCCTTACATTTAGGTCTTTAATCCATTTTGAGTTTATTTTTGTGTCTGGTGTTAGGGGAATGTTCTAATTTCATTCTTTTACATGTAGCTGTCCAGTTTTCCCAGCACCACTTTTTGAACAGACTGTCTTTTCTCCATTGTATATCCTTGCCTCCTTTGTCATAGATTACTTGACCGTAGGTGCGTGGGTTTATCTCTGGGCTTTCTATCTTGTTCCATTGATCTATGTTTCTGTTTATGTGCCAGTACCATATTGTCGATTACTGTAGCTTTGTAGTGTAGTCTGAAGTCAGGGAGTCTGATTCCTCCAGCTCCGTTTTTTTCCCTCAAGACTGCTTAGGCTATTTGGGGTCTTTTGTGTCTCCATATAAATTTTAAGATTTTTTGTTCTAGTTCTGTAAAAAATGCCATTGGAAATTTGATAGGGATTGCATTGAATCTGTTGATTGCTTTGGGTAGTATAGTCATCTTCCAATCCAAGAACATGGTATATCTCCATCTGTTTCTGTCATCTTTGATTTCTTTCACCAGTGTCTTACAGTTTTCTGAGTCCAGGTCTTTTACCTCCTTAGGTAGGTTTATTCCTAGGTATTTTATTCTTTTTGTTGCAATGGTGAATGGGATTGTTTCCTTAATTTCTCTTTCTGATCTTTCATTGTTAGTGTATAGGAATGCAAGAGATTTCTGTGCATTAATTTTGTATCCTGAAACTTTATGAAATGCATTGATTAGATCTAGTAGTTTTCTGGTGGCATCTTTAGGATTCTCTACGTATAGTATCATGTCATCTGCAAACAGTGACAGTTTTACTTCTTCTTTTCCAAATTCTATTCCTTTTATTTCTTTTTCTTCTCTGATTGCCATGGCTAGGACTTCCAAAACTATGTTGACTAATAGTGGTGAGAGTGGACATCCTTGTCTTGTTCCTAATGTTAGAGGAAATGCTTTCAGTTTTTCACCATTGAGAATGATGTTTGCTGTGGGTTTGTCATATATATGGCCTTTATTAGGTTCCCTCTATGCCCACTTTCTGGAGAGTTTTTATCATGAATGGGTGTTGAATTTTGTCAGAAGCCTTTTCTGCATCTATTGAGATATCATATGGTTTTTCTTCTTCAATTTGTTAATATGGTGTATCACATTGATTGATTTGTGTATTTTGAAGAGTCTTTGCATCCCTGGGATAAATCCCACTTGATCATGGTGTATGAACCTTTTAATGTGCTGTTGGATCCTGTTTGCTAGTATTTTGTTGAGGATTTTTGCATCTATATTCATCAATAATATTGGTCTGTAAGTTTCTTTTTTTTGTAGCATCTCTGTCTGGTTTTGGTATCAGGGTGATGGTGGCCTCGTAGAATGAGTTCGGGAGTGTTCCTTCCAATGAAATTTTTGGAAGAGTTTGAGAAGGATGGGTGTTAGCTCCTCTCTAAATGTTTGCTAGAATTTGTCTGTGAAGCCATGTGGTCCTGGACTTTTGTTTGTTGGAAGATTTTAAATCGCAGTTTCAATTTCATTACTTGTGATCGGTCTGTTCATATTTTCTATTTCTTCAGTTTCAGTCTTGGAAGGTTATACCTTTCTAAGAATCTGTCTGTTTCTTACAGGTGTCCATTTTATTGGCATAGAGTTGCTTGTAGTAGTAGTAAGATGCTTGTAGTAGTAAGATGCTTTGTATTTCTGCAGTGCCCATTGTAACTTCTCCTTTTTCATTTCTAATTTTATTGATTTGAGTCCTTTCTCTCTTTTTCTTGATTAGTCTGGCTAAAGGTTTATCAATTTTGTTTATATTCTCAAAGAACCAACTTTTAGTTTTATTGATCTTTGCTATTGTTTTCTTTGTTTCTCTTTCATTTATTTATGCACTGATCTTTATGATTTCTTTCCTTCTGCTAACTTTGAGTTTTGTTTATTCTTCTTTCTCTAGTTCCTTTAGGTGTAAGTTTAGATTGTTTATTTGAGATTTTTCTTGTTTCTTGAGGTAGGCTTGTATTGCTATAAACTTCCCTCTTAGAACTGCTTTTCCTGCATCCCATAGGTTTTGGATCATCGTGTTTTCATTTTCATTTGTCTCTCTGTATTTTTTGATTTCCTCTTTGATTTCTTCAGTGATCTCTTGGTTATTTAGTAATGTATTGTTTAGCCTTCATGTGTTTGTGGTTTTTACGGTTCTTTCCCGGTAAATTATTTTTTTTTTTTGCGGTACGCGGGCCTCTCACTGTTGTGGCCTCTCCCGTTGCGGAGCACAGGCTCCAGAAGCGCAGGCTCAGCAGCCATGACTCACAGACCCAGCTGCTCCACAGCATGTGGGATCTTCCCGGACCGGGTCACGAACCCGTGTCCCATGCATCGGCAGGCGGATTCTCAACAACTGCGCCACCAGGGAAGCCCTTTTTTTTTTTTTTTTTAGGTACGTGAGCCTCTCACTGCTGTGGCCTCTCCCGTCGCGGAGCACAGTCCCCGGACGTGCAGGCTCAGCGGCCATGGCTCACGGGCCCAGCCGCTCTGCGACATGTGCGACCCTCCCGGACTGGGGCATGAACCCGTGTCCCCTGCATTGGCAGGCGGACTCCCAACCACTTCACCACCAGGGAAGCCCCCTGTAAATGATTTATAATCTCATAGTGTTGTAGTCGGAAAAGATGCTTGATATTTGTTTTCTTAAATTTACCAAGGCTTGATTTGTGACCCAAGATGTGATCTATCCTCGAGAATGTTCTGTGTGCACTTGAGAAGAAAGTGTAGTCTGCTCTTTTCGGATGGAATGTCCTATAAATGTCAATTAAATCTATCTGGTCTATTGTGTCATTTAAAGCATGTGTTTCCTTATTAATTTTCTGTCGATGATCTGTCCATTGGTGTAAGTGAGGTGTTCAAGTCCCCCACTGTTATTGTGTTACTGTCAGTTTCCTCTTTTATAGCTGTTAGCAGTTGCCTTATGTATTGAGGTCCTCCTATGCTGGGTGCATATGTATGTATAATTGTTATATCTTCTTGGATTGATCCCTTGATCATTATGTAGTGTCCTTCTTTGTCTCTTGTAATAGTCTTTGTTTTAAAGTCTATATTGTCTGATATGAGAATTGCTACTCCAGCTTTCTTTTGATTTCCATTTGCATGGAATATCTTTTTCCATACCCCCACTTTCAGTCTGTGTGTGTCCCTAGGTCTGAAGTGGGTCTCTTGTAGACGGTATATATATGGGTCTTGTTTTTGTATCCATTCAGCGAGCCTGTGTCTTTTGGTTGGAGCATTTAATCTATTCACATTTAAGGTAATTATCGATATGTATGTTCCTATTACCATTTTCTTAATTGTTTTGGGTTTGTTATTGTAGGTCTTTTCCTTCTCTTGTGTTTCCTGCCTAGAAAAGTTCCTTTAGCATTTGTTGTAGAGCTTGTTTTGTGGTCCTCAATTCTCCTCGTTTTTGCTTGTCTGTAAAGCTTTTGATTTTCTCCTTGAATCTGAATGAGATCCTTGCCTGGGAGAGTAGCCTTGGTTGTACGTTCTTCCCTTTCATCACTTTAAATATATCATGCCACTCCCTTCTGCTGTAGAGTTTCTTCTGAGAAATCAGCTGTTAACCTTATGGGAGTCCCTTTTTATGTTATTTGTCATTTTTCCCTTGTTGCTTTTAATAATTTTTCTTTGTCTGTAATTTTTGTCAGTTTGATTATTGTGTGTCCTGGCGTGTTTCTCCTTGTGTTTACGGTGCTTGGCACTCTGTGCTTCCTGGACTTGGGTGGCTATTTCCTTTCACATGTTAGGGAAGTTTTCCACTATAATTTCTTCAACTGTTTTCTCGGGTCCTTTCTCTCTCTCTTCTCCTTCTGGGACCCCTATAATGCGAATGTTGTTGCGTTTAATTTTGTCCCAGAGGTCTCTTATGCTGTCTTCATTTCATTCTTTTTTTTCTTTATTCTGTTCCACGGCAGTGATTTCCACCGTTCTGTCTTCCAAGTCTCTTATCCGTTCTTCTGTCTCAGTTATTCTGCTATTGATTCCTTCTAGTGTATTTTTCATTTCAGTTATTGTATTGTTCATCTCTGTTTGTTCTTTAATTCTTCTAGGTCTTTGTTAAACATTTCTTGCATCTTCTCGATCTTTGCCTCCATTCTTTTTCCGAGGTCCTGGATCATCTTCACTATCATTATTCTGAAGTCTTTTTCTGGAAGGTTGCCTATCTCCATTTCCTTTAGTTGTTTTTCTGGGGTTTTATCTTGTTCCTTCATCTGGTACATAGCCCTCTGCCTTTGCATCTTGTCTATCTTTCTGTGATTGTGGTTTCGTTCCACAGCCTGCAGGATTGTAGTTCTTTTTGCTTCTGCTGTCTGCCCTGTGGTTGAGACTTAATTTTAATCAGAAATGAAAGCTGAATGCTTTCCTGAGCCGAGTATGTTTGTGTGTTTGTGAGGGGCAAGGGGGAATGGGTGGGTCACAATCCAATTCAATAGATACTTACAGAAAATCTATCTGTATGTTCACATTCTTAACTCCCCCGTTCGGTTTTACATTATAATTTACACTTTCCCTGGTCCTGATTAAGTTATATGTTAAATTTCTCATACAGAATCTCAATCCCTGTGGAAGAAGTTTGGGGGGTAAATAAATAATCCGTACACGTGGGTGAGACATTGTAATAGGTGCTTCAGGAGGTATGAGGAAGATGCCATTCCAGTACTATTGGCACACTTCAATCTGGAGGAGGGAGACTGACACTTATTCTCGAGTAAAATAAAACAAATAAATAAGGCAGAGCAGATGTGTTATGTGATGTAAAACCATATGTTTTTCTCATTATTCTCTTGGGGACCCACTGACTTCTGCAGATCATTTTCCCCCTTCACCTTGTGTACCAACCCTTCAGCCCACTGTTTATGCCAAACTTCTGGTTTCTTCCTCACACTGACCATGAAATGCCCTGCCTTATACTCACCCCCCCACCCCCATCATAGCCTTATCTTGGTATTTTAGGATTTTGGTCCTACAGTTCGCTTTTCAAACATCTCTACATCACAGTTCCTTGATCCCTCAAACACAGTGATTTTCTGTGCATTTCACTTAGGCAGTCAGTCCTCTCCTTACACTTAGTTCTTCCTTTGAAATCTTGAACTCTATTGTCACTATTTCCCAGCTTTGTCAAATTTTCATCACACCTTGCTGTCATTGAGATCTCCAGGCCCTTACCCCCTCCCACCCTGCTTCTAGTCTTCCAGTTACTTTAAAACCAGAATTTCTTCACTAATCCTGCATCCCATAGTCAGATTTCAGCTCGCATTCCTGGTGTGGATCAATGCTACAGGCCAGTTTCTTTGCTCCTCCTCATGGACTGGGGTGCACATCTGGAGAAAAAGTGCACATGCATAGCTGCATACATTAGGGAGACTGTTGGCTAGACTTTTTGGCTAGCCATTTGGCTAGACTTTTTCAATTACATTTATAAAACATCAGAACGTTTTATATATATATATATATTATACTCACACACATATATTTATACACACACACACACACACACACATATATATATATATATTTATTTATTTACTTTTTGGCTGCATAGGGCAGCTTCCAGGGTCTTAGTTCCCTGACCAGGGATTGAACCCAGATCCCGGAGTGGGAGTGCCGAGTCCTAACCACTGGACCACCAGGGAATTCTCAGCACATCATATTTTTAACAAAGACAAAATAAAAATAACTTTTCTGCCTTTGACTCCTTCAGTTCTTTTTAAATTCATTTTAAAATAGATCTTCTGGGCTTCCCTGGTGTTGCAGTGGTTGAGAGTCCACCTGCCGATGCAGGGGACGCGGGTTCGTGCCCCGGTCCGGGAGGATCCCTCGTGCCGCGGAGCGGCTGGGCCCGTGAGCCATGGCCACTGGGCCTGCGCTTCCGGAGCCTGTGCTCCACAGCGAGAGAGGCCACAACAGTGAGAGGCCCGCGTACCGCCAAAAAAATAATAATAATAAAATAAAATAGACCTTTTATTTGAAGTATGACATTCATACATAGAATAGTATGCAGTTTAAAACATTATTTACCAGTTTACAGGTTAGAACATTATTACAAAGCAGACCCATCTATACAGTTATCACCCAGATCAAGGTATATTACATAACCTGCAACTCAGAAGTCCCCTCATGCCCCCTGCAGTCACTTCCTTCACTGTCTTCTGATTTCTAACAGCATAGATTAGTGTTGGCACTTTATATAAATGTTATATAAGTTTTTCTTATAAGTTTTTCTCCTAAGCTTCCTATCATGCTTGTACAATTATTCCCATTGTGTAGCTCTAGTTTTTTCATTTGCTTTGCTGTATGTTATCGCATTGTGTGACTGTACCACAGTTGACTTACCCATTCTACTGTTGAATGACATTTTTTCCCTCCAGTTTTCTGCTGTTGTGAAAAATGCGGCTGTGACATCCTCAGGCATTTGTTTTAGTGCACACGTACATACAGTTCTCTAACTATGACTGGCTTTCTGGGGTCTTATAGATTATACATCTGTGTAGCTTTAGTTGATGCTGCCAAACATTTTCAAAAGTTAATTGTAGGACTTCGCTGGTGGCGCAGTGGTTAAGAATACGCCCGCCAGTGCAGGGGACACGGGTTCGAGCCCTGGTCTGGGAAGATCCCACATGCCACAGAGCAACTAAGCCTGTGCGCCGCAACTACTACGCCCACGCGCCTAGAGTGCGCATGCCGCAACGAAGAGTAGCCCCCACTTGCCACAACTAGAGAACGCCTGGGCGCAGCAACGACGACCCAACACAGCCAAAAAAATAAAAAATAAACAAAAAAGCAAAACAGAAAAAACAAAACAAACAAAAAAGGAAATACACACACACACACACACACACACGAGAGTTAATTGTACCAGTTGACACTCCCATCAATAGAGATGAGAGTTGCTCCACATGCTCAACATAGCCTTTTCTCATTTTGTCTGCTCTGGTGGGTGTGTAGTGCCACATCATTGTAGTTTTCTTTTTCAAACATTTTTATTATGGAAAATCTCAAATAAATACAAAACTAGAAAAAAAAAGGGATGATAAACCATATATCTTTGCTCAGCTTTATCAGCTATTAGCTCATCTCTGTTGGACTTGTCGTGCCATTCGTGGTCCTTCGATTTTTCTCCCATTCCTCTTCACATAGTTCAGACTCGAACCAGTCTCCAAAAACCCCCCTATCCACATTTTTTTCTGCCTCTTTTATTCTAAGTAAATACTCTGTGCCTCCTTTGTTACAGAGGAAATGTCCTTCCCTCGAATCTTATTTAAAGTTGTCTTATCCCGTTTTCTAGGTCTCGTTGTCTCCTGGGGTCTTGATCCTTCACTCTCTGAGTGTTCTGTTCTATGTATTTTAACCTCCCATTCTATTTGCTCTTTCCTTTTGAGTTATAAACATGCTCTACATTTCTCATTTCGAAACAGCCTTTCCTTGACCACACAGCACACTGCTATCTCCTACTCTTGGGAGCCGTGTTCCTCAAAAGAGCAGGCATTTTCTGTCTCTGCTCACATATTTCCACCTCTGTAGTTAGAAATATCCCATTGCATCCTCCCCAGACCCCGAGCCGTCAATAAATCAGATTTGGCCTAGGTCACCAATGAGACTCTGATTGCCAAACCTAGTAGATACATGTCAGTGTCCTTTATTTACATAACAGATTTTGAGCTCTTCCTATATGAAAGGCTCTGCTTAGTGTGAGGGATATAAGATTAAATGACACCTTCCCAACGCTACACGAATTTATTTCCTAGTAGGAATGATAGGCTTGGAAGATGACAGTTAGTTGTCATACTGGATACTGTCTATTTTATTTATTTATTTTTGGTTGAAGTAGAAAAGAATAGCATTATTGCTTTGCCAGGCAAAAAGGGCCACAGCGGACTAATGCCCTCAAAACTATGTGTCACCACCTGGAGGAGGTAATGAGTTTTATAGTAACGGTTCAAAGAGGAGGGCATGGTCAGCTCATGGACATTCTTCTGATTGGTTGGTAGTGAGGTAATTGGGAGTCAGCATCATCGACCCTGTTCCAACTGGTCTGCTTGTATGCAGCACACACTTCTACCTGGTAGGGGTTTCAGTATCTGGTCTCAGGACTTAATGAACCTCAGGTTCTTGATGTCTCATCGCAGGAAGAATTCAGTGAGAGACAAAGTGACAGGTAAGAAGTGGATTTATTTAGAGAGAAGCACACTCCACAGACAGAGTGTGGGCCATCTCAGAAGGCCAGAGGGTCCTGGATGCTGCGTATTGAAAGGATGATACCAAGTTGTGCTGGAACTGTTCTAAGAGCTTTACATGCATTATTTTATTTAAACCCTATAAAGAAGTAAGCATTGTTACTACTAATTCCCATTTTACAGAAAAAAAGTTAAGACTTTATTTATTTTTGGCTGCGTTGGGTCTTCGTTGCTTCGTGTAGGCTTTCTCTAGTTGTGAGCAGTGGCTACTCTTCGTTGCAGTGCGCGGGCTTCTCATTGCCGTGGCTTCTCATTGTGGAGCATGGGCTCTAGGAGCACGGGCTTCAGTAGCTGTGGCTCGCAGGCTCTAAGAGCGCAGGCTCAGTAGTTGTGGCACACGGGCTTAGTTGCTCCGTGGCATGTGGGATCTTCCCAGACCAGGGCTCAAACCCGTGTCTCCCGCATTGGCAGGCGGATTCTCAACCACTGCGCCACCAGGGAAGCCCCAATGTTAATACTTTAAAAGGCTAGAAACTTGCCCTGGCTAAGCATTTGGTAAGCTCAGTTTGAATTTGAATGCAGATCCGACTTCAGAGCCGATGCTATTTGTGGGCAGAACTGCTTGCATAATTCAGTCTGCTCATATGTCAGAAATGTCTGCACTTGCTGTGAGGTGAACTCAGAGAACTGTCGCTACTGCCTTTGAGTTGTGCAAGGAGGGGAGGGGATGGATGTTGAGGGAAGGCTTCTTGTTGGTTGCTTGATAGATGGACATATTTAGATCTGAAACATAATTTACTAACACCGTTTATTTATGTTTGAGCCCTAGAGAGACAACATGTCCAAAGTGATAGAGCTTTTTTGTGACAAACTTGCCAGCAGATCCTGGTCTGGTATTTATTTCTCTGTTTAAAAAAAAGGGTCCACCCAAACTCCTGAACCATGTGCTACCTAAACTGCCATCTTCTTGGAAGTCTAGTATAGGAGAGGAATAGTGTAAATCCTGAACCCTCCTTCCACCAAGGTGATTGCAATGGGGTCTAATAATTTACTCACTGTGTTACTTTGTAGTGACTTTTAAAAGGAATTGTCTTATGTCCGGGGGTGTTGACTGGTGGACTTCTTGCAGGACGAGTGTGGCTTGGGAGCCAATCTGCCTAGCTTTGTATCTTGCTCCCATAGTAGTTTAGATACCTCTCAGTGTCTCTGTTTCTTCACTGTAAAATCGGGATGATATAAGTACCTCTCTCAGAGTCGTTATGAGGCTTGAAAGAGTTAATATGTGTAAAATATTTTGAAACGTGCCTGGCACATAATAGGTACTCAGTCACTGTTAGTTACTATTTATGGTTAAGATGATGGTTTCCTCATTTCTGTCTCAGTTTATTTCCTGGGCACTTGCTTTTTGATTTCTCATTCGGGGTGGCGAGCTGAGAATTGATATTTAAAAAAACAGCATAGAAATAAACAGCATTAAATAAGTATACTTAATGTCATTTCTCATTGTTATTATCTGACTGTAAGTATTATTTTCTTAGCTCTAAGTACATATTAACATCCTGTATTGAGTAACACATGGGAATTAAACAAAAACTCCTAGACAGCAAAGAGCGTAATTTCTGTCTACCTTCTGGTATTTTCTTTTCTTCCCCAGCAATATTTAAAGGCCTAGTTGGGGTAGTTAACTAGTGTTAACATACTTAAAGTGTTTTTCTTTTTCCTTTCTAGAAAGAAACACTATTTAGGTGAATTTTTTTTTTTTTGGCGGTACGCGGGCCTCTCACTGTTGTGGCCTCTCCCGTTGCAGAGCACAGGCTCCGGATGCGCAGGCTCAGCAGCCATGGCTCATGGGCCCAGCTGCTCCGTAGCATGTGGGATATTCCCGGACCTGGACACAAACCCGAGGCGGACTCTCAACCACTGCGCCACCAGGGAAGCCCTATTTAGGTGAATTTTAAACATTGCTAATCCCAAAACAACTCCCTGGTGAGAAGGAAATTGGCAGATTGGCATTAGGATCAAGGAAATGGTCTAAATAGCTTGGCAGTTGCATTTTTGCAACATTTAAAACAGGGTTTAAAGTATCCCAGTGACTTACTTGCTAACCCAGACATCTGATGTGTAGTATTTGTTACCAAACACACACAACAAAATTATACTTGTCATGATCAATCCCTTAAACATACCACTTACTGATTTTCCCAGTTTATTTTTTAACATTGTTCTCATGAATTATTATTGAATGTTACTGTATTTTTATGTAAGTTTCCTGAATTCTATATTCTGAATTAAGCAGCACAATTGAACATCTTCTCTATTTAAAATAGTAACCTCTATGACATACTTTGACATTTCTCACAAAAGTCAATATCAAATACGTTCTTTGTAATAATTGACATGAAGGTCATCATAACATACCCCTTTTCAAGAAACCAAAGAAATATGCAAGACTTCTGGAATGTGAAGTTAAATTATTCTTATTTTTATTCCTAGTTTTTCTTTTTTGTTAATCTTTGGGATGACTCCAGATTTTCTTTCTTTCTTTTTTTTTTTAATTTTTGGCTGTGTTGGGGCTACTTTTCATTGCGGTTCATGAGCTTCTCATTGTGGTGGCTTCTCTTGTTGCGGAGCACGGGCTCTAGACACGCGGGCTTCAGTAGTTGTGGTGTGTGGGCTCAGTACATGTGGTGCACAGGCTTAGCTGCTCTGCGGCATGTGGAATCTTCCCGGATCAGGGATCGAACCCATGTCCCCTGAATTGGCAGACGGATTCTTAACCACTGCGCCACCAGGGAAGTCCAACTCCACATATTCTGAGAAACCACACATTGTTGTGTAACATTTTTCTCATTTTGCTTCATGCTGTTCTAGAGACAGACAAGCAACTTTTCTTCATTCCTAGTTGTGATTTTAGAATATTCATGAATAAAAGTTTTTCTTATGTCATATTTCTTTCATGTTAATATAACTATACTTAGGGATTTCCCTGGTGGTCCAGTGGCTAAGACTCCACGCTCCCAATGCATGGGACCTGGGTTCGGATCCGTGGTCAGGGAACTAGATCCCATGTGCTGCAACTAAGAGTTTGCATGCTGCAACTAAGACCTGGTGCAGCCAAATAAATAGGTAAATATTTTAAAAAATGAGTGACTGATTAGGTAGGCTGCTTTAAAAAAATATATATATAACTAAACATAAAGTTGCGTACACATTAATTTCTTACCACATTTGCTAACACTTCTTGTAATGTGAATATTAAAGTAAAAAGCATCTGTCTTTGCTCCTGTTAGCATACGACCAGGCTTGTTCAGCTCCCTCTGAGCTCCGTGTATCTCCAGTGACTTCACTGTTCCTTTCCTTTACTCCCCTGGATGCACAGTCTTCCCGTGGCTCTCCTTCCCATACTTTTCCCCGAAAGGTTTCATGGTCCTCTCTCCCATCACCACTCCTCTTTCAAATAGCTCCTTCACCTTCCCTCTGCTCTGAGCTCCCGCCCTCCACTGGAACTGAGCAGTTTCGTCCAAGGCAGGTCTGGGGTCTTGTTGAATTAAGGCTTGGAACATGCCCTCCAGAGATGAAACCCTGGCCCCCTGTTAAGCAAGTGAAAGTATGTGCTTAAGGGTAGGGACATGTGAACAACTACCTTCAGTAGAGGTGCGGGTTGTGTAATTGAGACTAGGAAGCAATTAACACTGCCTGTGGGGATCTGGGAAAACTTCAGAGGAGGTCACAGGTGAGAGGTACTTTGAATGGCTACAGGTGCTTTCAGTGGGAGAAACTGGGCCTTTCAGACGAGGGAAACGTGCACAAACACAGGTGCTCCGCAAGTGTGTGCTTAACTCATCTTTTCCCCCTTGGTGCTTCCTCTGATTTCTTTGCTTTCCTTCTGTGATTGACTCCAGACCAGGATACTTTCATTGTTGTGGTTCCATCTTTAATAGAGAAAAGTCTTAACGCACTTTCACCTACTTTTAGCCACATTACATCTTGTTAATTTTTCCCCACTGTTTTGAAATGAAACATCTTTCATTTCTGGTAGATCCTCAGTTTCCCTTCTCTTACACAAAGGTACTACTTGTGCCTGTGAGTTTTCCTTTTCCTTTTTTTTTTTTTAAGCTGAGCACCAGAAATTTTGCTGGGCAATCAATGATAATCAAGAAGATTTGGCTTCTAAATCAAATGTGAAATATTCACTGTGGGTACAGGGTAGGAAGGACACACAGTGAAGAAGCAACCTCAGTAAAACAGGGTAAGTACTTGTGATGGAGGCCTTATCAGCTGGCCGAGGAGTCCATTGGATTCAGTCCGTATTTGGGCACAAAGAAAGAATGCTTTCTGGGGAAGTGCCTGAGCCGAGACCAAAGTAATAGAAGTGAGTCCAAAAGGTGAGATGGAGCAAGGGAGGCAGTGTTATAAAGCGTGTGGGTGCTCAGTGCTGAGGCCCGCGGGGAGAGTGTGGGTGCTGAGCAGCCAGAGGTGGGGAGGCGCCTGCTCACCAAGGGCCTTGAGGAGGATAAAGGTGTCTGAACCAGGGAGGGGCTGCCAGGGGTGTTCAGACATGGCAGTGGTATAGTTTCAGAAACAGCTGTTCAGAGCACATAGGTGAAGCATGGAGGTGATCAGAATGAGGTAGAGTGGGTGCAGGGAAGACAGCAGGCTCAGCCTGTGGGAGAGATGGTAGTGGCCTGGATATAGAGAAAAATGGTTGCATTTGGGATATTTTAATTTGACACCAATTCTGCTGTCTGTGGGGGGGGCCCTCTCCCCACATCCACCAAGGAATGCTTTGACACCAGCTGGGTGTTCTGACATCATCCACCCGGAGGTAGCGTCAGACCCACAGGTTCATAAGGGCTCGGTCCTGCGAGCTTGCCACCCTCCCTCATGCGCACACACACTTCAGACGCCAGTTGGGCGTTCAGGTTGTCAGCTATGCTTCTGACCAGCCCGTTATAGATCTGGGGTTCCCACCACCCACTCCTTAGCTCAATTTACTAGAGCGGCTCACAGAACTCAGATAAATTTTTACTTACTAGATCATCAGTTTATTATAAAAAGGATATACAGCCAAATGGAAGATGCCTAGGGCAGGGTATGGGGAGAGTCTTGGTGCTTCCCTGCTCTCTGAGCATCTCCATGTGTTTAACAACCCAGTTCTATCCTAATACTGTCCTCTTGGGTTTTTATAGAGTCTTCATTACAGAGGCATGATGGATCAAATCATTGGCTGCTGGTGAATGAACTTAATCTCCAGCCCCTCCCCCCTCCCCCCCCCCAGGGTTGGGGGTGGGATTGGTAGTTCTAATCCTCTCATCACATGATCACCTCCCCTGGCAACGAGCCCATCCTTACGTTCCTTAGGCATTCTCTAAAAGTCCCGTTATCATAACAAAAGACACCTTGATCGCTCCTAGGAGCTCTGTGCCAGGCACTGGGACACAGACCAAATATATATGTATTATAAATCAGAACATCAAAGTTACATTAAGGAGGTACCAGTTCTTATCGAATTAGGGCTCCGCCCTTCGACCGAATGTAACATAATCACCTCCTTAAAGGCCCTGTCCCCAACACAGTCACATGGGGGATTCGTTAAGGCTTCCCAAAGAACTATGATGGGACACGATTCAGTCGCTAGCACACTCCCCCCAGAGTATTATTATACTTGTATATTTATTATTAAACGTGTATGTTAAAGGTCATATTCTTTTTGAAAGATCTAATTTGATTAGATAACTACCTTTGCTGTCAGGTAAGTGGAATTAAACCTGGTGGTGGCAGTGTTTAGTCGAACTTCCATTAATATAAGTGGGAGTCGATTTTACTACCTGGAAGCCATATTTTAGTCAGGTCCTTTGGCTGGAGCGGGCTCGTTCTGGCCTAGTGTGTTTGCTCTAGTTCTTTGTCTTAGGTAGGAGAGCTTGGATTTCTTACCCTAATTCTGCTGCCTGTTATTAGGCATCTAGGTTGTTTTCGGATGCTGCCTTTTGTTGGACATTGGGGTTGTTTTCAGATACATGCTTGCACGTATTAGGTCTTGTGAGTTCAGCCTCAATTCCTCAAAGTGGGTTTGCGCGTTTGTATTTCACAGGCCTCCTGTAGTGTTGGTCCAGTAAGTTGGACTCGCCCTCCATGGGTGCTGCAATATTTCCAACACTTTTGCCTAGCTTGGCTCTTTCTGTTTCCATTGTCTTATACAAAGGTACTTGGGCCTGTGAGTTTGCTTTCCTGTGCTGTGCCCAGTGTATTGTGACCTGCTTACCTTGGGCATCCAGAATGTCTTGAATGCCATTTGATTCTGTTGTAATGAAGCATTTCATTGATTGCTTAGATCTCTAGACAGCTTATGTAGGAGCCCCTCTCTCCACCCAGGTGAAAACACCTCACCCGGTCACTGCTTGAAAGATCCCTGTGCATATGCCATCTTTGGTCAGACTCCACATTTAGTGTCTTGCTTGTATAGATAAATATGTGGAAAACATGTTTCAGATCCTTCCTTTTGTCTCATTTCCTCAGTGATAGAATAGCAGAAAACCATCCTTCGTTCAGCAAGTTTTGTTGAAAGCTAAATGGTGATTTTTTTTAACCTAAGATTTTTAATATAGTTAAACTTATGTGTTTTTCTTCATAGCTTTTGTGTTCTCTGTTTTGTGTTCTCTAGTTTTCTTTAAGACTTTCTTCAGTCAAAACATTATCCAAAATTCTCACACATTTACTTCATTTTTTTGTTTTAATCAACTGTAAAGTTTCATGAGCACGTTCCAACTTCCTATGATTTTAAGATTGACAGAAGGAAAAGATAGCTGAAGACATCCAGGTTAACATGTACCTTAAACTTGAAAAGAAATGAAAGAAATAAGGCAGGTTTTCAGTTGCAAACGTTGCCTGCCTTCTAGAGGAGTACTGCCTGCCATGCTCTCCAGTTCTGCTCCTTTCTGATGGTGGAAACAGATCGAAGTCCTTGGCAGAAGATGACGACATCAAAGCTGAAAAATACTCTGATGAATTCATGTCATTTTGATGCTCAGATAGAAGTCAGACTGGCAGAAGAGAGGTTCCACAGACTCAAGTGATTTGGAATTTGGAGATTAGAAAAAGCAAGCAGAAAACTGGGAGATGTTATTTCAGTCACTGCCAAAAAGGGACATGATTCAGTCTGTTTATTTACATAATCCAGTGCTGAGCACTTATTAACAGGACCCTCCAAGTACTTGTAGTTGATCATGTGCTGCGTATTTCATCACATTCCGAATAGGTTTGAATAAAATTATAAGAAGATTTGTTATTTGACTTAGTTTTGAGACCATGTTTGAACTTACAAGTAGTTTGCAAGTTAAATTATCACTCAACTTGCTGCATAAATAGAATTGGGCAGTGTTAAGAATATCCAGAGACACTGCCTGAGACCAAGTGTCTGCCTTTTGTCTTCTACAATTTGTGACTGATGCATACCTCAGTGCTTGAAAAACTATGCCCTCGTGCAGAGAGGCCCCTTCAGTGTTGCTAGGAAACCCAATAACTGTTTTCTACCATCTTGAGATTTTAATTCATTTCTAGTGCAACACAATGAAGAGCAGTTGAATGTTTTAAACATTTTTTTGGAAAAAGAAATGCTGAAAGCCATTTAAGAGTCTGTTTAAAATTTCTTTTAGCAGTATACATATTAAGGAAATCTCATTATAAAGCTCACCTTTCTTAAAATCTGAGTTGCGAAAAATAACTAACAGTTTGATATCTATCCAGATCATTTTTATACACATGTAACTGTTTTCTAAGATACTCTTTAAAAGAAAAGTAATTTTTATGTATCAAAGAAGAAAGAATGGATGATACTATCATGAAAACGAAGTTACATTTCACTCTAATGAACTGTAGTATAAGTACGGAGAACATGAATTAGGAGAATTTAAACTTTTACTCATTTAGATATCTAATTGATGCCTCTAAACTTTTCATTTGATTTTTTATAAAATAAAAGCTCTAGAAGCACAGAGTAACCAGGAAGTTTTAATTGTTTTTTTTTATAGCAAATTTTCATTCTTACTTATATATTTTTGCCTCCATATTTTTGGGCTGTGTCTTGATTTGTTTGAAATGGAATTCTCATCCTGGACTGTACTTAGATTGTTCTTATCTTACATCATACATATGGTATTCATACCCAGACAAATGCAGACAATTGTAGGAGCTGTAGACAGGAGATCTTCAAGTAGTAGGACCTTCTGGCAGATTAATGCTATTTTTCAACATTTCTAAAATTCATCAAACTTATAATCCAGTCACCAGTTATTTTCTACTAATGTGCAAGGAACGCAACAGAGGATAAAGGTATCCACAATTTCTGCTGACCCTGATGGAGCTAATGGTGAATCAGGGCATGCATTTAAAAAATTCACTTAAAATTACAAGGTAGTATGGGAAGATAAGCTCATCGATATCTAGAAGATGGGACAAAAACCATGGAGCCTGAGTTTATAAATGAAAAAAAAAAAAAGAAAGAAGATAGTATTCGCTGAGTGCCAAATGGGTGATAATGGATAGCAGAAAGTAAAGTACTGTGAGCATTACTAGGAAGACAGAGGAAAAATCATTGTAGGCTGGAGAGGTAGCGGAGTGCCTGAGTGAATGAGGTGGGAATGGAATTGAGCTTATTAGAAATGATAGAAAGTATTTATTCAGAGGATTGAATATTAATCAGGAGAAATAGTTGTGATTATACAGATACCTATCAAATCATACCATCTAAAATAGAAATGTGCACGTGAAATGGAGAATGGAGTAGTATGGACTTCTGGGGGGATGGTAAGTGGTCCATTTGGGCTGAATCAGTGGTTTTGGATGGCATATCAATCTTTGGTGTTTAACAAACCAACCCAAACTTTAGAGGCTTTAAAAGAACGATCGTGTATTAGTTCATGATCCTGTCTAGGGTCACTCCTGGAGCTGCAGGCAGCTGGTGTGGACTGGGCTGGTGTTTTAGGGTGGCTGCAGGTTGGGTACTTAACAGCTGTTGGTCTGACACCTCAGTTCTCTCTATGTGGAGCAGCAACGCCTCTTGAAGCCTAGCCTTGGGACTGGCTCACCAGTACTCAGGCTACTTTCTATTGGCCAAAACAAGGCCACCTCTGATTTAGGGGAGGGCCTGCAGAGAGTCTGTGTCCAATTTTAATTTGCTGTTTGATGAGTGCACTTAAATGTGATAAAAGCCTAGGATGGTGCCTGAATATAAATGGTCTTGAATGTAACCTGACTTTTCTTTCCTTCTCAATCTATTGGCTACAACCTTACTAACATTTCATTACAACTGATAGTCCGTGTGTATTAAGCCTCTTCTACGAGCTAATGGAAAGCTTCATGTGATGGATAATAATATAATTCTTCATTTTGGTTTGTTCTGTTGGAATGCGTCATTTGAAAACCAGCAACAAAATCATCATTATGGAGAATTAGGACTTGGATTTACTTTTAATTTTGCTCCGTGTTTATTTTTATGGTGTGAGCAGGGGTATGGGAAGTGGGGGAGAGAGGAAAGCCCCATGTATCATAATCTTTGTGCTTGGGGCCTCTTCCAGGTCATCATCCAGCCCGGAAAGTCAGGCCCACGTTGTAGAGCTGCTGAACGGAAACCAGTGTATTCATTTGAAACTTCAGATCTGCATACGTTACACATTTGACTTTACCTATAAGAAAATGTTAGGTTATCACAAGAAAAACATACAGTGACAGACTAGTGTGGTTCAAACTTTTATAGTGTAAATAGTAAAAAAAAAAAAAAAAAAGTTTTGTGTGATAGTTCATTTACAGACTAAATTTGCATTTTATATTAAGTTGTTGGTTGCTCAAACTGTAATCTTTATTGTAAGACATAAGTAGTGAACAGATCTATGTGTGAATTAAACTTGGTATTTTTTCCCTTATTGGTAAGAAATAGCATCATTTTGCTTGTAGTTAATTTCCATCTATTTTGCATGTAAAAGATACTGATTTTGTTACAGTAAGTCATTAGCCACAAGGAGGAGACTTTTTTTTCAATTCTTATGGGGTTACAGTGGGTTTTAGCCATCTCTCACAAACTCAGTTGGAAGAAACTATGTTGGAATTTTTGTTTGGGGCTCAGGACATCTATTTTTGCTTTTATAGAGTTTTCAAATATTGCCATCCAACATTAGTGTGATCTAAGTGGAAGTTTCATAGAATACAAATTTGAGAATAGGTTATGGAATTTTATGACGTCTTTTAAAAAATGATATAATAAATATGTCTGACTTTTTCAGAAGGGAAATAAGAAGGGACAAACAGTAAGAAATGTCTTAAAGATAATATTGAGGTCAATTATTTGGTACCTTTAAAAATATATAAATTGACAGTTTCTTCTCTTTTTGAATTGTCATCAAAATTTATTACTTAGAAATATTTTTAAGCATTCGATAAAAGTTACAGAATCAAATTTAATAAAAATTTGGAATTACAGAAGCCTTGGCAGGAAACGTGTCAAAATTCATCAGCATGTGCCCCAGTGATGGGAGTTCCGAGTGTGTCCCTGGCACCATGGAAGCGTGAATTAATATGGCCTTGAATTAGTATGACATAATTGCCCTTTCAGAGACTCTAGCCAGGTTCAGTTTTAAACATCTGCTTGGATAATAGAAATCCTTTACTAGGTTCTTACGATTCATATGAGAATGCTGGTATTCCATATAATGTTGGGAACTTCCCAGTGTTCTGAAAGGAAATTGTATTGAATAAGATGGATATTAATATTTGTCATTCTATTTCTACAGCAGCACAGACTTAAAAACTGGGGACCGCTGAGTTGGAATTTCACCACTGTGGTCCCAAATAAAATCCTGTTTCACCCACATCCTGTGCTCCCTCTGAAGAGCTGAGGTGTGCTGAGTGTGCTGCCAGCCTGAGAGCAGATGCTCAGTTGATATACATGTTTCATATTCTAGATTTCGCCAGAAGTTTGAGTATCACTACTCCTGAACAGATGATTGAAAAGGCCAAAGGGGAAACTGCCTATTTGCCATGCAAATTTACCCTCGGTCCAGAAGACCAGGGACCTCTGGACATCGAGTGGCTGCTATCACCAGCTGATAATCAGAAGGTGGATCAAGTGGTATGTGTTGCTTACTCGGCAGATGCTGGGGAACTGGTCTTCGGTGTCTGTCACTGTGCTGATAACGTGTGGGGGGACCTGGGGAGCTATGAAGAAAGTCATAGCTTATGGTGTAGGTGAGGAAGGCACATGCTGTGGAAATTGAGGACACTTATGTAATGGAGTGAAGTGAACAAGTGACCTCCGATTTCAAGAGGAAGAGAAGGTCACCAGGCTTCTTAGAGAAGGCTGCAAGGAAGGAGAGGAACTTGGGAACGTTCTGAAAATCTGGACTTGGAAGTATATGTGAGCCAGGGAGCAGGGGAGGCGTATATGGAGCGGGTATGACAGTGCAGCAGGAATGTGCATAACGTGTTAGGGGATGCCTGGTAAACTAGGCTTTGTGAAAGGTTAGGTAGAATTGAATTTTTACATTTCACACAAGGATTCCACTACCAGTATAAGGGTCAAGTCTAACAGTGTAATGAAGGTACATATTATTACAGTCTGCTTTCCATATTTTTGTAAGTTAAATATCCTATACATTGAATTCCTTAAAAATCAAAACAGCAGTTGGCCCTTCATATCTGTGGGTTCCCCATCTGTGGATTCAACCATTCATGGATTGAAAATATTCGGGAAAAAAAAATCCAGAAAGTTCCAGAAAGCAAAACTTGAATTTCCCACATGTCAGCAACAATGTACATAGCATTTACATTGTATTAGGTATTGTAGGTAATCTAGAGATGAGTTAAAGTATATGGGAGGGTGCATATACTTTAAATCATCTCATAAGTACGCTATCTTGTATGAGGGGCCTGAGCATCTGCGGATTTTGGCATCTGAGGAGGGGAGGGGAAGGAGGTCCTGGACCACACCCATCCCCACCGGGGGTACGGAGGGATGTCTGTATTATTATTTTTTTATTTTAATTTTTTTTATAATTAAGATCTAGTTTCTTTTTCTTTAATTTATTCATTTTAATTTATTTTTGGCTGTATTGGGTCTTTGTTGCTGCACGCGGGCTTTCTCTAGTTGCAGTGAGCGGGGGCTACTCTTCGTTGTGGCGTGCAGGCTTCTCTTCGTTGTGGCGTGCGGGCTTCTCATTGCGGTGGCTTCTCTTGTTGTGGAGCACGGGCTCCAGGCACGCGGGCTTCAGTAGTGGTGGTTCGCGGGCTCTAGAGCTCAGGCTTAGCAGTTGTGGTGAGCGGGCTTAGTTGCTCCGCAGCATGTGGGATCTTCCCGGACCAGGGCTCGAACCCGTGTCCCCTGCATTGGCAGGCGGATTCTTAACCACTGTGCCACCAGGGAAGCCCCGGGATGACTGTATTATTATAGAATTTTTTCTAATTACAAATTAGTAAGAGCCTAATGTAGAAAACTTGAAAAGCCAAAAGTAGCACAAAGGAGAAAAATTGCCCTATAACCTTGTTATTAAACCAGGTTCCTTTGCCTGACTTGCAGCAAGACAAATGCTGAAAGACAAGAGCTGAGATGCCAAAGTTTGCAGCTGAGAAAGAGTTACTCACAAGGCAGCCAAGTGAGGAGACAGAACAAATCTCAGATCTGCCTCCCTGAAGGCAAGGGGCTTGACATATTTATGAGATAAAGAAGCAGGGTGGTCTTAGGCATGGGGAAAGGTGTTTGGAGTTAGGAAAAGGTGAGGTCATCAGTGTTCTGTGCAGATATATCTTAGTTACTTGCTTTTTCTTGAGATTCACGTTCAGAAATGGAGACACTTAGCATGATTGAGGGTGGAGTTTTCAGCCCTCTGACGTCAAAAGGCCATTCAGTGGACACCTGCCCAGACTCAGTTTTAGGGTCGGTGGTCCCAACCAACCTTAGCTGGCTTGAACTGGACAGAAGCCAACTCCCAGTTCCTGGAAAACAACTTAAGCCCCCCCATCACTGTGTGACCCATACATCAGCATTGTCTATAAAGGTGGTTAAGGAGTTAAAAAATAATTAAGGCGAGCTGGGTCAGAGAAGGTAGGGTACAAGTGGAGGGGTTTTGAACAAGCCATGCTTTTATGTGCTGTTCTCTAAGACAAGCTCAAGAATTCCTGTTAGTCACCAGTTTCTGTTAACCCTTTGGGGGCGTGATTTCAACCTCATCTCCAAATACACATATCACGCTTTGCCTTTTAATGGTACCAGAATATTCCACTAATTTAGAGTGCCTCATATTAGCTTTGCCTGATATATTTAATTTTAAAAAATCAGTGTTAATAAATTATATTAAACCAGGGAGAGAAAAAGAAGTTCAAGTATTTGGAGGAATATTATATATAATATATTTGGAAGGGAAATTTTTACTTATGGTCCATATTAAAGAAGGGGTTATCCAGCCGTTTAATGGCTGAATCAGTGTAGTTAGGTAATTAACTATTTTTGGCAAATACAAGCAGTCTGTCCATGATGTATTTGTGAAGAAGAAAATTAAGGTGCTTTCCCAAGTTGTAAATGTCTAGGGCCACCCCCTCCAAGGATATATCTCTGCCCTGATTCTGGTACTAGAACTTCCTTCTCTCCCCCTAAGCAAAATAAGTTGAGCCTGACTCATCCTGTATACTCAGCCCAGATACCCTGTCCCCTCTCATCTTGCTCTTCATCCCCTCTCTCTTTTTTTTTTGCGGTACGCGGGCCTCTCACTGTTGTGGCCTCTCCCGTTGCGGAGCACAGGCTCCAGACGCGCAGGCTCAGCGGCCATGGCTCATGGGCCCAGCCGCTCCGCGGCATGTGGGATCTTCCCAGACCTGGGCACAAACCCGTGTCCCCTGCATTGGCAAGCGGACTCTCAACCACTGCGCCACCAGGGGAGCCCCATCCCCTCTCCGCTTTCCATGGCAGTGCCAGCACCCTGAGTGCAGGCTTCTACCTGAGGTCCTACACACCCCGGACTCCCTCACCAGTGCAGTGCCCATCCCCCTTTAGAGCCCAGGACTCTGGTTCCGTAGTTAAGATGCATGAATGGAGAGCACAGGTCATAAATGCTTCTGGCTTAAGACTCACGGGTGAAGCCCTGTGACCAGGTACGTCTCGAGACCAAGAAGTCCAGCGTGCCCTATAGCCTTGCGTTTCTATTCATGTAAGGAGACAAGGACTTCTGTGCTGAGTGGGAGGCCCAACCTTGCTGCCTGCAGGACTTGTGAGACACGTGTGAAACTAGGAACTGGGTTGAAGTGTCCATTTCTGGGCAATTCTGGCAAATTTGGCAAAGCCTAGCCTCTAACCTAAAACACAGTAAAGGAAGACCAAAAGGAAGAAGGGCCTAGGGAGAGATTGATGCAGAAGAGGATGCCTACATAGAATCTCAGCTACATTATAATGCTCGCCAAATCCTTATTTTAATATTTTTAAGCTAGCAGGCAGTGCGGTGGGGGACTGGGCTGGAGGAATTTCCATCATTCCCTGTGTGATCTCTTTAGTCAGCAAACAGTTACCATGTACTGTGCACTTACTGTGTGCTGGGCAGTGTTTTATATACTTTAATTATATATACTTATTTTTAAGCCTTAAAACAGCATCCCGGAATGAGGATCATTTCCTGTGAGGAGGAGGAAAGTGAGGCCCAGGGATTTGAAGGAACATGCCCAGGGTCACGGCGCTGGCAACAGACACAGCTGGGGGTCTGAATCCCAGTCTCTCTGACCCTGCCCTGCCCGCCACCCCCAGCCCGCACTTGATTATCCTCTGCACTAACGTGTACTACCTCCTCTGTTTCCTCCTGTGTAAAATAGGACCAAGTACACCTGCCTCGGGGTTGTGGTAAGAATTCTCTGAAATACAATATGCATTAGCATTTTGTAAGCCTGTAAGTCATAAAGAAATGTTTATAAAGTCAGTCAGTATACAGTGGCAGGCCAAATGGATCTGGTTTGCATGTCAGCTGTGCGACTTTGGGAGAGTAGGTCTGTGACAGCCCCTGCTTTCCTCAGGTTAAAGGTTAAATGTGGATAGTGTCTCCATCGCTGCTGGGTTGTAAAGAGGAATCAAAATTGCCTGGTAAATGTTACTTCCCGGTTTCTTAACTACTGTTTATAAGACTGTTTTCATGGGAAAACATTGAGTTAGTTTACAAAAATGACTGACAGTTGGAGACACATTTTATTTGTCAGGCCCTCCTTGAAAGACTACTGAGGCGTGTGTGTAGCAAAATGAGGGACTGAACTTTGTGGCTCAGGAGAGTCCACAGTTTAATATAGAGGAAGAGACACTATCTCATTTGAGGAGTACTCAGTGTTGCTGTTGTCAATTGGGTGTGGGGAGAAGATGGAACAAACAAAGTGATGGCTTGTTTTATAGAGTAAGTCAGCTGTGGACCCTTCGACTGCGTCTTTTATTTACTTAGCAAACCGGTATTGAGTGCGTCTGCAGTGCAGACACTTTATACAAGCAAAAGATCTTTAGTGAATTGGGGGTGGGGTCATCATGGTAGGGGAGGTGATAATAGAAGAACCCAAGTCTGTGTCCTGGAGAAATTCCTACAGGTGGCACTGATTCTGATCTTATTGTTCATAATAAACATCTCAGATAAAAAATTATTTGCAGGATGTAGACTGTAGTTGTCTTTTCTGATTATTATTTGACTTTGGTACCACTGCTCTTTGGCTCTTGGGTCTCAGATAGCCAGAATGAAGGATTTTATTAGCGAATGAAAAATTATAAAGTGTGTTCAATTAATTTTAGTGATAGTTAGAGATGACTATTATAAGTTATTTTCCAAGTCAAGTTTAGCAGAATTTATTTTCCCTCTAAATCTAGCCTTTAGTTATTTCCATCAAAGCCTATAACAGTGGGTCAGAAAACTTAGTGGAATTAGGAAAGGTCTTTGCTCTTAGTCACAGATTAATTGGAAGGTCCTGTTAACCTGGCTGGGCACACACATCTTAACAGGTTTATTTTATTATTTTATCTATTAGAGTCTGGAACCTTCGAGTGCCTCCAACTTAGTATATTAAGACAAAAAATGTTTTCTTTTTTAGTTTTTAAGTTCCACTGGTAAATTATCATAAGCCCCTTTTGGGCAGTAGTGGTGGTTTGTACCTGATTTTATACAGTTGATCGGCATACTGCATCCTCTGAGGCAGCTGAAAATAGAGTGTATCAGAATTCACAAATCCATGCTCTTGTGGAGTCTCACCGAATGGCTTTCTGATAGAGGGCTACATTACTTAATCATGTGGCGGTCTTGGTTTCCCCATTTACAATGACAGTGTGTGACCATACTTAGGGATCGTATTGTGGTTTCTTTCCGTTTTCTTAACCTGTGATTTGAATACTTATAGATTCCTCATGATACTGTGTTCTTATTCTTTTTTTGGATCCTACAGTACCATGGTGTATCCAGAGCTCCTTTAATGAGACAGAGAGTTTGCTTGCTTGTTTGTTTTTTCCTTGTCTTATCTTGGCTTTCTTTTAGATTATTTTATATTCTGGAGACAAAATTTATGACGACTACTATCAAGATCTCAAGGGACGAGTACATTTTACAAGTACTGATCTCAAATCTGGTGACGCATCAATAAATGTAACAAATTTACAGTTGTCAGATATTGGCACATACCAGTGCAAAGTGAAAAAAGCTCCCGGTGTTGGAAATAAGAAGATTCAGCTGACAGTTCTTGGTAAGTTATTTGTAATAATGTTACTTCTTAACAGGGTGAGTGGTCACAGTACTATAGTAGCAGCATTAATGTGAGACAAAGCTTAGGTTTTTAGAGTAATAATTTTAAATACTTGACATAATTCTAATGTCCTCTAATAGCATAAAACATAAAGCTACCTTTTTGTTTTTCCTTTGGGTAGGAAAAATAAGCGACCAACTTCTTTGTGAAGTTCTTGAAAGCATTTGAAAGTAAACGAAGGAGTTCTGTGATATGGGAGAAGAACCCTAAAGCAGGAGTTAGGGGATCCAGGCTTTTCCCATTGTTCTCAGGTTTGCCCTGAGAATTAAATAGAACCTCTTCATTTCCTGGGCCTCAGCCTATATTTTCGAAACATAAAAATAATTATCATTAAATCTCCTTGCAGTCTTATTCAGCTCACAATTGTGACGTGTGCCTTAAGCTTTTTCGAACTGCATTTCCCAAAGAATAAATGAGGTTTCTATGATGAATAATTGGAGTATTTAGAACAGAGGAGATGGAACATGGTAGCTGGAATATTGAATTGGTGTAAGGCCTTTAGACCTTAGATAGTCCTTTAACCTCCATGAACATCACTGTTTTTCATCCTTAAAGTGAGGAGATTAGACAGGTGGCCACTAAGATGCAGCTCTCCAGGATAGTTTAGAAGGAGATATGTATAAACTGCTTTATAAACAGTCAAGGCCCACAGAGTTTGTTATCCTCCTCTAGATTCTGTGGTCATGCGCAAGCACTCTTTACCGCTGCAAATTGAGAAACTCTGAAAGGTACCATTCATAAATATACTTCTAAAATCTTATCATGGTAGGCTTTACCCAAAAGTACAATGGATGCCATGTAGAAAATCTCAACTGTCTATCACTATTCAGTGACAGTAAATTCCCCTGCGACCTAAGGTGCCAGGTTTGGGGGACACTTGGGCACCCACTTTATGTAGGAAATGCTGGTTGCTGGAATCACCTGCCATACCCCTGGAAATAACTAATCTGGATAACTCCCCCACCGCCCCACCCCCCCACCTCAACTTCTACCTTTCGTTCCTTTTGTTTTAGAAACTGAGCAGAGAGCTTAAGTCCGTTGGGTTCCAGACTCATCCTGAGTAGCATACTTTTCTAAAGAATGAATATCAGAGCAGGTAGAGATTAGGAATAAGAATGCAGATTTCTTTGCACCCCAATGGCAGCTCCAGGGGTTGTCTTGGTTGGTAAGGCAGTCTTCTGGCAACATCACTGAAGGGGGCACACAAGGGGTTCCTGGTAAAGGGCACTCCATGCTAAATGGAGCTCATTCAGAATATGTCTGTGGTATGAAAGCAAGTGAACCTGAACAAGGAATCAGATAAAGGAATATGGTAACATTGGAAATTCTAGCCTTTTGTGTCTACATTCAGCGAACATGGAGTTGCCTTTCTTTTTTATAAATATGAAAGCAGGTAAAGTTTAAGAATTTGTCTGAACTCTTAGCCCAGGCATACCTGGAATTATAACCCTGAGTATATCTTCTTTAAGTACTGCTCTCCAGGAAGCACTGAGTTAGGACATATATGAAAATTTAACTAGTTCATGCTGTACCAAGCAGACTATACATATTTATCAGAATTATTTATTGTGAAATCCCTGTCTGAGGGGGACAGGTACACTGGGAGGAATGCGATTGGCACATGTTCCCAGAAGAGGTGTGGACAGGCACTGTGTGTGTGAGTGTGTGTGTGTGAGTGTGTGTGTGTGTGTGTGAGAGGGAAAGAGAGAGAGGTCCCTTAGGAACAGGCTCTGGCCGGGCACACTGAGGCAGCAGCCATGGCTGTCGGGCAGGAGGGATGGCCTTTTACATTAAACCTCATACCCCTCACATCTTATTCCTTAGCCTAGATCTGTGGGAAGCATTGAGACAGTAGCTCCGTTTGTTAGCTCCGTGGGGCATCACCGTGGCCAAGCAAACCCTGAAGTCAAATCAGGGAGGGAGAGAGGGATTAAAATGAGGGGTAGGGGAGAATGGGGGCAGTGGTTGCTGAAGGGAAGTGGGGATGACTAATCCTCTGGCCTGGCGAGGCTGTCTCAGAGCCAGAGGAGAATTTCTTTATCTCTTCCATGTTTCCAGGTGAGTCATGACCACTGTGGGAGAAAACATTAGAAGTTTCTCTTGAAAGTGAGAGCTGGACAGAAGCCTAATTTGCTCACTTTTTTCTGAAAATCCTGCTTAGACAATCTGGAGGAAAGATTAAATAAAGTGCCCTCTAGGGACCAGACTGAATGGCAGTCCAGTGGAGCTCTTGCTTGGTTCACTGTCAGAGGCTCTGCCTGATACTTTGATTCGTTTGTGGGAAACCTGAAGATGCCACCATGGTGTTCACGGAGTAATGAAAGCTCGTTCGGTGAGCCGTGGGCGCTGTGTGGACCGTTAGCTCCCTCGGTGTGAGGGGTGGTATGTTGCTATCCCTCGCTCCATTGCTGAGGCCCACCCTGCTATTTCAGACACACCAGACGTATATGTGGATGCAACTCAGGAAAGAAACTGGACAGGGGTGATGATAGCAAAGGGAATTGACAGAGGGTTAATATGGTGGCCACACATTACCAGCACCTTCCCTGAGAACTCTGAAAAAGCCTATTATTGAGACCTTTCGGTATAAATAGACTGGGTTGTTTTGCAGAGGGGAGCACGCACAGGTTAACTTTCCTTCGTGTGTGTATATGGTGCGCTCAGACTGCACCCACATCACAAGAACACGTGGCAACAGCATGTGTGGGGACTCAGTCAACACTGGGATTTTTTTTTCAACTTTTTATTCTGAAATAATTTTAGTTTTACAGAAAAGTTGCAAAAATACCAGAAAGTTCCTGAGAGTATACCCATAACCTAATTTTTCCTAATGTTAACATTTTATAAAATCATAGTACAACTACCAAAAGCAAGAGATTAATGTTGGGACAATAATATTAACTAAACTACAGGCCTAATTTGAATTCCTCAGCTTCCTGTTAATGCCTTTTTGTGCTGGGGTCAAATCTAAGATCCCTGCTGCATCGACATCTGTAGTCTCCAGTTAATGTCAGGGGGCACATGATGTCCTGTCTTATTGTTAACCATGATCACTTGGTTTCAGTTTTATCTGATAGGCTTCTCTGCTATAAAATTACTACTTTAAAAAAAAATTACTACTTTTCCCTCTGGGATTAAAAAATAATCGCATGTTGGTGGGAATGTAAATTGATACAACCACTATGGAGAACAGTATGGAGGTTCCTTAAAAACTAAAAATAGAACCACCATACGACCCAGCAATCCCACTACTGGGCATATATATACCCTGAGAAAACCATAATTCAAAAAGAGTCATGTACCACAGGGTTCATTGCAGCACTATTTACAATAGCCAGGACATGGAAGCAACCTAAGTGTCCATCAACAGATGAATGGATAAAGAAGATGTGGCACATATATACAGTGGAATATTACTTGGCCATAAAAAGAAACGAAATTGAGTTATTTGTATGAGGTGGATGGACCTAGAGTCTGTCATACAGAGTGAAGTAAGTCAGAAAGAGAAAAACAAATACCGTATGCTAACACATATATATGGAATCTAAAAAAAAAAAAAGAAATGGTTCTGATGAACCTAGGGATAGGACAGGAATAAAGACGCATAGAGAATGGACTTGAGGACACGGGGAGGGGGAAGGGTGAGCTGGGACGAAGTGAGAGAGTAACATGGACATATATATGCTACCAAATGTAAAATAGATAGCTAGTGGGAAGCAGCCTCATAGCACAGGGAGATCAGCTCGGTGCTTTGTGACCACCTAGAGCGGTGAGATAGGGAGGGTGGGAGGGAGGCGCAAGAGGGAAGAGATATGGGGATATATGTATACATATAGCTGATTCACTTTGTTCTACCACAGAAACTAACACAACATTGTAAAGCAATTATACTCCAGTAAAGATGTTTTAAAAAAAAAAAAAATCCCAGTGGGGGAACCACTTTGAGACTATGCAAATATCTTGTTTCTCCTCAAACTTTTGCCCATTGATTTTTACCATCTATGCACGGATTTTGCCAGGAGTCAAGGTATTTTGAACTAAGCAAAAATATTCCTATATGGATGACATGATGATCAAAGCATATTCTGTCCCAAATAGAGATTTAGAGTGTTTCCTATAGACTGAGGCAGTGAGCCAGTAGCATGGAGGGATGATGATACAATACACAGATGGAGCACAGCATTGCTAAATCGGTGGGACGCTGACCGAATACAAGTTGACGGCCATGTACCCTTAACTGAGAAGGACTTTTTATTAGCTCTGCTAATGATCATGGTGGCACATGTTCTGAGGACAATAGCTAGATATCCTGGAGCCCCAGACCAAAGAAACCTTAGCGGGTAAGACTTTATTTTTGTTCCTTTTGTGGTTTCATCTTTCTTTCAATTCAGCTAAGTGCCGTGGATTAGGAGTTTGTCTTCCTGGCTTTGTAATGCTGGGGCTGGCATATAAAAGACTTGCACTTTCTCCACCCAGCGTAAAGCAGGCAGCCGGTCCTAAGCACCGCTCAGAACCAGTGCTGGTAAAAATCTCGTTCTGCTGTGCATAGAGTATGTTGAAATCTCAAACTCAGTGGGACGCTGATTTCCTGAGCAGCCACTTTAAACAACTGTCTGTTATTGGATATGTTTGGGGAGGGGACATTTTTCAGTAGAAGAGAAGAAGGGTTAGGGTTAGAATGCTGTATTACCAATAGAAGTTTGATGTCCAAAGCATTGCTTCAGTATCTCACCTACTGCTAGTTTGTGTAATAAAGGATTTATTGGTAGGTTGAAGAAATGGAGAACAAAGCTCATTTCGTTGAAGACTCAGAGGATGAGATAATGCGCAAAACTGATTCAAAAGTCCAGTTGGTGTAATGTCCAGGGCAACTGATCAGTCTGAAAAAGAAAGAGATTTGCTTAGGAAAGTCAACAACGCGTTAAATGCATCTGTTGATCCTTACTAAAAAGTATAAGTAGTAACAAAGGGGAGAAATCCAATTAAATTTAAGAATTACCAGGAAATGTGTGAAGTGAGATCATGATTGACAACCTTAGGTAAAGATGCCCCACTGCGTATGACAGACCGTGTCAGCCAGATTTGGAAAACAGTTTGACAGTTTCTTATAGAGATCAACATTTACGTACCTGGTATGAAAAAGGAAAACATATACCACTATTTACAAGTAGTGTTGTTCAAACTGTTCACGTAGTGCCAAACTGTAAAACCCATTCACATTTATTCTTAGTAGTGAAAGAATAAAAGCCCACCCAGGACTTGAAAGAATGAAAATCAGAAAAACAGAAGAAAAGCAGTCCTGCCATTTATCAGGTTGGGAAGAGAGATGCAAATAGAGCCAGGTACAGGGTTTATGGGGAACGTTGCTCTCCAAGGTCGTGGGATGCTGGGAAACTATAGCCTACTGCTGTCTCCTCATTGCTGCCCCCAGACCCACTTTGCACTACTCATCCTTTACTGGGGGTACTCAGGTTGCTAAATGACCCTCGTCTCCAGTTTAATCCCCGCTTCTCCTAATCCTGCCTCACAAATGGCATCAGATTCAGAACTGATCTCTGCTTCTAGAAGACTCTTCTCAGAACCTTCAGAATCCCTCTCTCCCTTGTCCCAGCTCCTCATAGCACCTCCTCGCCAGTCAGTCTGATTTCCACAGACTTCACACCTGCTCCTGGCCAGTTTAGCTAATTAGGCTTTAACAGTAGCCCCAAGACAGGAAACAATGTGCATCAATACCTGAATGAACAAGCAATGGGATACAACTCGGTAGTAAGAAAGAACGGACCACTGGTATATATATATACAACAACATAGATCAATTGGATCAGTCTTAAAAAAGCCTTACGATGAATAAAAGAAGTAAAAGCGCATACTGTATTTTTCCATTTATAGGACTCACGAAGCAGCAGAACTAATCTATAGCAATAGAAATCTGATCAGCGGCTGTCTGGGACCCGTTTGTGCAGTGAGATCAACTGCAGTCAACTTGAGGGAAATTGCTTGGGAGAGGATTGGAGTGGTGCTTAGTGTTGAAAGTGATCAGCTCGCATGATTAAAATGTGTTAATTTTATTGTATGTGTATTATGCCTTAATGCAGTTCAGCAAGAGAGTCTGAACTGCCAGGGTGTTAACCTAGTGTTTCAGGTGGGTTTCACATAATGGAGTTAGACCTGGAATATAACCTCAGATCTGCCTTTTTATAACCCTGCTCTCTGGGTGTTTTTGGATTGCTGTAAATGTGGAAAATAATTGGTCCTTCCTGTACTAAGTGAATTGTCCCTCCTATCAGCATAATTTATCGTCAACCCCCTGATTGTTGGGTTAACAGCACACAGAGAGGGTTGTGACAATGCATATACTCCCGGAGGACTACATGTCACGCTCCAAGTAGAAGAATAGGTTGGGAATGGGGGGTGGGAGGGAAGAAGCTTCCTTGGGTCTGAAGTAGCCCAGCCCTCATCATCCTTGCTTTTTTCACATGTGCCCCATGGGATGGAGGGGCACAGAGCCACACCTGAGATGCTGCCTGGCCTTGTGCAGTGGCTGCTTGCCTGAGCTCATTCTTGCCTGTTTTGTGCTGGATCAAGCTGAGTAAGCTGGCGTTGGCAACCTATTGTAGTCTTTCAGTCTTGTCCACTCTGAACCCAGGACCCCCTGCTATTGAGTTAGTGGTTGTGCGACATGCTGTGTGTTTAAGTAATCATTAGAAACACACATTCCGTTCTCTTGTATAAAGTTATAACTTATTTTCTTTTCTCAGTTAAGCCTTCGGGTATAAGATGTTACATTGATGGATCAGAAGAAATTGGAAGTGACTTTAAACTAAAATGTGAACCGAAAGAAGGTTCACTCCCATTACGATATGAATGGCAAAAATTGTCCAACTCACAGAAACTGCCAACCTCATGGTTACCAGGTACTGCTGATGACGCACTTTGAATCTGTGCCATTGATTTAGACTTAAGTCTAGTAGGGTTTGTGCATGTAAGTGTATATTTTTTAATCCCCAGATACCTTCCCTTTTCTAGACAGAGCAATCAGGATTCTGTGGGAATTAGTCAGTGTTTTATAATGACAACTTGGTGTCATGTAGTATAAGTGAAGAGATATTTTTATAATGATCACCATTTAGGATATTATAATTGGTTTCTTTGTTGTATATTTTTTAATTGATGGTAATATTGATGGAAACTGTTCATTATCATAAATTAGTGGTTAAGTTACAGCAAGAGTTGGATCTTGAGTGTTTTGCCTGGGTTCATGTTGAAGATACGGTTATTTAACCATGGCATGTCTGTTAAAACAACAAAACAACAGCTGTGACTAACCAACAAGATTCAAATTGGTTAAATCTGATTACTCATCTGTATGTTATAATTAACCTGTTATTCAAACTGGTTACCATGCTCCACCCTCCTCCCTCCCACCCCGCCCCGCTTTTAAGCAGGATCTCTCTCCACCTCTGTTTTTCAAACTAAGAGGCTGAACAATACGACCCCCTGTCACTTTCTTTCATGTTTCTTCTGTCTGGGGGGATGACATACATTTTGTAAATCTTACTGCTGCACCTAAGAGCCTTTGTGGCACAGAATGTTTTTTATAGTCAATGTGGCTCTGCTTCAGCAGAGACTCTCTGTGCCTGGCTGAAGGGGTCATGATTGCCTTGGCTTTGACATAAATGAACTAGAGGCACAGTCGTTTGCATCCCAGAGACATGCACGTGTCTTGCCAAGTTTGTTCTGTATGTAGCTTCAGTTTGTCTCACTTTTACCTGGAATTGTCAACCAAGTAGAGTTTGCTTTTACTAAAAACTCAGCAATATGTTACTATAAGAATGGGTTTTGCTCCCTTACCCCCTTTCTTCTCATAGAAATGACTTCACCTGTTATATCTGTAAAAAATGCCACTACCGAATACTCCGGGACATACAGTTGTACAGTCAAAAACAGAGTGGGCTCTGATCAATGCCTGCTACGCCTGGATGTTGTTCCTCGTAAGTTATCTTCTTTCTGCTGTGATAGTGTTATCTTTATACAGCCTCATTTGGTGCCATCAGTGAGTGTGGGTATTAAGGGCAAGGGGATGCTAACTTTGAGCAAAGCACCCTGTGGCTTGGTTGCTAGCTTTTCTAAGTCATGGAAAGAAAAAAAGTACTACATTTTATTAATAAAACCTTCTTTATTATTGTAGTGACATTAAAGAGGCAAGAGTTGTCAAATTGACTCTTGTACCATATTTAGCCAATGTCAGTGACGACAAGCTTTTTAGAACATTCTTATATGCCAACCAAGATAGCTGTGAATATTAAAATCTTTTAGAGTGGTTTCATTCTTTTATCCTTGAAATAGCTTACACAGTTCAGAAGAAAGTTCTTTTAGTGGATTTTCCCCTAGACCAGAAAAAAAGCTAACTAATTTGTCTCTTAACGTTAGTATATGCGATGAAATCAATGTCATTGTGTATCCTTACCTTCAAAATGACTAGATGGAAGTTTTTTTTGTTTTTTTGTTTTGCTTTTTTTAATATTAATTATTTTCTTATTAACATTTTATTCTAGCTTCAAATAGAGCTGGGACAATTGCAGGAGCTGTTATAGGAACTTTGCTTGCGCTAGTGCTCATTGGTCTTATCATCTTTTGCTGTCATAAAAAGCGCAGAGAAGAAAAATACGAAAAGGAAGTTCATCATGATATCAGGTAATTAAGTGACACAGGAGTTGACTGATGTATACTCTATTATGTCACTAAAGCATTAATTCTCTTAACCATCTGAAGCATTTGCCCCTATGAGAATTGGATGAAAGCTATAGCTCTTCCCCTCAACATATTTGAAAGCTTTTACTTATTTCAAGTGTGTGGAGCCAACCAACCTACACTGTGCCCTCCTCCCCGTTTTGGGCTCTACGTTAAGAACCATTGCAAAATGCTTTTCTCAAGACTGTCTACCTTCTCCCAATAAAGTACAGGCATGAAACAGCAAAGGAAACCATAAACAAGATGAAAAGACAACCCTCAGTATGGTAGAAAATATTTGCAAATGAAGCAACTGACAAAAGATTAATCTCCAAAATATACAAACAGCTCATGCAGCTCAATATCAAAAAAACAAACAGCCCAATCCAGAAATAGGCGGAAGACCTAAATAGACATTTCTCCAAAGACATACAGATGGCCAAGAAACACATGAAAAGATGCTGAACATCACAAATCATTAGAGAAATGCAAATCAAAACCACAATGAGGTATCACCTCACACTGGTCAGAATGGCCATCATCAAAAAAATCTATAAACAATAAATGCTGGAGAGAGTGTGGAGAAAAGGGAACCCTCTTGCACTGCTGGTGGGAATGTAAATTGATATAGCCAGTATGGAGAACAGTATGGAGGTTCCTTAAAAAACTAAAAATAGAACTACCATATGACCCAGCAATCCCACTACTGGGCATATACCCTGAGAAAACCGTAATTCAAAAGGAGTCATGTACCAAAATAATAATTGCAGCTCTCTTTACAATAGCCAGGACATGGAAGCAACCTAAGTGTCCATCAACAGATGGATGGATAAAGAAGATGTGGCACATGTATACAATGGAATGTTAGCCATAAAAAGAAATGAAATTGAGTTATTTGTAGTGAGGTGGATGGCCCTAGAGTCTGTCATACAGAGTGAAGTAAGTCAGAAAGAGAAAAACAAATACTGTATGCTAACACATATATGTGGAACAACAACAACAACAACAAAAGGTTCTCATGAACCTAGGGACAGGACAGGAATAAAGACGCAGATGTAGAGAATGGACTTGAGGACACGGAGGGGGAAGGGTAAGCTGAGAGGAAGTGAGAGAGTAGCATGGGCATATATACACTACCAAATACAAGATAGCTAGTAGGAAGCAGCTGCATGGCACAGGGAGATCAGCTGAAAGCTTTGTGACGACCTAGAGGGGTGTGACAGGGAGGGTGGGAGGGAGGCTCAAGAGGGAGAGGATATGGGAATATATGTATACATATAGCTGATTCCCTTTGTTGTACAGCAGAAACTAACATAACGTTGTAAAACAATTATACTCCAATAAAGATGTGAAAGAAAAAAAATGTACAGGCATAAAGTTTTCAAAAAATGGAGATGTTGGGCTTCCCTGGTGGTGCAGTGGTTGAGAGTCCGCCTGCCGATGCAGGGGACGCGGGTTCGTGCCCCGGTCCGGGAAGATCCCACATGCCGTGGAGCGGCTGGGCCCGTGAGCCGTGGCTGCTGAGCCTGCGCGTCCGGAGCCTATGCTCTGCAACGGGAGAGGCCGCAACGGTGAGAGGCCCACGTACCGCAAAAAAATAAAATAAATAACAATCCCATGCTCTGTAGATTAGCTGTATAGAGAAATCAAAACTTAACATCTCCATTTTCTTATTTTTTTCTTTTTTTTTAAAGATCTGATTGTATCAAGTGACATAGGTAGTTAATAGAACTATGGGTAATGTGATTTTATTTTATTTTTTAAATATTCTAAACCAGTAGATCTTAACTAGAAGTACACATTGGATTATAGAACTTGTAAAAATAACATATGACCAAAGTAACACCCAGAAAATTGACATTTGGTGGGCCTGGGCACTTTTATTTTTTAAATGCACAGAAGTAACTCAGATATATATTCTGTGTCAGTGCTTAGTGTGAAAATTCTTATGCCTAATTCTCAGTTTTTGCAAACTTCAGTCTGCTAAGTTTTCAGCTAAAGTCTTAGATGAGTATCTTTCATAATAAAAAGGATATTGTCTTGTTCTTTTTTTGGTAGAAATATCTGCAGGTGTTAGTGCTTTACTGACTATAGAGTGTTACATGACTGTAACCAGGTTATCTTGATCAGTGATACTAGAATATGAAAATATTTGAAGTTTGTTCTTTGCAAGACAGCATTATTGAATAGCACATTTTTGTAAAAAACACATTTCATTGTGAAGATAGAAACTGTAAATGATAAATTTGGCACAGATACACAGTTATGACATTAGGCCTTATTGTGCTTGTTTTTTGTGTGTCACACACGATTTTATGTACTTAATGCTTAAATAGAGGCTCTTCCCTACCCATGATTCATAGCTTACATATTGTAGGTTTTTAGAAATTTGTTCTTTGAACGTGTATTGGGATCTTTATTTCTAGGGAAGACGTGCCTCCTCCAAAGAGCCGTACGTCCACTGCCAGAAGCTACCTCGGCAGCAATCATTCATCCCTGGGATCCATGTCCCCTTCCAACATGGAAGGGTATTCCAAGACTCAGTATAACCAAGTGCCAAGCGAAGACTTCGAGCGCGATCCTCAGAGTGTGACGCTCCCAACTGCTAAGGTAGCTGCCCCTAATCTCAGTAGGATGGGGGCGGTGCCCGTGATGATTCCAGCACAGAGCAAGGACGGGTCCATAGTATAGAGCCTCTGTACCCTTCATCTGTGCTCTCCTCTTGAGATGTGAACACCTGTTTTAATTTTTGCTACCAGCCTCAAAAAAAACATATATATATATATATATATATATATATATATATATATATATAAAGTTAACCAAAAACTAAGAATAATACTTCAAAAAGTTTTGTTTGGTTATATTGAAATAGTAAAGGCATTAAAGTTCTAAGGACAAATTCACCATCTAAATAATATTTCCTTTAAGAGCTTAACTTTATAGGTTTCTGACTATCAGTACTTAAGTCAGCTGTGGCACTTTGAATATGAAACCGTAGGTGAAGAAATAAATTGGTGAACTTACATGCATACCAAGTTGATACTTGAATCATCTGAAAGTGGTACTTTATAATTTCTGTTATTTTTATATTGCTTTTTTCAATTAATTTATGACCCCCACCCCCTGCCAAAATTGGTAAAGAAAGATTCATGGCAAAAATACTTACGTAGATTTATGTTTGTTTTTGCTTCTTTGAAAACTCTAAATGTGTTTGACGAGTCTCTAATAACTAGAAAACACTGCTAGAAGTCACTAGTTCTGAGTAATTCATAAACCTTGTATATGAAATGACTTAAGTATTTAATTGCTAGATTGCTGTGGGCAGCAGGGACGTAGTAAGCTCTTTTGTATGCTAAAATAAAGGAGCATTTATCTGATTCATTGAGAAAATTTGCTGTCAGCTACATATAGCGATGACACTAGTGGTGCAGTTGTGAGGATGAATTTTGTTGATTAATGTTCCAATGCCCTGAGGCCTGTGGTGGTCTTCAGAACAGTGACGTGCTATCAAGGAAGTGTAGTATTTTGCAATTCCCAAGTAAATGCTGGTCCTCAACTTTAGGTGATATTTTTCTAAAAAGAAAAAATTATAACTCATTTATTATTTGACAATTACAGATTGTAATTCCGTAATTATTGGTTCTAAATTTTAATTTTTATTTTCCTGGTTCAGTGTTTTGTTTTTGTGATGGTGTGGTACATTATATGTTCTAGAAATGTAATCTTAAATTACCCTCTTGAATGCAGTTCCTGGAGGATACTTTCTTCACAGACTTAGAATGATGAAATACACTTTAAACTAGTAAGTGTCCTCTATCAATTCTGTGTTTCAGATTTGGGAGGATGTACAGTTGCTATTGTATGGCCAGCATGTCTTGTGTAGTTGCAGAAAATCAAGCTGAGCTTTGAAAAGTTTGTCTTAGTTTTGTGGAAGTGACTTAATCTTAAAAAAAAAAAAGAAAAAAAAAGAAGAGAGAAATGAAAAGGAATAAAAGGAATACTCCTACCTGCCAAATGTGTTAAGTACTGTTTTAGTAGATGAAAGTGAATTTATTGTACTTTCCTTAAGATTGTGAGGGAGTGTGGATTGAGTAGAATGAGCCACTAGTTTCTTTATAGTAATACGGTCTGCAGTAAATTATTTCACTAGCTCTGATACCTTTTCCCTAGATTTTAGTAGGGAGTTGGTTTCTTTTCATCTCTTTGGGTGCTGTGGTGGTAAATGCTACATTATAAATTAATGTTGGCATGACTTTATGATTAGGCAGAGTATTGTATACACTTTTTAATGGTAAATTGAAGCTGAATGTGTAATGGATTCGTGTATAGTTTTACATATTTGGAAGCATTTTAAAAATAGGTTTTTAACATTACATAATATTGCTTTTACTCTTGTGTTAACGTTTTCATCTGTGCCTTTTGGGTAATTTAGTTTTTATTATGAATTTCTGGTGCCTATGAGCTAGCTATCGCCTGAAAGGTGCTTAGAGGTGAAGGTACTGTTCCTAAAAATGCATCACTGTGATACCTTTCTATCCTCATACTTTCAGTCTTGCCTCTTTTCTGATCTTTCTGGATGCAAGTTAACTGATTGTGTTACTCATAAAGTTTTTAAAATTTCAACATCCCCTACACTCTTTTGACTGTGTTTCTGATTTTATAATAACTGTTTTTGAATACCAGGCCTCTGGTCTGTTTCATATGAATAAAATTTACGATATTATAAAAATAAGTAGCAGAGCACAGACATTACTAATAAAAATTTTGGTCCTTTCTAGTCCCAGTTTTCATATAATGAAAATTATGCTATCAATCTAAGTAGAAATTACTACAAAAGGTGGACATATGTGAGGCTTTCCTTTCCTTAGACTTCATAGTTAGTCTAGGATTTGGTTATAAGTAAATCGGAATCTCTTCCAGAAATGCTTCCTTCCAGGTCAGGGTCATTACCAGCTACAGCCTGAGAAACAAGCTTGGAAAAAAAAACTACTGTTGTGACCTGAAGAGACCTACTGGATGTGGTTGAGTTTAGAGGACAGAACTCAGTTTTAGGTTTATGTCTCCAGCTACTCATTGTAAATTTCAGTGAATCCAAAAGTCAAATAGTACTGATAACTTCCTAAATAATTCTCAGTGGTAGTTTCTGGTGAACTAGAGATCAAGTATTCTAGAATTACTATTGGTAATCATCAAGCAAGTCAACAAAAAATTGTTATTCAAGCATTTCCACTAGTAGCCAAACATCAGTCAAGGACGGCACTGAACCTTCAAAGCAAAACTCTTCCATTCTACTTTATACCTAAGAGACTTGACACCATCTTTCTGAGTTATGCAGGATAACTTCAAAAGAAATATCATAGAGGACGTAATTCTGTGCTTTGCATATGTAGATTACAGGTTTCTTTTTCTTATGGCAACCTTACTAATATTTCCCTGTTAGAAGGCCAAAAACAAAAACCTTATTGATAAACGGGCCAAATTACTTTTTTAAATTTGGGCTATCTGCCGGGAAGTTGTTACAATGGAAACACAGACTGTGTCTTAGGGGCAGGTTAATTCAAGAAACATAATTAGATTATCGGTATGAATTAATACCTGGTTTTTATTGAAAAGATAATTTTTAGGATGGAGTTCTGGAAATTTGGAGCAAGTGAAGGGGCAAATAAACATTTTGATTAAATATGAAAAGAACTCATTGCATGAAGTTGGATGTCAAATTCTGTAATGTTTGGCTTCTTAACTATTCTCTCTCTTTCTGTGTGCGTGCAGCATGTAAATCTGAAGTTATATGAACGTTTAAAGTTTTTTTTTCTAATCTTGTTTCATCTCCACAGTGTTTAGGGCTTTCAGATGCCTTATTCCAGTGTGAACAGAAAAGTCCTTATTTTTTGTGGTTACTGCTTTGATGTGTCATGTAAGGAGTAGTTTGTAGAAAATGTTGGCATACTTTTAACTTTTTAGTGGCTTGTGACATATATTATATATATGTATATATACCTTTATAATATTCCTGTGTTTAGTAGTATAAATGTTCTGGGCAAGTTTTCATATTTCAAATGCCTTTGGATATTCTTGCAATACAGGCAACGTGTTCTGTAGTTAGATTTTTTTTACTCATTTGACACTAAAATGGTCTATAACCGAGCACAAATTCTACCTAATAGAAGCAGGAAAGAATAATAAATAAACTGATGAATTGTGGTTCTGTTTATCTTATGGATGGTAACACCAGCGAATATTGGCTGCATCTGGCTTCTCACTGTTCATTAAAATCCAGTTTTATAAAATACCCTATTTTGTAATTTCAGAGTGTGGTGTGAATATCAGTTGGATTTGGTTTTGACCCTGAACACTAAAAGCTCCAAAGAACTCTGTTTTCTACTAACTTAATGACACAAGTGTTAAGAGAACCACAATTCACTGATTTTCATCCCTAACTGTGGATTTCTGTGACAAATACACTTATACTACTGAGAAGTAATATTTTGACACTTCATATATGCAAGTAGAGAATTGATAGTGTCAGTTTCAAAAATGATTTTTTGTATTTCAAGTTTCTGGCTTAAATATCCAATGGTGCAGATTTTGACATTTGTAAGAACAAAATTTGGTTTAAAAAAAAGCCAAAAACTTGCTCTGGTTTTGTGACCTTGTGTACCTTTAAAAAAAATAAAATCAAGAAAGTAGTTTTCTGCCTCATGGTGTGGCTTCATAAGCTTCATTATACTCTTCCTCCCTGCTTTTCTGAGCCAGGGTTTCCTTCTCCCCTCTCCTTTGCATCTTTTATTAAACAAAGTAAAGATCAGAACAATAACATCAATGAAAACATATCAAACATATTTATAGAAATTTCTCCAGTCCTGTGCATCTATATGACAGTAAATAACATAATGTATTTGGGGTTGAAACCTCCAAAGTTCTGTTATCGTGTCACAATTTACAGCGTAAATTCAAGAGTTTTTCAGATGAATTAAAAATGCGCGTACATATATGTATTAAATACACACATCTAGTTATACTTTAAAGCTATTTTCATTGACTCTAAATGTTGATTTCAGAAAAAAAAACAGGATGGGGTTAGCAGTGCTTTTGTAAGAAGGTATTTTGAGAAATATTTTGTTTATACTACAGTTTCTCAACCTTGGCACTTTTAACATTTTGGGATGGATGATTCTTAGTTGTGGGAGACATCCTGTGCATTGCAGGATGTTTAGTAGCATCGCTGGCCTTTACCTACTAGGTGCCAGTAGCTCTTGCCCTCCTTCCTCCAGATGTGACAACCAAAAATGTCTCCAGTGTTGCCAAATAGCCACTGGGGTGGGGGGCAAAACTGCCCCTAGCTGAGAACCAGTGGTTTATACTAATGTGAAGTTTTCTACTCGGAGGTTAAAAGAAAAGCATAGGCTTTGGAGTCAGACATATCTGAATACCACTTATTACTAGATGCTTTACTTAGCTTCCGTTTCCTGGTGCTTAAAATGGGGATAAAAATACCTACATCACAGGGGATGTTGGAGGATTTTAAAGAGATAGAATTGATATAATGAAAATTCTTTGCATTTGTCTCTGTTTGCTGGGATGCTGATAGTGGTACACAGATTTTCAAAGAAGCAAGATTACAATAAAATATGCTAACCAACTACTAAGTATAATTTAATGCCTTTAATTTAGATCATATTTTAATCATGAAGTTCTAAAGGCCAGATCATATTTCTGGTTAATTAAGTACCAAATGGCAAAACTGTTGAAATTGAGTCAAAATTGAATATAAAACAATCTGTTGTTAAATATTGATAAAAAATGGTTTTAAGTCTATGTCATAAACAAATGTAGTTTCTAAATGCAGTAAAGGCAGCTGAAAAGATCAGGAAGCCAGTGCTAGGAATTCAGCTCAGTGTTTCTTGCTGATATTTCTGCAGTATAAATCAAATGGGATTTGTTGTTTTGTTACTTAAATGATGTTTCTAAATTTTATAACTATTTATAGGAGAAAAAATTGTCCTAAGGTAACTGCAGAAAAAGTAGAATTTCTGAAGTTAATGAAGAACTGAGAAATAAATTTCAGTCTAGTTAATCAGGGGCTTGATCAGTATGCTTCTCGTTTCACTGCTGAGCTAGGAAATTCTAACTCTAATGGAGAATGAGAGAGGTGGGAGGAGATACAGGAAATTACAGAGGGAAAAACCTGATGTCAGCCCTCAACAAAGTGCTAGAAGCAGTCGTGATCTTGTCTTTCCCCAAGTCATTCATTGTCCACAGTCCTAGTAGGTTAGTTGTTTTAAAATGTAAATCTGATCATATTAAAAACCAGATCATCTTAACCTGACACAGAAGGTCTCTGATGACCATTCTATTTCTCTGTGGTTTATTTTTTACACACCTCTAGGTGCACCTTTGTGATAGCCATACTCCATAGCTAAGGGGCAGTGGTCTCATACCTTTGTGAACATGCAATTTCCTCAGCCAGAGAGGAACCCATCCTTGTTTACCTGACCAGTGCCCTGCAAGTGTCAGTCCAAACTCTGTCTCCTTGGAATCATTTTTCCTATTCTCACCCCTGCCCCTCACTCAAGTTAAATTAGGGGTGCATTTGGGCCCTCTACATTGTATGGGTCTTTATGGCACAAAACCTTTTTGCATTCTAATTATTTAACATTCTTAATTGACCTCCTTGATGAGTTTGAAGCTGGTTCATTCACCTTTATCCCCAGTTCCTAACTCTGACTTGCATATTGCTCAGTAAATGCTGAATGAATTTTTAGAAGGGAAGTTATGGGCATCAGGAGCAAGTGTGCATTTATCAAGTGTGTGTCATGTGTTCTGCAAGACAACGGGCCTGCTTTCTTCCAAGAAGGCAGTATCAAGAGGAAAAGGGTGAGTGTGTACGGGTGTTAAGGGAAAATTCTGCACAGGGCTTAAAAAGTTAACTTGCACAAATAAAGACTGGGTGACCTGACTCAATAGGACCCAACACAGAAACAAACCTAATTATTATGCAAACCTAGAGAAGTGGAGAAGCATTGGAGAAATAAGCTTCTAAAATCCTCCTCAGAGATTCTGAGTAGGTTTGGGGTAAGATCAGTGGCTGTTTCTCTCCCAGGTTATTTCAATGATCATCTAAACTTGGGAACCTCTGAATTGTTTAGGAAACCCTGTGTAGATGACGGGTGTCCATGCTAAGTCACTAGTAGGTAGAATGTTTTTTCTTGGACCTCACAAACTTTCAGAAATATTTGAGTACACCTTTAGTGAGGCCAAAAAACTTACATGCTTAGATATCATTGCCTAATTTGAATATAGTAATATTTCAGAATTTTTAGGGAGACCTACTTTGATAGATAAAACACCATATCTTGGAAGATTTTAATTTTTAAAAAATGACATAATGTCAGTTGTTTTCAAGTCTTTTAAAATGATTAGTCTCCTGAAGAGACTAGTCATTTATAATTAATTCTGTGTATAATTGTATTAGTTTGCTAGGGCTACCATAACAAAGTACCACAAATTGGGTGGTTTAAAAAACAAATTTAGGGCTTCTTTGGTGGTGCAGTGGTTGAGAGTCCACCTGCCGATGCAGGGGAGACGGGTTCGTACCCCGGTCCGGGAAGATCCCGCATGCTGCGGAGCGGCTGGGCCCGTGAGCCATCGCCGCTGAGCCTGCACGTCTGGAGCCTGTGCTCCACAACGGGAGAGGCCACAACAGTGAGAGGCCCGCATACCGCCAAAAAAAAAAAAAAAAAAAAAATTTACTGTCTCACAGTTCTGGAGGCTGAAGGTCTGAGATCAAGGTGATGGTAGGGTTGGTTCCTTTTTTTTTTTTTTTATTGAAGTGTAGTCAGTTGGTTTACAATATTAGTTTCAGGTGTACAACATAGTGATTCATATTTTTATAGATTATACTCCATTTAAAGTTGTTATAAAATAATGGCTATATTTCCCTGTGCTGTGCAATATATACTCGTAGCTTATTTTGTACATAGTATAGTTGGTACCTCTCAATCCTATACCCCTATCTTCCCACTGTCCCTCTCTCCACTGGTAACCACAAGTTTGCTTTCTATATTTGTGAGTCTGTTTTTGTTTTGCATATACATTCATTTGTATTATTTTTTGATTCCACATATAAGTGATATCATACAGTGTTTGTCTTTCTCTGACTTATCTCACCAAGCATAATATTCTCTAGGTCCATCCACTTTGCTGCAAATGGCAGAATTTCACTCTTTTTTGTGGATGAGCAGTATTCCATTATATGTGTGTGTGTGTGTTATATAGATGCTATATATATATGTATGTATATCACATCTTAATCCAATCATCTGTTGATGGGCACTTGGGTTGCTTCCATGTCTTGGCTATTGTAATAGTGCTACTATGAACTTTGGGGTACATTTATCTTTTCAAATTAGTGTTTTCATTTTTTCTGGCTGTATACCCAGGAGTGGAATTGCTGGATCATATGGTAATTCTATTTTTAGTTTTTTGAGGAGCCTCCATACTGTTCTCCATAGTAGCTGCATCAATTTACACTCCCACCAACAGTGCAAGAGGGTTCCCTCTTCTCCACATCCTCCCCAACATTAATTTGTAGACTTTTCAATGATAGCCGTTCTGACAGGTGTGAAGAGATGTTGTGGTTTTGATTTGCATTTCTGATGATTGGGGATGTCCATTTTTTCATGCGCACTTTTGGCCATTCGTATGTCTTTGGAAAAGTGCCTGTTCAGGTTTTCTGCCTATTTTTTAATCAGGTTGTTTGTCTTTTTGATATCGAGTTGTATGAACTATTTATATATTTTGGATATTAACCCCTTATTCTTCTTACTGTTTGCAAGTGTTTCTCCCATTTAGTAGGACGTCTTTTTGTTTTGTCAATGGTTTTCTTTGCTGTGCAAAAGCTTTTAAGTTTAATTAGGTCCCATTTGTTTATTTTTATTTTTGTTTCCTTTGCCTTAGGTGATAGATCCAACAAAATACTGCTACAATTTGTGTCAAAGAGTGTTCTGCCTATGTTTAGGAATTTAATGGTTTCTGGTCTTATATTTAGGTCTCTAATCCATTTTTAGTTTAGTTTTGTATATGGTGTGAGAAAATGTTCTAGTTTCCTTCTTTTACATGTAGCTGTCCAGTTTTCCCAGCACCACTTCTGGAAGAGACTGTCTTTTCTCCATTGTGTATTCTTGCCTCCTTTGTCACAGAATAATTGACCATAGGTGTGTGTGTTTATTTCTGGGTTTTCTATCCTGTTCATTGATCTATGTATCTGTTTTTATTCCAGTGCCATACTGTTTTGATTACTGTAGCTGTGTAGTATAGTCTAAAATCAGTGAGCATGATTCCTGCAGCTTTGTTCCTTTCCCTCAAGGTTGCTTTGGCTATTGGGGATCTTTTGTGGTTCCATATAGATTTTCAGATTATTTGTTCTAGTTCTGTAAAAAAATATCATGGGTATTTTGATAGGTATTGCACTGAACTGGTAGATTGCCTTGGATAGTATGGACATTTTAACAATATTAATTTTTCCAATCCATGAACATGGAATTTCTTTTCATTTAATTGTATTATTTTCAGTTTCCTTCATCATTGTCTTACAGTTTTCAGAGTATAGGTCTTTCATCTCCTTGGTTAAGTTTATTTCCAGGTATCTTATTCTTTTTGATGCAGTTGTAAATGGAATTGTTTTCTTGAATTCTCTTTGTGATAGTTCATTGTTAGTGTATAGAAAAACAGATTTCTGATATTAATCTTGTATCCTGCAACTTTAGTGAATTTATTTATTAATTCTAGTAGTTTTTTTGGTGGAGGGGGTTGGTTCCTTCTGAGCGCTGTGAGGGAAGTTCTCTCTTCTTGGCTTGTAGATGGCTGTCTTCTCTCTGTGTCACTTCATGTCACCTTCCCTCAGTGTGTGTCTATCTCTGTGTCCTAATTTTCCCTTTTTATAAGGACACCAGTCATATTGGACAAGGACCCACCCTAGTGACCTCATTTTAACTAATTGTATCTTCAACAACCCTATTTCCAAATAAGGTTACGTTCTCAGGTACTGGAGATTAGAACTGCAGCATAGGAATTTGGGTACACACAATTCAATCCATAACAGAAATGATGATTGGAAACTGTGAAGCAGGACTAATAAATAAAATAGAGAAAGTTGGTATGGAATACATTCCCAAAGAGGTTTCTTTGCTTAGTTGGTACAATAAAAATAGCAACACCTGAGTAACTATGCCAATATAGTTATTTCATGGTTCTCAGTCTCCCCCATCCTCACCCTCAGGAGTATACTATTGTTATTTCAAATATGCAGTGACCATAATACACTATTAACCTCACATCTGCTTGTCAAGTGAAAAAGTAGTTGATGAAATGATTATGGATTGTCTTCTTAAGAATCTTGCTGACAAGATGAAACTACTTTTCCAGGGAAACAGTTTTTAAAGTTCTGTGTTTCAAATTGTTTATATAATATTTGTGAAATGAATGTTTTTTTTTTAACGTTTCAAATATTAACAATCTCTGTACTCCTTCTCCGTAACAGTAAAATGAGGATAATAGCATCTATCTCATGGAATGGTTCTGGGAATGATAAAGTAATACATGTCAAGCACTTAGGCTGGCACATGTCAGTGCTCTGTAAGCACTGGTTGCTGCCATCATCATCATTGTTATTGTGTTATAATAGCAATATTTGCCTCATATCTTACAGGATTAGGGGACTATATCCCAGTTTTCCCAAGACAGTTCTGTCTTATGCCTGTTATCTCACTGTAATTACAACAGCAATAGACCTTTTGCTCTAGAGTGGCTCAGATTGGACAGTATAATCTGTGGTTACCCTACCTTTGGGGTTTATAGAGTCATAGTGATCTAGTACTTGGCATGAAGAAAGTAAAATATTTCACCCAAATGACATCACTACGAAAAACCTTTCTGTTTTGTTTCTCTTCTAGTATATTTAAGTATACATATTATTTTTAAAGTGAATGTCCTCTGTTAGTTTCTTTTATCAACTTGGTGTTGAATCATACTTGTATGTGTATCTTAGCTATTGTTAGAAGTATTTGTATATATCCATTTTAATAGCTGCAAGATGTTTTATTAAGTTGATGTTCCATAATTCATTTTTTTCTTGTGGACCTAGAGGCTTCCAATTTTCTGTTATATGGTAATATTGCTTCCTAGAGTTTTTTTCGCATTCTTTTGAGGTATTTCAGAGCACAGGTATTAAAGCAGTGGGTTGTTAGGGCAGATTAAGTTGTGGGATTTAAGTGAAAGCACTATGAAGTTGTTTCTTACAGATCATTTCACAAGCTACTTTTTGTGGATGCAGTGATCTCTAAACTACAATTTGAGGAGACTGGTAAAGAGAAAAAGTGAAGTTCTGGCCTTTTTAAGCCAAAGGCATGTGTATTAATATGTTAAATCTACAAAAGAGGGTGCCATCACTCAGGAAAGAGTGTTTAGAATGAGAAGAGGACCCGAGTCAGCCCTCTGGGGCACAAAAGACTGAGAAAGAAACCATTCTGGGAATGAAGTCACTCATGATGCAGACCAGTTCTGGTGGAACAGTTGTGCCAGTCCTTAGTTCCATAGATTGAAGCGCGGATGAGAGCTAAGGAAGATCTAGAAACATAGTATGCAAAACATGCCTCGCTGAGATTAAATCCTACAGAGTCCAAATTATATAAAAGATGAAATGGCTATTGTTTGTCTCCCCATAAGATCCCCACCAGCTCTTGAGACGTCTGATTCACAAGACACAATTTGAAAACTATACTAGACTATTCTTTCAATATTCTTGGCCATGAAGGGAAGGAGGAAGCCAGAGGAAACAGCAACTAGAGTAGGGCAAAGGTTAGCTTGTTTGTGAGGATGGGGGAGACTTGAGGCTGTGGAGAAGGGGCCTGGAAAGAGGAAGGAGCCAAAACGGAATGTGGGCGGGATTAACTTGAAGAGGGCAAGGAGAACATCTTCCCCAGAGGTTGAGGGGGAAAGTCAGTGAGGTTGGGGGCAGATTTAATAGGTTTGTGGTTGTGTGGACGGGGTATAATTAAATGATCTCACTTTCCTCCAGGAAGTAGAGGTGAGGTCATACTCTAGGAACATGGGGGGCAGGTAGCTAGGTAGTAAGAGGACTGAGGGAAGAGGTGAAACTAGGAAATTTTGGGTGCAGCATGGGAGAGAGAAGAGGCTAACACACAGAAAAGGAACCCTGAATGGTCCTGAGAGGGCAGATGAGGTTTGGATCATGACTGTATGCCTGGCCTGTTTAGCATCTGGTACTGTAGCTGACTAAAATTAAGTATTCAGTGAAAGCGTGCTTGTATGAATTTATGATTCGTTTCAGTTCTGCTGCTTTTATAAAAAGAAACATTACTTCCCATTCATTTTCTACTGCTTGGAGAGGACTTGGAAGCATCTAGATATCTCAGGAAGACATGAAGAGGTGATGGACCACTTTAGAAAGAAATGACCTACCTGACAATAGAAGCAAGTAGATGACCATTTCTCTACAGTTATCTTTTTCCTAGACAAGAGTTGATTAAAACTCTCCAATTCGAAGTTAATTTTCTTAAAACTTTAGGTTCACTCCCTTGCTTGAAAGCTTTCCCGGACCTCTGACTTAAAAGTCTAAACTCTAGCCTAGCTTTTGACTTTCATGGCCAGCCCTCCATTACAACACTGACTCTGTGCTTACACTTGCATATATATACGTGTATATATATATATATATTTTTTTTAAATAAGGTTTTATACACACTTGTTTTTTTAATTTAGCAAATCCTCAGATCATTCTGTATATATGTATTATCTATCATTTATATATCTACCTATCTAAAACAACCTTATTTGTTTTCAAAACTGTATGATACATCAACTTGCTACACTGTAACTTATTTAGCCAGTCTCCAATTGGCCATTTAAGTTGATCCCATCTTTTTGATATAATGAATTATAAGTAGTATATTTGTATATACATCATTTTTCATATGTGCAAACATATCCTTAAATTTCTAGAAGGGGAGGTACTGAGTAAAGAGTATTTTGACAGCTATTATTACAATATCTTCTTAATAAGTGTAGCAGCTTATGCTTGCAGTGGATAAGAGTGCTTATCTCCACCCACATCCTCACCAATACTCTTATCTGACTTTTTTATCTTTCCTGATCTTGAGAAGAAAATTTTGTCATGGTTTAAAAGTCTCTTTCTGTTTGGTCAGTTGAGCATCTTTTCCTATGTTTAAAAACCATTTGTGTTTTTGAGAACTATGTTCATATGCTTTGTCCATTTTTCTTTATATTACAATTCTGCTAATTTGGAGGAGATCTTAAATGTTAATAAAATTAGCCCTTTGTGATATGAAATACACCCCCCCCCCTTTTTTTTTTCTTTTGCCAGGTTATCCTTTTTCTTTGACTCTGTTTACGGGCTTACCCTTTTCTGACCACGTAATCCTAATCCTTTCTAAGATGTTCTCCTAACTTCTCCCTTCTTGAGATTGTAACCTCAGAGGAAGCTGAGAGTCACCTGTCTTCATGTATCTGTCTCCTCTCCCTAAGCAGATGCCAGACTTCTCAAAGGTGGAACATGTTTACATCTAAATGATCAACATATAATAGATTCTCAGTGTACTTTGTTGATGATAATAATTGCAGCAGTTCTGGCTATGTTCGTATCAAGTCATTGCCACAAGTGTTCCCATCACGGTGTATTTCTTCATCATTTATCTTTGGTTTCTTTCTTCAAGTTTCTGGAGTTTTTGCCCAGAGCAGTTTTATTGAATCAGCACAAACTATTAATGGAGAAAATGAGTTATCTTGCACTTGAAAAAGAAGATGTGTTGGTCACATGTTTAGGTGAGCTGTCACACACTGTTCCAATTTGAATGTTGGCTACTGGCACTGTGCTCTTTTCATGTTGCTAAGTAGGAAATTTTTCCTCATGGAGTCCCTGTCAACAGTGAGAACATTTCTAGAGAACAGTAGAATGACCTTGCAATTCTGAGAGGAGACAGTGTGATAGCAAAGATACAGTAGTTCCCCCCCTTGTTCCTGGGGGGGTACAATCCAAGATCCCCCAGTGGATGCCTGAATCTGCAGGTTGTACCAAACCCTAGGTATACTGTGTTTTTCCTACACATACATACCTATGATAAAGTTTCATTTATAAATTAGGCACAGTAAGAGATTAATAACAATAATAATAAAGTAGAACAGTTATAACAATATGCTATAATAAAATTTATGTGAATGTGGTCTCTCTCAAAATATCTTATTGTACAAACTTAATACATTTTCCATTTAACTAGTACTTAACCACACACTGTGGCTATAACTTTTTCAATTTGAAGTGTGACAGCAAAACCAACACGTTTTTTTCCTTCACAATTTCCCGGATAGAAGATTTATTCTTACTGTAGATCTTAGCAACCTCGGCATTTTTTTTCTTTCCCTATTAAGTAAAGAACTCTTACCTTTTCATTGAAAGGAAGCACTTTACGGCTTCTTTTGGGCATACTAGGATTACCAACATCACTGTCCTTGCACTGTAAGGCCGTTATTAAGTAAAATAAGGGTTACCTGGACACGAATGTCCATCTGATGACTGAGAGGGCCACTAAGTAACTAACAGGTTGGGTACACTGGACAAAAGGATGCTTCACATCCCAGGCGGGACGGAACAGGATGGTGCAATATTTCATCACACTGAACAGTGTGTAGTTTAAAACTTATGAATTGTTTATTCATAGCAATAATATTAAATGGAAAATTGTTTGGACCTTGGTTGGCTGCAAGTAAATGAAACCGTAGAAAGTGAAACCATGCATAAGGGAGGAACTACTGTGCCAATGATTTGCAACCTTTTGGAAAATCACAGTCCTCCAATGTTCAGCCTCCAGCAGGCTTTTGATCTCCTGACAAGGGGAAGACATTTTATATGTTCACAAAAACAAGAGAACACAAAGTAAAATAATTACGTGAAACGAAATGTAATCTCTGCCTTGCCAACTAAAAGATACAATCTTAGGTCCAGGACAAGGTAAAGATGCACTGTATAGTAGCCAACAGGACTTTATAAACACATGTTTATGTAGGTTTTATTTTTGTGTGTGTGTAATTTTGTAGCGTTATTGTTTTTGTAATATGGGCAAAAGATTTGTAATATAGTTAAGTGAAGAAAATTTACATAGCAGTTCAAATTTGGTAAAAACCAAGCAAAACCCCCCAAATATCTATGGGCTATGTTATCTAGTTCAATATCATTTTATGAAAATATCAAGATTCAGAAAGGTTTTGATTTCCCAAGGCCAGTAGTTAGGAATGAAATCCAGGTGTCCTGATTCCTGGTCTAGTGTTTCTCTAGGAACCTTGAGTCCTTGGCAGTCCTGCCCTGAGAGAACTATATGAAAGGAAAGAAGAAGGGGGGAGGAGGTGGGAGGTGTGGCTCTCCCTCACCTCTGATCCCCCTTCCCGGCAATACCAGCCCAGGAGAAGGCCCATGAAAGGAGAGGAGACTGGCCTAAGCACACCCTCTGCTCCCTCTAAACGGGGTCCCCACGCAGGGCACACTGACTCTTGTTGACGATACCCATGGAGGCCCCAGTGGGCTGTATGATTGACGAGAGTCCGCTTTGTTTGGTACCAAGCCTGTTTATGCTTGTTGTATTGCTGATGACATAATTAAAGTAAATCGTATATATCAACTGTACTAGATATAGTGAAGACATGATAATCAGAGGGAATGATTCTGCTGGCACATTGCTTCAAAAATATGTTGCTTTCACTTGACTGCAAAGAAACCAAACTTTAAATTAGTATCGGTATATTATGGATGTAGGTTATGGAGAAAAGAAAACAGCTCCTAGAAATAGACCCATATTCTAAGAAAAATTCTTAACTCTACATCAAAAATTTGGTGCCTGAATGATACATTTTAAACATTTAAAATATTTAAGGGATGTATCATTTTTAATGGTTTCCCACTTAAGCGTTTTTGATTGGCACTCCTAATTGTGCTAGGGAGAGGGATTTTACAGTAAATCTGCATGCCAAATCCCTATATCAGATCTTGCATCTTAGCTTTTTGTGTATTCCTTTCCAGATTTTACAGTGACTGTCAAGCATCACAAATGATCTTTTCAAAATTATTTACTCAAGGATCTCATTAGCTATCAATATCAGATTTTAAATATAGTCTGTTTTAACATTGGCAATATTAGGAAACATGAAATAGTCAGATTTCACTTTAACTCAGATAAAAACTAAAAATTTTAAATACAAAGTTTTTTTCCGTTGAATTTAGTGAAACAGTCAATCTATTCTGTTGAAATTTCACAGCTTTACTTATTAATTTGACTCTAAGAAATTTATCATCTATAGAGTTTTTTGTATGTAAATTAAATTGGCAGTTCTAAAATCAATTGGCCCATTTATTTCTGGACTTCAAAGGAATACCCCCACCCTCAACCCACTCCCAACAAAGGAGTTATATATTTAGATATATGACTGAAAAAACATTTCCAAAAGAGATCGGTAGCTTAATAGCTAATGATAAAGATTGGTTAAATCAATTAAGGCAATATATATGAATACTATGAAACTATTTTTTTTTTTTTTTTTGCGGTACGCGGGCCTCTCACTGTTGTGGCCTCTCCCGTTGCGGAGCACAGGCTCCGGACGCGCAGGCTCAGCGGCCATGGCTCACGGGCCCAGCCGCTCCGCGGCATGTGGGATCTTCCCAGACCGGGGCACGAACCCGTGTCCCCTGCATCGGCAGGCAGATTCTCAACCACTGCGCCACCAGGGAAGCCCCTACTATGAAACTATTAAAAATCATGTTTTAGGAAAAAATCAATGGCATAAGATGTTCCACATTTCCAAATTGTGAGACCATAAAATGATTATATTTCATAACGCAACAAAACAGGAGTCTAAAAAAGAGGGAGCTAAAGTAAAAGCTCCCTCTTTTAAACATTCCCCCATCCACTAAAATATTAACAGTGGTTCTCTTTGCTGGAAGGATTATAGGTAATTTTAATGATCTTTTTGTGCTTTTAGGTAATTTTATTCTCCCAAATGAACTATACATTTTTTTTAACAAAAATAATTCTAATAAATAAAAGTTGTATATAATAACTATGGCATACTTAATTAACATTCTCCATTAGCAATGGCAATTTCTGTATGCAGATGCATAGGAAAAGCAGTGATTTAAACTGTAACCACTAATACTTTTCATGGAGAAGGGAGATTATTTACAACCTTTAGCTTGGAAGTTGGAAAAAGAACATCTGATGCCCTCTTGTGGCCAATAATTTTTATAAAGTGATTTATTCTTTTTCATTGAAATCCAGTCTAAGCTAAGAGAATAATACCAAAATATCTATTCTATTGCTTTCTAAAAAATATTGCTTACACACTATTATTAACAGTTTAAGGCTAACTATTAGAAACAGTTTAGTGTATCTTTCCAACCCCCTATCTTGCTCTTAAAAAGCAGGTGTCATTTAGTCATACTGCTTGGGTTTGAAGCCCTGCTCGTTTAGGTTACTGGGACAACTTAACTTGAATACTCTGAGACTCAGTTTCCTTGTGTGTAAGGTGAGGATAATACTAGAACACATAAAAGTTTATCATCAAATGGAAAGCACTTAAGTACCTGTCAAATGGAATTTCATTTTGCTTGATGAAATGCTTTATAAACATGCATGCAGGGCTTCCCTGGTGGCACAGTGGTTAAGAATCCACCTGCCAGTGCAGGGGACATGGGTTCAGGCCCTGGTCCAGAAAGATCCCACATGCCGTGGAGCAAACTAAGCCCGTGCACCACGACTACTGACCCTGCGCTTTAGAGCCCATGAGCCACAACTATTGGAGCCCGTGAACCTAGAGCCCATGCTCCGCAACAAAAGAAGCCACCACAATGAGAAGCCCACGCACCTCAATGAAGAGCAGCCCCCGCTCACTGCAACTAGAGAAAGCCCACACGTGCACACAGCAACAAAGACCCAACACAGCCATACATAAATAAATAAATAAAATCTATTAAAAAAACAAGTATGCATATGTATGAACTATTAATGGTTAACATTATCCTGTGATAACCTACCTAGATTCTATTGTCCTCACTTTTTGTACCTATTTTCATCCTTCATACATCTTATGTAAACATAATAAAATTTATTGAGCATTTGATATTTGCCATGTATTGGAGTGTTTTATATTAATCATCTTATTTCATTCCATGATAAACCTATCAAGTTCTATTACTATCCTCACTTTTTGTACCATTTTTACCCCTCACACAATATGGTGGACATCTTTCCACAACAGATACAGATCATTCTTTTATTGGCCTCATGCTCTTACATAGTATAAATGAATTATAATCCTTTATTATATAAAAAAAGGCTGCACCCATTGTACATTAATTTTTATACATTTGTGAAAGTATTTCCATAGGCTATCTTCTATATATATAGCATTTGAATTACTGGGTAAGAGAATACACACATTAAAAAAATTTTTTTGACATTGTTAAATTGGCTTCCACAAAGAATGCAAGCCACTGTCTTTTCAATGTCAATTTGTTAGGTGAAAAATGGTATTTCGTGGTTTCAACTTACACTTCCTTTGTCATTAGTGTGCCATTAGCACCTCTTTTAATTTTTTAGCCATTTGTATTTCTTTATATTTGGCTCTGCTAAATAATTTAATTATATGTAGAAGCTCTTTGTATATTAAGAATACTAATTCATTTTCTTTTAAACATTCTGTAGAAAATTTCTCCCTCTTTGGAGTTTGTCTTTTTTTTTTTTTTAACTTTTCTGAAGATTTAAATTTATTTATTTATGGCTGCGTTGGGTCTTCATTGCTGCGTGCAGGCTTTCTCTAGTTGCGGTGAGCAGGGGCTACTCTTCGTTGCGGTACACAGGCTTCTCGTTGCAGTGGCTTTTCTTGTTGCAGAGCATGGGCTCTAGGCACACAGGCTCAGTAGTTGTGGCTCACGGGCTCTAGAGCGCAGGCTCAGTAGTTGTGGTGCACAGGCTTAGTTGCTCTGCGGCATGTGTGATCTTCCCGGACCAGGGCTCGAACCCGTGTCCCCTGCATTGGCAGGTGGATTCTTAACCACTGTGCCACCAGGGAAGTCCCAGAGTTCGTCTTTTTAAGTGTATTTATGTCTTTTAGTATGCAATTAAAAATTTTTTTCAATTCCAAAATGCCAATTTTTCTATCTTCATGGGGAAATTTTTCCTAAGCTAAAAGTTTATGAATATCTCCTTCCATATTTCCTCTCAGTACTTTTATAGTTTCATATTTCACATTTTGTCTTTAATCTATCTGGAATTTATTTTTATGGTTTGAAGTAGGAATTTAACTTTAAAAATGGCATAGCCAGGGCTTCCCTGGTGGCGCAGTGGTTGAGAGTCCTCCTGCCGATGCAGGGGACGTGGGTTCATGCCCTGGTTCAGGAAGATCTCACATGCCGCGGAGCGGCTGGGCCAGTGAGGCATGGCCGCGGAGCCTGTGCTCCGCAACGGGAGAGGCCACAACAATGAGAGGCCCGCGTACCGCAGGAAAAAAAAAATAATAATAAAAATTGCATAGCCAAATATAGTTCACAATTAATTTTATTAGTGAATTATTTTCAATTTGAAAAGCCACATTCACCATACAATAAACTTCTGTATCTAAATGTTTCTGGTTCTGCACTTGTATTGTTTCATTGGTATATTCACTCCTATGTTATATTGGGTTGGCCAAAAAGTGCCTTCGGTTTTTAAGTAAAAATAAAAGACACATTTTTCATTTTCACTAAGAACTTTATTGAACAACGTAGTCACCCTTTTGTTCCACTACCTTCTGCCATTTTTCAGGCGACTGCATAATTCCATCTTCCCAAAACTTTTTATCTTTTCGAGCAAAGAACTGTTCCAGGTGCCTTTTACACTCTTCCAGGGAATTGAATTTTTTTTTGTATTAAGAGAATTTTGTAAAGACCTAAATAAATGGAAATCTGAAGGTTCAGTGTCTGGTGAATACGGTGGATGAATCAGAACTTCCCAGCCAAGCTGTAACAGTTTTTGCCTGGTCATCAAAGAAACATGCAGTCTTGCGTTATCCTGATGGAAGATTATGCGTTTTCTGTTGACTAATTCTGTACGCTTTTCGTCAAGTGCCGCTTTCAGTTGGTGTAACTGGGAGCAGTACTTGTTGGAGTTAATTGTTCGGTTTTCCGAAAGGAGCTCGTAATAGAGAACTTCCTTCCAATCCTACCATATACACAATATCACCTTATTTGCATGAAGACCGACCAGCCTTTAGTGTGGTTGGTGGTGGTTCATTTCACTTGCCCCATGGTGTCTTCTGTTCCACATTTATTGCACAGTATCCACTTTCCATCACCCGTCACAATTTGTTTTAAAAATCGAACGTTTTCATTACGTTTAACTAGAGAATCGCATGCGGACACATGGTCAAGATTTTTTTCATTTAACTTATGTGGAACCCAAACATCAAAGTGATTAACATAACCAAGCTGGTGCAAATGATTTTCAACGCTTGATTTAGATACTTTGAGTATGTTGGCTATCTCCTGCCTGGTATAACGTTGATCGTTCTCAATTAATGTCTCGATTGCTATCAACTTCAACTGGTCAGCCTGACTGTGGAGCATTGTCCAATGAGGAATCTCCAGCACGAAACTTCACAAACCACTTTTGACAGGTTCAGTCAGTCACAACACCTTCTCCATACGCTGCACAAATCTTCTTTTGCGTTTCAGTCGTGTTTTTACCTTTCTTGAAATAATAAAGCATAATAGGCCGAAAATGTTGTTTTTCTTCCACCTTCAATATTAAAATGGTTACACAAAAATTAACCAATTTTGATGTCTTTTTTTAAATGCATGCTGATATGACAGCTGTCACATATAATCTAACAATTGTTTCGAATGAAATTAAAAACAACTAAGTGCTACTAGAGCCATCTTATGGGAAAAAACGAACGAACCTTTTGGCCAACCCAATACTTTAGAGTATATATTGATAAACTACTTAAAAGGAAGAACGCTCCCTGTCCATTGTTCTTTTTTTAAAAAAAAAAATCCTGGTTATTGAGAATTATTCTTCTATGTAAACTTAAAATCAGGCTTTCAAGTTCCACTAAAATTTCAGTGGGATTTTAATTGATTTATATTGGCTTTACATATTAATTTGAAAAGTTTTTTTATAGCATTGTATCCATTTAAATATGGCATATTCTTCTAGTCAGTTATTTTTGACTTTAGGCAAATTCTTATAAATTTTTCTCCTCTGTGGGACGCACTCCTTTCTGTTGTTAAAGTTTATTTCCAGGTATTTAATACCCTTGCTTAGTAACAGGGATTTTTCTCCCACAAAGTACTATTTAAAATTTTTCTCATGAAATTAATATATATCATTGGGAACACTGGAGAAGTATGTAATACAACCAGTTTATTACAAGCATTTATTTTGGAATATTTCCTTCTAGAAATATTTGTATGATCAGCAAATAAAATCAGAAACATACCAGATGGTCCATATGTGCAATTTGGTTATCAGTGATGTATATAGTATTTGTATTTGCTAAAAATAAATCCACTGAACTTGTCTTAAATTGAGTGCTCTTTAAGAAATATTTGTCCTTCTCCAGTTACAAAGTCATAATTGTATAAATATCTGAAATGTGCAATGTAGGAAAATGGAGGTTCTCTGTATCTGCCCCCCTCCCCCGCCTCTGAGAACCCTAACTACTTTTAACAATTTGGTGTTTATTTTTCCAGACAATATTGGCGCCATCCTAGATGTAACATTTCTTTCCCCACTTGCAGTATTTTCCCAACTTGCAACATTTTATCCCACGTCATTAGAAATTGATGTACTTTTGTGTGTGTGGCTACATGGTATTTTCCACAGTATTTTCTTGAACAGATGTTCAAATTTAACTGTTCATCTATTGGGTTATTTTTGCTGTTTACAAACATTTTGAAATGAACACTTTTACATAGGTAACAGCCCCTTGTTTTTGAGTATTTCTGTAGATATATTCCTAGAAGTATATTTGCTTGGTCAAAGGATATGCATATTTACATTTTTAACTGCCCTTCAAAAAGGTTATACTCTTTCAAGCCTGTACTAACACTATGTGTGTGACTGCTTCCCCACACACTCTCACCAACATTGGGCATTTTTAATCTTATGACTATCAAGATAAACCTGCTTTAATTGCTAGTGAAGTTCACTTAACATAAAATTATGTATAGAAGTTAGCCATTAAACCTCTAGCCTGGCTAGAAATACTTACAATCTTTAATGCAGGGATATTGTGTTTCCCGTAGAGCCTTACAGTTGTTACTGCTTCACAACTGGGATACAAACTCCAGAGAATACATGAGAACATCATATACCACGTCAAACCAACAAATGTTTGGTACTAAGAAAAAAAGTTAAGTCCTGTGATAAACTTGGGACATACTAACACCACTAACTCTCTTTCCCTTGACCAGTCATTGGTAGTTTGCTTTGTCATCTCAATCCTCAATCGATTGGGCTGTAGAAATATTGCAATTTGATTTAGAGTTCAAGCGAATAAAATGGCTGTCAAGTTATTAGTCAGCCCCTTTTCAAAATATCTTAATAGTTTGTGAAAAGGAACTTTGTCAAGGCTTTATTAGTTATTAATCAAGATACTCTGATGTCTCATATTCGCACTCAATATAATTTTTGCATCTGTTCCTTTTTTTCCAAATCTTGGCTTGATACTGAACCTTTCCTCAAGTTTTAAGAGTTGGTAGACTTTATAGACTTTAGTTGGTAGACTTTATATATGGTAGACTTTACAAAGCCCAGCTTGGATTTAAGTCAGGGCTTCATTACTTAGCTGTGATCTTGAGCATTTTTAGCTTCTCTGAGAGCCCTTAATCTTACCTGGGATAATAATGGTACCCACCTCAGGGGGTTATTATGAGGATTAAATAAGTTGTTGGTATATAGTAATACAAATTTTTTAAACTTACTGTTTACTATTATCTGTAAAAAGGATAGAATGGTTACTCTAGCAAGGTAAATGCACATAAGTGATTTAAAGTTTTTTTCCTCTTCCAAATCACCAAATAAGAAATCACTTTAACAGTGTAGCTGAGTAGAAGCCAATATAAATGCTTTATCATCTTAGTTTGAAGTCATTGAAGTTTGCCAGAAAGTTAAATACTCTGAGATAAATATTACACTAAAAACCCAGAAATAAGCACTTTGGTATTGATGTAATATAACTTACCAATTTATATTTTTCTCTTATTTTTGATATTTCCATGTCCAAGTTTAACCTCTAAATTTAGAGCTTTGCAGCTATGGCTACAAATATAAAATAAAATGGAGAATTAAAACAAATTATCATTCAGTCACAAACCACTCCTTCAAACAGCCTCGTAACACTGTCAAGCTGAAATTATGCAGCAACATTTTGTCTTCATTAGAGCAGTCCTGCAGTCTGAGGGAGACAGACTTAGAGATGTTACAACTCCTAGAGTCCTAATTACTAGTTAAAAAGTTTGACACACTTTGAACTGCATACTTACTAGACTTGAGTTTAAGATGTAGCTTCTGAAAGAAAGATGGTTTTATTTCATTAGGAATGGATTGGAAAAGCTATATTGATGAGAGCTTTCTTTTGCTTTAAATAAATTTTGGAACAAGGTGACGTGGATAGTCAATAAAGGGCAGAATCTTCTACAGGTAACATATCTAATATGCAGTCAACTTCAAAATTAGCATTTTTCCTGAGACACTCTGCCATTTAGTTGTCAACACTAATGAATAAGAGATTTAGGAGATTTTTATAGTAATCTGATGTGGAAAGAAAGGTGTAGCTGGCTAGGCACTACTGAAAATATTTCCCTCAACAATATAGCTATTATGCTTCTGATTTTCCCAACAGCCTTATAACTATGACATGTGCAAACTAACAGAACAAATGCTATCTGCTAACTCCATGATAAAAATACTTGAAACTTGCCACTTTTACAATTGCCTAGAAATCTGCTATTATCACCCAAACTCTCTAGGATCTATAAGGGAACAGTAACAATTAAAATTTTTTTTTCCAACTTAAATAAAACTAATCTCCCTTGTGATGCCAGGTACCCCTAGGAAAATATGCTCAAGTTTGAATAAGCATTCACGATAAATCTCAGGAAAAAAAAATAGTAGATATGGTTTAGAAATATATTATAAGTTGCCTATGGCTTATCAAAGAGTACAATAACATTAAAACCACAGGCCTCTAAAGTTTAAAAGTAAGTTTTCTGTTGAAGTTGCAGACATTTTGAATTCCACATACTTCAGACCTTTGAGAGCTATGTATCCTTACGATTTGTGCACTTTTTTCTGGTAGTCTGTACATCAACAGAATTTATCAGCAAACACAACAGAAATATCTGGAACAGCCCAGGACATCCAATGATTTATTAGCAAGTTGTGATTTTTCTGGTAAGTAAGTTAAGACTAGAAATCTAAAGATGTAGGTAATGAGAAAACATAATGATCTTTTAGTTTTTAAAAATTTACCTTCGGGAAAAAACCTAAATTCTTATATCTTTTTTTCTCTTTTCGTAGTTCAAGTACACTTATGAGACTGATGGCATTACAGTGGTATAAATATGGACTACTGAAGAATCTGAAGTACTGTACTATTTGGCTTTATTTTAGACCTCTAATAAAGACTTTAACATGTTGAAAAAAAGCACAAGGCACAGAGATTAGCGTAGCTATAAGAACATTTCTGCTTTATGCCGTGGCACTAGGCATATAAGTCAGATGTCATATCAAAATTTGTACAGGCCAAATTCTTGGTTAGGAAAATCCTACATATAGTGACTCTAATGGTTGAAAGATGTTTCATTATATTTATATTTTCAATTATCTACTACTAACAAACTTTAGACGTTTTATATGAATCTTTTGATACTATAGCCTTTGGGAAAGGTATGGCTAATAAAAAGTCAGTTTTTTAAAGAAAAGTTAAAATTGTTAGTTTTTTCTTTGCTAAATATTTAATTAAACATATGGAAGTGAGATACCCTTTGCCCTTTCTCCCTTTTTATGCACAGAACAGAAGCACACATTGTCATGCCTCAAACTACTTTTTATTTGCAACTACATGATTTCACGCAATTCTTCTAAACAATGACATAAAATAGATTTCCTTGTGTATAAATAACTTACATACTCTCCATAAAGTAAATGCTCAAAGGTGCTAGAACAGATCGTCCACTCCTACAGTGTTCTCATATCCAACAGAGTTGATGCACAATATATAAATACTCAAGTCCAATATTAAAAACTCAGGCACTTGACTAACTTTAATAAAGTTTCTCAAACTATATCAATATATCTAAAGTGCATATATATTTTTTAAGAAAGATTATTCTCAATAACTTCTCTATAAAAATAAGTTTGATGGTTTAGCCCATCTAACTTTACTACTTTGAGTATGAACTTTTAATATGCAGTCAGGCTTATTCTACCTTCTCTCAACATGACACCAACAGAATCAAAGCAGCTAGTGAGGTGCTAGCATGTGAGGATTAATCCAGTGATTCCGGTCACAATGCATTCCAGGAGGAGGTACCCATGTTACTGGAATTGGGCGATATGGTTTATTCTTCCTTCCCTGATTTGGATAACCAAATGGAACAGGAGGAGGGTAGTGACTTTGATGACCATTCCCTCGGTACATTCCTGGTTTTTTTCTGGGTAAAGGGTGCCACATTGGAAGAGGTGGGAATATCACCTCTGAAATCTGTAAAGAAGCGAAAACAGTAAGTTAATAAAAAGAAAAAATTAGTCATGTGTTATATAAAAACTAGGTGACCTTCCAGATTACTCATTAAAGAAAAACAAAATCACCCACCCACAACCCTAAGAGTAGGTCTAAGGCACATTACTACAATCAAGTCTAAATATGTTAAAAACCTCAAATATAATAGGTGATCAATCAACGTTTTTTCACTAAATGAGTGAAAATGAATAAACTCAAACACAGCACTCTAAAGCAACCGGATATTTTCTGGCTATTTCAACCAAAGAAGATGAAAACACAGAATGAACAGAAGCTTGTAAGGACACATCATGTTTTAGACCACTGGTTTCCACAGCTGGCTAAAGAGTCACCTAAGAAGCTTTTAAACACAAAATGTTCATGCCCCCGCCCTGGTCTACTGAACAATATTAACAAAACTTTAGGAAGAAAGGCCAAGTATTTTGATGACACTGCAGGTGATTCTAATGTAGCCAGTTCAGCATTTTGGAAAACGGTCTTAGGTTATCCCATAAGTCAAGTGGGACATCAAGTTCACATCATTCAAAATGTTATCAGCAGTTTCAGACCGCTCTGCTCAGAATGCCACACCCTGTGACTATGAGTCTCAGAGTTCTCTGATTTCTAATTTGCTCTTCCTAGCATAGGCATTTAAAAATTGATATTCTGTGTAACAGCACTGCATTCATGATAGAAAATTCAAAAGGTACAAAATTGTATACAGTGGAAAAACGTCTCTTTTCTTTTTGTGATTACCAGCTACCCTCTCAGAGGCAGCTGACACTAATCAACTGTTTGATCCTCTTTAGAGATATTCTGTGAATATACTTGGTATACATCTATATACACATTTATAAAAACTCACAAAATTCTGTATACTGCTTTTTGCACTTGATAAATACATCTCAGAGACATTCATCTCAGTACATAATGACTTTTTTGGTCATTTTACAGCTAGTAATGCAATGACTATGCCATAACTAAATTAACTGGTGTCTTGTTGATAGTACATTTAGGCTTCTTTCAGTCTTTTAATATCAAAAAAACAATGCACAAAAGCAAACGAAACAATGCAGCAGTGAATAACTTTAGCACAGTTAATTCTTGATTATCTACAATAATGGGGAAATAAAGAATTTAGAGTTCAAACTAATTGACCAATACTACAAACCAGTAGCAAAGTGGAATGTTTTCATTTCTTTGTACATTGGGGTGTTGATAAGCTTTTAAAACTGTCAGAAAGACACAATCCCACAGACAACCACTGATTTTTATCACCAGACTGAGTTTTCCCTGTTTGTGAACTTAATATAAATGGAATCATGTGGCATGTATTCTTTTGTATCTGGCAAAAATTTTTTTTTTGCCACACCGCCTGGCTTGTGGGATCTTAGTTCCCCAATCAGGGATCAAACCCGTGCCCTCCGCAGTGAAAGAGGGGAGTCCTAATCACTGGACCACCAAGAAATCCCCGGCAAAATTCTTTTGCTCAATCAGATGTTTTTTAGGTCCTTCCGTATTGTGTCTATTATTAGTTCTTTCTGTTTTAATGCTATTATCCTACTGTGTGAATGAATACACAATTTCCTCCCATTCACTTGTTAATGGGTATTTGGGTTGTTTTCCTTTTTTTTAATTAAACGATTATGAAAAAAGCTGTTATAAACATTCTAATATGAGGCTTTGTAGATATTTGTTTTTTTTTCATTTCTCTTGTTAAATGCTTAGGAGTGGAACTGTTGGGTTACAGGGCAGATGCATATTTAACTTTGTAAATGCCAGTTTTCCAAAGTGGTTATACCATTTTACACTCCCATCAACAGTTTATGAATCCAGCTGCTTCACATCCTTGCCAACATTTGGTATTGTCAGTCAGACGTTTTAATTTTAGCCATTCTGGAAGTAGTGTTTCACTGCAGTTTCAATTTGAATTTTCCTGATGACAAGTAAGGTTGAGCACCTTTTTCATTTGCTTACTGGCCATTTATATAACTTCTTCTGTACAGTGTTTATTCTCATCTTTTGCCCACTGTTTTTAATTGGATCATGTCTTTTATTATTGATTTATAGGAGTGATTTTTAAAGTATATTCTGGAAACAAGTCCTTTGACAAATATATGTATTAAGAATATTTTGTCCCAGTCTATGCTTTTGCCCATTCGTTTTCTTAATGGTTTCTTTTTATTTATTTATTTATTTATATTTATTATTTGGCTGCACTGGGTCTTCGTTGCTGCGCGTGGGCTTTCTCTAGTTGTAGCGAGCAGGGGCTGCTCTTTGTTGCGGTGCGCGGGCTTCTCATTGAGGTGGGTTCTCTTGTTGCAGAGCACGGGCTCTAGGCACAAGGGCTTCAGTAGCTGTGGCTTGCGGGCTCTAGAGCGCAGTCTCAGTAGTTGTGGCGCATGGACTTAGTGGCTCCGCGGCACGTGAGATCTTCCCAGACCAGGGATCGAACCTGTGTCCCCTGCAATGGCAGGTGGATTCTTAACCACTGTGCCATCAGGGAAGTCCCTCAAATTAGTTTTCTAATGTATGGTATCAGGTAGCAGTTAGGTTCACTTTTTTTTTTTTTTTAACATATAGATTATCCAATTGTTCCAGTACTACTTCTTGTATACTTACCCTACTGAATTGCTTTGGCACTTTTATTTAAAAAAAACAAAAACGAAATTGTACATACATGGGTCTACTTCTGGACTCTCTATCTGTTCTAATAATATATTTATATATCTTTAAATCATTATCACACTATCTTGATAAACATAATGACTTAATATTAGTGTGAGATCTCTGAGTTGATTCTCCTTTCTTTAAATTTTATCTAGAAAAAGTCTTTTGGGATTTTGATTGATAGCAAGTTGAAACTATAGATCAATTCGGGGAGAAATAAGATAATTTTCATTCTTAATTAGTAGAATTATCTCTGGAGGTTCCTTTCAGAAAACACAGACCCCCCTCAGAGAACAAAGCTCGGAATTACTTTGCCCATACTTTGATAACCTCTTTTTTAAGGATCTTGGTAATGCCAGGTTCAAGATGGAAAAATGTATAGGTAAAAAAGAGTAAAGTGGACCATCTGTACCAGCTTTCTACACAATGATTTTAAGAGCTATGCTTCTCAGTCATGAAATGTTTTGTAAGTGAATATAATGTCAAGGAGAAAAGCACATAAAGGACAGTTCAATTTCTATGCCTTTCTGTTATAATTTTATCCTAATAGTCTTTCAACATAGGGGAAAACAAATACAATTTAATTTTAAAAGAAAATCTAAAAATTAAAGGTCAATTTACTTGAAAAAATGAGCAGCAATCACTTCAATTTGGAATTTACATTCTTGCTTTGCTGTGTAACAAATAAAATTCTTGAGGTAAAATTAGCACACACCTGAATGAATTCCAGGCAATTTAACAACTGTAATCTGTAGTACATAATACATCATACAGAGGAAAAATATGTCCAAAATATTTATGGCCATGGTCTTAAAAATGATCCCTGAATTACAAATATTATGTTTACTTATCTATATAGGGAATCTCTTGGGAAGAATATAAAAATAACTGGTAATGAAAACCTCCATGCAAGGGCACAAGACTGGTCATTGTGGGAAGAGGAGGACGTGTCACTATTATACTCTTTTTTTTTTTTTTAAATAAATTTATTTATTTATGGCTCTGTTGGGTCTTTGTTGCTGTGTGTGGGGGCTACTCTTCATTGTGGTGTGCGGGCTTGTCATTGCAGTGGCTTCTCTTGTTGCGGAGCACAGACTCTAGGTGTGCAGGCTTCAGTAGTTGTGGCACATGGGCTCAGTAGTTGTGGCTTGTGGGCTCTAGAGTGCAGGCTCAGTAGTTGTGGCACACGGGCTTAGTTGCTCGGCGGCATGTGGGATCTTCCCAGACCAGGGCTCGACCCAGTGTCCCCAGCATTGGCAGGTGGATTCTTAACCACTGCACTACCAGGGAAGCCCCTATACTCTTTCATACTGTTTCAACTTTTTGTTTTGGTTTGTATTTTTTTTTAAAGCAGGTGCATATGTTGTAATATACACATATACATATACCCCTAAGAATGTGACAATCTTCAGAACTAAGCTTCCTCTCAAGCCCAGGAAGGATAATTCAACAATTAAAAAAAAAAAATAGGGCTTCCCTGGTGGCGCAGTGGTTGAGAGTCTGCCTGCCGATGCAGGGGACGCGGGTTCGTGCCCCGGTCCGGGAAGATCCCACATGCCGCAGAGCAGCTGGGACCGTGAGCCATGGCCGCTGAGCCTGCGCGTCCGGAGCCTGTGCTCTGCAACGGGAGAGGCCACAACAGTGAGAGGCCTGCGTACCGCAAAATAAATAAATAAATAATTAAGAACTCAAAAATTAAGTTATACTGAAAGGATGTTCATTATATATAAATGTATCCTGGATTTAAAGGTTCAGTTTCTCATACTCATGATACTCTGATTTCTTACTCATTAAGGTCTAAATTCTCATTTTAGCCCAAATCAAACCCTACCAGAAACCTGGTATGTTTAATTATGTCTAATTAAGGCCAAATTAATAAAAATAGGTATATTTAAAAATATACTCAAAATCAGAAAAACTACACGTACAGAATAAGGCTCAACTCAAAGGACTTCTTTAAATTTTAGTATTAGTAGCTATATGACTCTTTAAATGTTAAAGCAAAGAAAGATATTGTTTTGGCTTGAGTGAAAAATTAAAGAATAATTTAGTGAGGTTTCTCTTTAATTACAGAAAGGGAAAGAACATGAAAGTTAGGTACAAATTGGAAGTGTTAAAGGCTACAAAAAAATGAGTAGCTATTTTTGAATGCAATAAGGATTTTTAAAACATCAGGAATGTTTTATCCCCATTATTTTTTCTATTGTTTTTACAATGTATTCATCCCACTTATTTAGTAAAGCAGACCTTTGATAAAATGACTCAGGATGCCTATTTCATCTCAGAGGTAGCAGCTTCCCCTTAGCGTGGGAAGGCAACAACTGTGATCCAGAATTTCAACTCAGAAACTTTGGGCAACATAAGCAGGACTACCTAGAATGCCCTTGCAAGCCTTGCTCATGACCTTCAATATGGAGCCACTTCATAGTTACCTGGTACACGGGGCTGGGGGTCGCAGCCACTGAATTGGGTTTCACTTCTACTTCCTTACTTGTTTCTTCATCTGAAGAAGAGGACCCTGAATGATAATCAGAGGTAACCTTATCAAGGGCCCTGGTCACTTTCTTGGAAATCTCATCCTTGTTCTCATCCTCATTTTCAAAGCTGGCAACAATGAATGCGTTGTTTTTCTCTCCATACCTAAGAATAAAAAAACCAAAAAACTTACACACCTTGAAGTCACATCAACAAAGCAAGGAATGTCCACAAAAACAACTGAACAGGTCTGGACATGCCATCAGTTCCAGGCAAAGAAGGAACCCTCCCAGAACTTGATTCTACATCTATAGTATCCTAACCCAGCTCCATGCCAACAGGCAGGCCACAATTTTCTACTCCTGGTCTATTAAAGTACAAATAAAAAGTGACCTCATTCTCTTTTCCAATTTTCTTTTCTACTGCCTCCTGACAAAAATAGTTGTCTACGATATCAGAGAAACTCATTGTTTTGATTACATTTTTGTACGTACCACTGAAACTGGCCATACAGAACTTTCTAACAAATTTTTAACTGACCCTTATAACAGATCCTAGTAATTCAAGTCAAAAATCAACCAGACATTTCCTATGGGATTTACTTTTACCACGATTAAATAAAAAAGAGGCCTCTGTTTCCTATATCCACACTGACAAAAACGAGAACTGAGGCAACTGTTGAAGTACTACTGTTGAGGAAAATAAAAGGATTTTGCTTGAATTATACTGCTGATTTCATAGAGATTCCTATGATAAATGCTTACCCCCATCTTATTTTTTTTAAATTAAGCAAACGTTTTTATCCTTCCAAAACATTTTTAAAGCTTTGATCTAAGAAAAATAATTGTCAGAACATGTAACTTCGGCTGTTGGGTACTAGAAAAAAGGAAAATAAATTCTGCAATGAGGGAAAATAGCACAACACACAGTAAAACTAGGAGTTTTCATTGAGAGGACAGAGGAGAAACCCACAAATCCATTCAAATAGATTGCACAACATAAACAATATGAAACAATTTCTAGGAAGTGTTAGGACAAAGGAAATGAATTGTTAAGCAGTCTTACATAGCATGTAATTAAAGTTAAACAAAGTGATTCTAAGCTTAAAAAATATAAAAACGTCAACAGAAAATAGGGTTAATTGACTATGATGTCAATTTCATTCATGATAATTCTTATCTCAAATTATTTCTGAATCAGGATTGTATCTACAATTAAGTAAAAGGCCTAACTGCAACAAAGCCTTTGAAAGTTTAAATGGCAATCAAGTAGTCTCACAGGTGAGTTCTGTTTCTTTCAACTGTGCTATCTTCCGTTCTCATAGGCTGGATGAGGCCATAAATGCAATCTAAATATGGTACATAATTTCCTTTTCTATTCTTTTTCAGTCTCTCTCATAAAAGGAGTTGCTGCAGGATGGTGGAAAGAGCACTAGACATGTTTCTGGTTCTGTTCTGTCATCAACTAGCTCTGTTACCAGGTGCAAGTTATTTAATCTCTCCCGGCCTTAGTTTCCTATCTGCAGAGTGAGGAAGCTGAAGATAGCTGGATAGTGGTTAGTCTTCAGCTGGTGATTCTTCTTAGAAGATGCCTGAACAGTGGGCTTCACAACACAGAATTCATGAAGTATAATTTCAAGATTACTTGGCCTTGGGTTGTAGCAGTGGAAATCTACCCCTTGGTCCTCTCCAGGTTTAAAGACGCAACAAATTTCAATAAAATCAAAGGTTAATTCATATATTAATACCAGCAGTATTAACAATGGGCTTAGGCCTACCTTCAGTATTGCCCATTAATGGAGTCAAAATTCAAGCAAAACAGAAAGGCAAGAAATTTGAGAAAAATCCCTGCCTCTGTAGAAACAGAAACCTAATCCAAGGGCAGACATCTAATGATTGAAGGATCAGCTTTATTAACTCAGGTTTCTTCGACACTCAAGCTCAGTTAGGTTCTGCATTTTTCCCGTGGTAGTGTTTTGGTATGAGGGCTCTCTTTAGGGTAAGTGAAGCTACTTACTATATTACTGTAACATTAGAATGTGCAGTTAATTCCTCAGAATTCGTAATGGACAACTTTTAAATTTTCCAAATTTCAATGACACACTGCTAATCAGGTCTACTGAGTTAATTTGAAACAAATCAATAGTATCTATTGCTCTTTATCAGGAAAAGAAAGGATTACAGAAATTACAAACAAACACACAAAAAAGTGTAGAATATTGAGTAGATAATAAAGCTGCCAGCTATTTGTAGGCCTTCTCCTTATAGGATCTGTTGTCTATTCAGTATCTTCTAAAATATTTCACTTAGTGAAATATTTCTAACTGTATAACACTTTGCACTCTTCCAATATTTATCCTGATGGAATAACTCTATGAAGAATGTTCTCTTTGAGTGCATTTCAATTTTTTTCATAACCTTAGTCTTTAGTATACCAATGAGTTATTATTTTTAATGACTCATATTTATTCAATTATATAACTGCTATATCAGCTTTAATTTTCAGAATAGTTCCAGTTTTGGTCCAAAAGCACTAATATCTCAGTCTCCTCTATTAATTTATAGCAATTACCTCTACCCAATCACTAACAGGTCTTTCTTTCTGGGATTTCTATCATTACTGAATGAGCACTCATATTCTGAAAATATCAATAATTTCTATTAATTGTGAAAAACCTCACATCATAGCCAATTTGGGGCAAAATTCTGATCATATATAAAATAATTAGAAGGCTACTGAATGCAAAGATTTTCTTATATTAACAAGATTAAAGCACAGTAATTTTTTATTATCTGGCATCATCAAGTAATGAAGTATCCACTTAAGTAGAATGTCCATGTAACTAAAGCTTTTATCTTCAGGTACCAAGATGTAGTTTAAGCATTTCAAATAAATATGTCCAAAATGTTTATATAATTAGCCAACTTCTTAAACATCCCTGGATATGGAAACTTTTCCCTAATGACTTAAGATTGTTGTATTAAGTATGCATTATTTGATGTTGTGATAATACATTTGGGTCAACTCTTTGCTTTTTTGTTCCTGCCTCTATGTCAGACTATTACTTTTTTTTGTAGCTTTATGACAACAGTATCCTGGGGGATTGGTTCCAGGACCATCCCTGCCTCCCTCCAATGCCAAAATCTGTGGATGCCCAAGTACCTTAAATAAAATGGCATGGTACTTGCATACAAACTATGCACACCCCCCCATACACTTTAAATCATGTCTAGGTTTACTTATCATATCTAATACAATGTAAATGTTATATAAATAGTTGCATGGCATGGCAAATTCAAGTTTTGCTTTTTGGAACTTCTTTCCCCCCCTCCCCCCAAATATTTTTGAACTAAAGTTGGTTGAATGCATGGATGTGGAACCCTCAGATACAGAAGGCCAACTGTACTAGGAACAATCCCCTTTCAAATGCCACGTAATTTTTTATGGGCTGAAAAACTACACAACTAACTTAAAAGAACTGTGTGTTAAGTAAGAGTAAATCATGATCAAAGTGTGGGCCTCATAAAAAGTAAACATTTCAATATAGTAACTTTGTGATAGCTATTTCTTGTATACTGAGGTCTTCTGCAGGGATTCATTCAGTGGTCCAAGTCTATAAAACAAAGTCTGATCCTGGCCTACGGTAAGTGCTTAATTAGTCCCAGACTCTAAAAATGTTTGACCTTCTTAGACCAAAAATTGAGGTATCTTGCTCTTCCTTTTTCTGAGAAATAAGTATTGGAGAATCTACTACCTACACCCGGTTTCCCAAAGCAATAAGCTTATATAAGCCACCAGCTTATATCAAGCAGCTCCAGGGTGGTCCAGAAAATTGTTGCAGGATTACCATGTATTTTTCCAACATGTCTTCACCACCACTTTCATTGCTGGAGATCAGGTCAAAGGCTATGACCACCTTTGGAACATTATTAGGGTTGCATCAAAAAGCACCTCTACTATAATCAATGGGTGAACTGTACCTCTAAACCAAAGAGAAAACCCTAAAGGAACAGCTGTAGGAAATTACTCACAGGGGTTCCATGCATCTATTTATCCTGTTCCTCCTGCCTGGAAATGTCCTTCCAACCTTCCAACCTTGTCATCTAGTCAACTGCAACTCATCCTTCCCCACTCAGCTCAAGTATCACCTACTCTACAGTCAGCCCTCCATATCCATGGGTTCTGCATCCATGCATTCAACCAACCACAGACCAAAAACATTTGGGGAGAAACAATCCAGAAAGTTCCTAAAAGCAAAACTTGAATTTTTTTCAATTCAAGCAACTATTTACATAGCATTTGCATTGTACTTACAACTATTTACACAGCATTTACATTGCATTAGGTACTATAAGAAATCTAGAGATGATTTAAAGTATATGGGAGGTTATGCATAGGTTATATGCAAATACTACACTATTTTATATAAGGGACTTGAGCACCCGAGGATATTGCCTCTGTGTGTGTGCATGTGGCCGGGGCGGGGGCATGTTCTGGAACTAATCCCTCACCAATACCAAGGGCTGACTATAGTCTTTCCTGAGGCAGTGACTTTCTCCTTTGTGCCACCAACTACTGCATTTTGTACATAATTCTATTATAGCACAAATCACACTCTGTTGTAATCTGCTTTTTCTTTCTTCTCCCTTATTACACTCTGAACTACCTGAATGTCATTTTCATTTTTTAAAAACCCTACAACTAAGAATGCCTGGTCCAAAATGAGTATTTTTATTTTATTTATTTATTTATCTATTTATCTATGGCTGTGTTGTGTCTTTGTTGCTGCGCGCGGGCTTTCTGTAGTTGCAGGGAGCGGGGGCTACTCTTCGTTGCGGTCCACGGGCTTCTCATTGCAGTGGCTTCTCTTGTTGCAGAGCATGGGCTCTAGGCACGTGGGCTTCAGTAGTTGCAGCACTTGGGCTCAGTAGTTGTGGCTCGCAGGCTCTAGAGCACAGGCTCAGTAGTTGTGGCGCATAGGCTTAGTTGCTCCACAGCGTGTGGGATCTTCCTGGACCAGGGCTCAAACCCGTGTCCCCTGCCTTGGCAGGCCGATTCTTAACCACTGCACCACCAGGGAAGCCCACCATGAGTATTTTTAGAATGAAGTTCAATTAGATTTCATACCTAACACTCACTTTTTACAATTCTGCTCATTAGGAGACAAGAAATAATTTCCATTATGAAAATAAAACCATGAAAATATCACTCAGCCACTTAAAAACCAGAAAGGGGGAGGGAGGCAAGAGTAGAAACAAACAGAAACAGAAATCAACCAAAAGTTAATATCAAGTATTATTTGGGATTAGCGTCTTTCCTAATTTGAAGAGGGGAAAGACAAGGGCACCACCAATGAAAGAAGATATAATTGACCTATAGGGAGTCTAGGTGTCTAAATTCTACAACAGAGTTCTTGGTAAAGCTCTAAAAAAAAAACCCTGCTCTATCAGTTTTTGAGTTTCTTTAGCTGTAAAACAGGAATGTAACCAGTCTTTCACTATCACCTCCAAGAAGAATAGTTTACAAAATTCACAGCTGAGAAAGCCAAACAACCAGCTCCTGGCTATAAAAATACATGTGTAGGCAGTACCTGAGAGAATTTCATAAAATCAGTTCCAGCATGGTAATCAGTTAAGCTGCCAAACTCAAGAACTCACCGACAGCACACCTCACATGGGTCCACCCATAGAGTGAGTTCCTTTGGCAAGCCCAGGTCACTGTACAAAATGCAGCTGTTCTCACAGGCTTTCAGGACATCAGGATCAACTCTCTGAAACTTATTGACACGAATGCATCTACAACAAAGTGGAGTAATGTTAATAGCTTTAAATAAATGTAAATCAGAAACTTTGTTATATCTATTAGTTTTTGCCAACATGAATTTAAAAAAATTAAATGAACCCTGGCAAAGAACCCAGGAATATCTATTCTAAATAGATAATAAATCTGAACTAAAGGCAAAGAGGCAGCAGCATCATCAAGACTACCCAGCCTGGTGGAAAGAAGAGTCTGTGTGAGCACAGGGAAATCACTAGAACTGGCTCTACTTCATTTCACACAGAAACTACTCAATCTCACACGTACATTAAATGAGCAAGGAGTATGAAAGTTGCGAGAAATTACTTAGAGCTTTGAAGTAAATGCTTTAATAGGTCAAATTCCTATATAACAAAATCTCCAACTCACAAAAGACCTCGACCAATGGTTCAAATAATATTTGGAAATTCTTGTGACAAGTTTTGATCTGTTGTTACCTTGCTTAAGAAGGGTATCCTATGCCTTACCTATAATTGTTCTCTAAATACCGAATCAGTCAAGGACACAGAACCATTCATACCATGTACTTAAGATTAAAATATAATCCAGGGACTTCCTTGGTAGTTCAGTGGTTAAGAATCTGTCTTCCAATGCAGGGGATGCGGGTTTGGTCCCTGGTCGGGGAACTAAGACCTCACACTGCAACTAATGAGCCGGTGCACTCTGGAGCCCGCATGCCGTGATGAGAGAGAAGCCTGCGCACCGCAACAGAAGATCCTGCATGCCACAATGAAGATCCTGCATGCCACAACTAAGACCCGATGCAGCCAAATAAATTAATTAGAAAAAAAATCCAAAAGTGTTATTGGCTTATTTCACTTAACCTCTGTTACTCGAGTTTTCTTTTTTTAAGTTATCGAAAGAGAGAAAAAAATTCTAAACCACTAAAGACTGTTCCTTTTTTTTTTTTTTGGTCGCACCACATGGCTTGCAGGGATCTTAGTTCCCCAACCAGGAATCTAACCCATGCCCACAGCAGTGAAAGCACAGAGTCCTAACCACTGGACTGCCAGGGAATTCCCATCTGTTCCAATTTTTCTAACCTAAGAAATACCATAAATACCATTCACAGCTACCTATCAGAATGCTCAAAGATGGTTCTCAGTATGAATGCAAAAATACCTGTTAAAATAAGTATTCTGCTTACATAGAGAAACGTTAGCTACAATGAAAGTATTTACTGCCTACAACTAAGAAATCAAGCAAGAGAACCCAGGTTTTAGTATGAGTCCTGAGTACTAGTATTATTAGGTGAATTTAGGTTAAGTCATTTTACTTCTCCAAAAATATAAGTTAATTGACAAATACTGATTACATCACTAAATACAATACTGTAACATCAACAGAATAAGGTACTATTTAAATTTTTTTTAAGTTTAATTATTAGTTAATTTCAACTTTCATTTAAAACAGTGAAAAAAGTTCTCATTAGGTAACAGCTAATATGTATTTCTAAATAATAATAATAATAACTCTTTTTGAAGGTTTACCATGCAATGGAGAGTCTTCTGAATGCTCTGCATGTACAGGCATACCTCAGACATTGCAGGTTTGGTTCCAGACCACAGCAATAAAGCGAGTATCTCAATAGAGCTAGTCACACAAATTTTTGGTTTCCCAGTATATATAAAAGTTGTATTACAGTACACTGTAGTCTATTAAGTGTGCAATAGCATTATGTCTAAAAAACAATGTACATAGCTTAATTAAAAACTACTTTATTGCTAAAAAATGGTAACCATCTGAGCCTTCAGCAAGTCTTTGTAACAGTAACACCAAAGATCACTGATCACAGATCACCAAAACAAATATAATAATGAAAATGTTTGAAATACTGTAAGAATTACCAAAATGTGACACAGAGACACAAAGTGAGCAACTGCTGTTGGAAAACTGGCACTGACAGCCTTGCTCAATGCAGCTGCACAAACCTTCAGTTTATAAAAAACGCAATGTCTGTGATGCGCAATAAAGCAAAGCACAATAAAATAAGGTATGCCTATGTTAACTTTTTAAATTTTCACAATGATCCTGTGAGTTAGATACTATTTTCCCCACTGTAAAAAAAGAAAGGAGGCAGAGAGAGTTTGAGTAACTTGCCCAAAATTACACAGCTAGAAAGTAATGAATCCAGAGCTCAGATCCAGACGAGATGCCAAAGTTCACTTTATTAAACAACCCTATTATGCCTGTACTTATCGTAACATCACCGTTAACAATTTAGCAAATTCAGAGTAAAAAAAAAAATATTTTAAGCCATGTAAGATACTCTTTATTCCTTTCTATAAGATGGTCCTATGTTATAGATTCTAATGTTGTGTAGGTTGATTCAAAAGTCCCACGTGCACCAGGATCAAAAGCAATTAAGCGTAAGGTAGATCTTAGATGTATGTGTTTGTTTTTTTTATCTACAATGCGGGAGATGTAGGCTCTAAGCTTAAAAAAATATATGTAAATATAGATGCTTAAATAGAGACTCGCTTCAACAAAATTTGCATACCTTACATATTTTTATGCTATTTTTTTCACTCTAGATACTGCGACGATTTACCCATTAACCACTCTTCAAAAACAAGATTTTAAAAGCTGCATAAAAATAGTCCATTGTTTACTTAATGTTGACAGTGTAGCGCTTTCCAATTTTTTTGCAATTATAAAGTGTAAGAAATATCCATATTCATACATATTTGTCTGCATTTCTGATTATGCTTCTAGAATAGATTTTAGGAGATTTACTTTTCAAAGACTGTGAATATTTTTATAGATCTTGATAATGTTACCAAATTGCTCTTATTTGTATAAGAGAAACATACCTCCCTGCAGAGAAACATACTAATTTATAAAAACTTTAGAAGAAAAAGAACTTTACGGATTGAAGAGTCTACTAACCCTGGTTAATCCTATAGTCTATTCATTTTTATAAAAGAAACGACCCACAATTAACTCTAATAGTTTTCTACTTCAAAGACGGCTTCAAAATGACTCAATAATGATACTTCTGATTATATGCCAATTTAATCCTGTGGATAATTTTTTCCTCAAGTTTTTAGAATTAATGGAAATAAAATTGTACACTGTCTGACCTTTAAGCATTTACTTGATAGTGTCTCCTTTTTCAGTAATAGTACGGTGGCTTGGCACTTCCAAAAGCCTTAGTCCAATGTCAATTACATCAGTGTAAAAAGCTTGAACAGCTCTAATTCACAAAAGCTGTTCACTCTATCAGAAATGAAGATGTGCAGAAAAAAATTAAGAGAATCAAGTGAGAGGATAAAAAACAGTAACTTGAGTGCTTTATATAGAACATCCACATTTCTACTTTCACTCACCACATTTTCCAATATACTAGGAAACCTCTTTGGATAGAAATGAAGAGGAAAATATATCAATTACTTTGATTCTTTTCTTTTCAACAGATCATATGCTCACCTGGCTTTTAGCAAATGAGAACTAAACAAATCATATTTTCACCTCCCTTGCACACTCCGTGAACAGTCTTACACTTTCAAGAGCTCAGCGACTGAAAGGAAGTTCTTTTTACTGTGAAGGGCTGATTTGTGGAGGAATCTTTGGGGACAGCAATATGCATAAATAAAAGAATTTCTGTATTCATGATAGTCACAACTGTTCCACTTTTATTTTTTTGGTCACATCCACAAATGGGGCATGGTTTGAACAGCTGAGTTTAGCAGAATATTCTCAACTCAGGTTCCCAAGTAGTCACATAAATACTAAAGAGTGAGCATGCCAGGACATGTTTTACAGGAGGCTGCTCTTCTTTAAACTGTAAATGTAACATAAACCACAGTACAAAAGATAGCTGGGAGTGAGAATTGCCTTCACTCTCAGAGACAAGGCTGTGGGAGGACTGTGGTATACAGAAAGCTCATAAGAATTTAGGGTCAGTGAGACCTGAATTCAAATCCCAGAGCTAATATTTACCAGTTGTGAATCATAGGTAAGTTACCTTCATCTATAAAATGGTTACAATGGCTTCTACCACAACGAATTATGCACAGTACAAATGAAATTATTCCTGCGTCAAGAACATGTTAGGTGTCTAATAATCTTAGTTCTCATTTGCCAAAAAACTTCTAACACGTAACATGTAATTTACTTTTAAATACAAGGAACTCATTTCCCTCAACCCTTACCATGCCCCCTTTTAAGTGATAGTTTTAGGGGTTCTCTACAATTGGGAAAGCCCTCAACTACCTGTGATACTTAAAGAAAAACACTCAGGAACCACACTATGACCACAAGACTAACTCCCATGAGCCTATACTATTGGCCCCCCAAGTCCAGGCAGTGGGACTCGAACAACGAATACTTGTATTTTAAAGTGAATAAGGAAAAAATACAACTGACACACTCCTGAGTTGGGTATTTTGCAGATAAACTGTGAAAGGCATGGACTGGACACACCCATCATTCCTCTGGCCTGGCACTCATCTGAGGAGCTGATCAGCCTCTTCATTTAGTCCAATCTAACTGTCCAAGCTATTCCTTTACCTGTAGGCCTGTCCTTTTGATGGTTTTTCCGGATACCAGTGATTTTTATATTTTTCTTGAAGTATTAGAGTCAATTTCTCAGCAAACCTCTCGACTGCTTCTTTTTTCAACTTATCATGTTTTCGAACTAGCCTTGTGAAAAAGAAGACTACGGCAGCAATTTCGTTCTTCATCTTTCCCTGCAAAGATAAAATAGTTTTTCTCAAAAAACCAAAACATCAAAACTTGAAGATAAAGCTCTGCAAAATATCCCTCCTTTACAGCAGCACCCCTTCCTCCTTCTAATTTTATCTTGTTTCACTGGTTCATATCTGGAGTAGGGAACAGTCACTAATTTATGCCATAAAGACCTTATTATAAAATACTGTTCAAGAGTCTTATCACCTAGCTTTGTAAAGGAGTTCAGTAAAGAGCACACCAAATTGCTCCTGTTAGCTAAAATAAAATCAGAGATATCACTCAAAGAGAAGCATTACAATGATACCATTATATAGTTTTTACTTAAATGTGTCAATATTTAGCTACAATAATTCAAGTTTAAAGTTCTATGAAATAACTTGTATTTTAAAACATAAAAAAGTCCACTTTAAAATCCAGTATTGTAGAGCCACTACTTTGGCAGTTCCTAAAAAGGTCAGATATATAGCTACCATATGACCCAGCAATTCTACTCCTAGCTCTATACCCAAGAGAAATGAAACCATATGTTCACATAAAAACTTGTACACAAATGTCCATAGAAACATTATTCATAATAACTAAAAAGTAGAAATAAACTAAATGTTGATCAACTGATAAATGGACAAATAAAGTGTAGTATATTATTCGGCAACAAAAAGAAATGACATGCTGATATGTGCTACAACATGTATGAAACTTGAATACATTATGCGAAGGGAAAGAAGCCAAAAGACCAAATACTGTATGACACCAATTATATGAAATGTCCAGAATAAGCAAATCTATATAAACAGAAAGTAGATTAGTGGCCTAGGGGTAGGAGGATGGGGGGGAAGGAGTGATGTCAGTGAGTATAAGATTTCCTTTTGAGGTGATGAAAATGTCCTAAAATTGACTGTGCTGATGGTTGTACAACTCTGTGAATGTACTAAAACCGAAGACCTGTACATTTTAAATGTGTGAATCGTATAGTATGTGAATTATATTTCAATAAAGCTGTTATACACAAAGAAAAAAAATCCATTATCGAGCTTCTGTAAGCACTCTTTCAAGAACAGAGATATATTTACCTAAAAAATATGACCAAAAAAACCCCAGCTCTATCAAAACATATTTGAGAGAGTGGAAATTCAGGGTCATTCACAGAAAATCTAAAAGAAATAATCAGAGATTCAGCTGCATATTGGAACTGCCTCAAGAAGGACTCTTTTTAAATGACAGATCTGATTTATCACTGATTAATGCATAAAGGCAAAAACCTTGTACTGGGATTGTTTCGATGTATATTCTGTCTTTGCTTGATGAGCTCATTTATTTGGCTGCTGTAAGTAACTTGGAGTTATTCAGATGCTGCGTTTATTAAGCAACATCACCTTTTCAGAGCCAATTATTAAAGACATACAGCCCCTGTTATGTTTAGTGCAAAAACTGACCAACCCAGCCTATAGTTTGTGTTCTTTCACATTTAAAAAATACAGCTGATTCTGTTAGCTTCCTTTTTCTTTTCTCAAAGTTGCTCTTAAAGTCCGTCTTCATAAGATTCCTTTCCTCCTTGTGCAAATTCAAACAAGGGACCTCAGTGTGAAATAAATTCTATATGTTATTTGAGAGGTGTGCTGGCAGCCATGGCCACCCTGATGCTAGATGGGAAGACACCCAGACCTTCCTCCTGGAAACCCTAGAATGCCAAGTCTACCTTCTATGGCCAGCTGCACACAACCCCAGCCCTCCACAACTGCTGTGCAGCCTCCTCCTGAAAAAAAGTCAGCCATTTCCACTTATAAAGCTATATTTATACTCCACCACGTTATGATGGAAAAGAAAACCCACTGCAATTTAATACATGGTTTGGGATGAAACTTGCTGATGGAACTCCATTAGCCTCCACCCCACCAAAGAAAACTAGAAAGGTACTCAATCCCTAACTAGCTCATTCTCCTTATTCATTAAATTGGCCAACTATGTTCCACATATCTGAGTTTTGTTTTCCTTTTATTTTTTCTTCCCTGTTTCATATCGAAAAATAAAAGGAAGAAAGGAAGGAAAAGAAACACTTAGTGGTGGCTTTGGGTTGTAACACAAGATGAGTCATATGGAATTACTTTTTTTTTTTTTTTTTCAGTTTGAGGGAATGATGCCTGGAAGAGCTGAGAATTTAACCCACCTCCACCGGTCAGTATTCTAGGAGTACCAAAAGGGCAGCCCTAGAGGGGAGAGTTATGAGGTCAGGGAGAGAGAAACCAGAAGCCAGCAGGGCCAAGAAGCCCTTAGGCGCCCCGAGTAAGTCGCCGCAATTCCTCCACCCACACTCGGAGCGAAAAGCTCCCATTTTAAACATCGCACGGTGACGTCATCCTCGGACGTAGTCACCGAGGCGGCTGCCCCTCAAGTTCTACTTTGTTCCACAGGGTCCTCTGCTCACGGCGGCGGGGAGAGAACCCAAAGGAAAACCCAGTCCTGCCTTCCAGGAGTTCATAACTTTGTACTTTTCCCTCTCTTGTAACGAAGAGCTTCATCGCGGCCGTTTCTAGAAACAAGTATTTCTCCCGACAGACGTTCCCAAGGTTGAGGAAGGGGGGGTAGCGGGGGGAGGTCCCGGCCGCGGGGGGTGACGAGCCCTCGACCAGGCTCCGCGTTGACACAAAGCGGGCTCTGGACCCCGAGCGACAGGATTCCCACGGGGCCGGGAGTTGAGCTTTGTAAGCCATCCAAGCCTGCTGCTCGGCACTCGCGCTTGGGTTTGAAGAGCGCCGGGTGAGTAGGCACCAAACGTCCCCACCCACTCTTGGAAGAACGGCCTGCACGCGCGTCCAACTTCTGCAATCGCGGGTTTTCCTGAGTTAAGGGGGCAGCGCCCCGAGCCCCCTTCCCTTCCTCCCGCGAACAGCCTCGCAGGGTCCGCAGCCCCCGGGAAGGCTCCAGCCTCCGGCAGCTCCGGGTTCAAGGACCGGGCTCCCCTCAGGCGCGACTCCCCCCCGCCCACCCAGACAGCGAGCCGGATCCCCGGCTCCAGAAAACCCACAGACGCGGAGGGGGAGGGGGCGTGGGCAGGCGCAGGGCTGTCGCCCACCGCGAGCAGAAGGTAACGCGCGGTGAAAACGTGGCAGGAGCCTCGAGGCGGCGTCTCCTCCGTCGCGATGCCGCTGAGGGTCCCGCGGAAACGCTCGCGGGCCGCCCCCCTCCGTCCCCAGCCCTTCCTTCGCGCCGGGCCAGAGCCGATGCAAGCAGGTTCGACCCCGCACTCCTCCTGGTTCCCCCGCGCGCTGCCCGCCCGCGAGCCTTCGACGTGGCCGCAAAGGCGCCCGGACCACCCTCCTCCCGAAGCCCTCAGCCCCGCCATGTCCGCCTCCTCCCGGCCCGGTCTCCTCACCGCCGCCGCCTCTGCTCTGGGGCCACAGATTCCCTCCTGGCCGGGAACCGAGGGCGCCGCCTCAGCGGGCCGGCGCTCGGCGGCAGTGAGCGCGGCGAGCCTAGTCTGGCGCGTGCGGCTCCCGCGTCGTCGGGCGGCCGAGCGCGCGCTGAGAGGGCGGGCTGGTGGGCGCGCGCGCGCGCGCGCGAGCAAGCGAACCCTGCTCTGAAGCGGCGCGCGGGGGGCTCGCGGCCCGGAAGAGAGGAGGGGCGATGACCCGGGAAAGGGATGGCGCCGCGCGGGACCGGCTCGCGCTCCTGGGGGGGAGGAGCCAGAGGCAGGGCTTCGTCGACGTCCCGCCCCCAAGGCTCCGGCCTCGCTGTGCGAGCCTCGAAGCGCTTTCAGTCTTGCGACGCGCCAGCGGAGCTTCGGCTCAGACGGCGAGGGCCGCAGCACCACGGGCTTCTCTACTCGGGAAGGAACGGCGCTGAGAGCCGAGCGGACCCTCGCCAGCCCGCCCTACCTGCTGCAGCGTCTTCGGGGGTCGCGTGGGCCACTTCCCCTCTGCTGCCTGGGCCTCTGCTTCCCCGTCTCGTTTCTCCTTGTCGCCCTGCGCCCTGACACCCTCCGGCCGGGAGGGCGAATACTAGACCCTGCTCTGTAGAGGTCCAGTTCTCTAGACCTGGGGCTTCGGGGGCGGGTTGGGGGGCGTGGGGGTCTACACAGATCAGACGGAAGGCGGACTTTGCCTTTGTGGACTGATGCTCTTCCTTGCTGTGTTAGTTACGGGCACGTCAGCTGTGCAGCCGCCTTGTGATCTTTCAGTTTGTTTCGAAGTCCTAGTTGGACCCCTCCGTGGCCGGGCTGGTGGCTCCCTCAGAGCAGGGACTGCCCCCTGTTGACCCTTGTGTCCCAGCTTGGCACTGAGTACAGTGTCTTGCACAAAGGAGGGGCTGCAGGGATGTTGGCTGAATGAAACCTTCAGAGTCCAAGCTTTCCATTTCCCAGCCACTTCTAGTCAAGGGCTTCCAGATACAAAGCTTAATCTTTGAACAAATACAAATGTGGAAAAGGTAACGTTAACTTTATGAAAAAAAAGAGGAACATCTTTCCAACCTTTTGTATTGAACTGGCGCCATGGTATTAGTTTTGTGAAAGCACTTTAATACATTAAACAGGCCAGAAAAAGACAAGATATTTCTACTTTTTTTTAATTAAAAGAGAGCCAGCTTTCACTGTTTCTAGCCAAAACATATTGTAAATTACTCAAGAAATGATTGTTCAAGTTATACGTTGACCAGATATTTCACTGCCTGCTATGCCTGGGAGCATGTTTTCAGCTCAGTTCTATGAATATTTAAAATTTGTGTCACTGATGGTGAGTATAGCCTATTCGCAATTCAAAACGTTAATGCTTTTAGCAGTAAAAAATATGCAATTCCCAAACCAGTACAATAAACTTTATTTGTATTAAAAAAAAGAAAAAGTATACTGTTCTACCCAGAGCTGCTCACTGGCCAATTTAAGGAGGATACTTATATTCACACCCTAGTCTATTCTAGGAGATATGAAGGTGTTTTCATTCTAATCTCATAACACTCTGATTGAGGTTATTTTACTGATGAAGGCTTTTCTCTCTACAATTTCATAAAGTAGCTAGGCAGGGCTTCCCTGGTGGCACAGTGGTTGATGCAGGGGATGCGGGTTCGTGCCCCGGTCCGAGAAGATCCCACATGCTGCGGAGCGGCTGGGCCCGTGAGCCATGGCCACTGAGCCTGCGCCTCCGGAGCCTGTGCTCCGCAACGGGAGAGGCCACAACAGTGAGAGGCCCGCGTACCGCAAAAAAACAAACAAAAATAGCTAGGCAGTGACAAACACTACTCAGAATTTGTCCAGAAATTTCTAAAGCTCAAGATTAGTATTTTGTGTGATGTTTATAAATCTGTGACCCGCATGGCCCAGTCTTACTTAGAGCACTACTCTACTCAAAACACACAGGCAAGTACCTGAAACCTAATTTCAAAATACAAAAAATTCTTATAGCCTAGACACTGCGAAGCAGATAAATAACAAACAATGGATCTTAAACACTTCTCTTTTCTCTCTCATCCACTGTTCTCACACAAGGTAGCAGCTTGTGTGCCTGTCTTTCAAAACGCCCTACTCTTCTCCAGTCCTGGCTGCGTGCTTTGGATCTTTCCCCCCAGCTCTCTTTCCTCCTAATTCAGAACCACACAAGCCCAAAAGAATTGGTCTCAAGTCAGGACCCTCCTCTTTAGGAGGCTGGAAAAGGGGAGCAGAGCTGATACAAACAGTTACCCATTAGTATGGATTTTTCCTTTCACAGTTTCTTTCTTTTCTCAGTTAACTCTAAATGTTCACTAAGATCGTGTGTTAATAGGTGTAGTTTGCTTTTAGCACAGGCTGTTTCTTTGGAAAATGAGCCACCTAAATAGGGCAGGGCCTCTATAATCCCATACATCCTGTGGTTGTATCACAAAGTCACAGAGACCACGACTCAACAATCACCAAAATCTATGAATAGCTTCCAAAATCAGGACTTATTTTTTCAGTAAATAAGTGTAACTCTCTCAAATCTGTTATTCCTTTTGAGCTCAGAGAAGTTCAGCATTGAAAACAGAACAGTGTCAGGCAACACCTTCTCAATCCACATGTGTCAAGTTTGAATCTGAATACAAAACCACCCACTTTTATAGTGGACAGAGAGAGTTCTGTTATATAACATCAGGGGAAAGTGTGCAGCCTTTGGGGGCCTTTGGAGGTCTACCAAGTGGGATTTAAGACTTTTTAATTCTAAAAACACTTCAATATATTTCTTCAAAAATTTCCAGGACCTAACCACCTGGATAAATTAAAACAAACTATAATACTTTCTTTGCTTTGACTTCTTCAATATCCACAAACTGGCAGTGGTTTAAAAAAACATGAGCATAAAGGAAATTTGTAATCTTCATTATTTTCTCCATTACATCATGCAATAAAACTGACTTCCAAGAGTCACAGCATAAACTCTCCTGATGAATGAAGCAATGGAAACTGAGCAAACCAACCTCTTATATTGAGTTGCATTAACTCTTAAAACCCTCCTCCCTGCCCCCCCCCAACTATAGCCCATCTTTTTTGGAAGAAAATGTTTTGATTAAAGCTCTCAGTTTCTTTATTGGAAATTGGTTAGGATTTGTCAATTCATATGAACTGGCTTAGGCAAATGTATAGGTTATAGTGCTTAGGTAGGCTGTACACTCTGGACTCAAATAGAACTTCGTACTGGAAACTTCTGGTGTAAGATTTCCATGCTTGCCAGAAGAGGTGCCATCGTTGTTGGGTTCCTTTGACAATACTCTCTTGTTCTTCATACCAACAGAGAAACAGACTTCCATTAATTAGTATATAAACTCCTACCCTTATTCAGTATAACAAAAGTAAGACTATAGATATATTCATTTAGCAAAACATTCAGAAATATTGTAAAAGAACTGCTTAGAAACACAACTGTGTTAGAGTTCTCTGGATACATATATGGATACAGAGATTTATTTTAAGGAATTGGCTCATTCAATTGTGGAAGCTGGCAAGTCTGAAATTTGTAGGGCAGGGGGCAGGCTGGAAACTTACACAAGAGTTAAAGTTGTAGTCTTGAGTCCAGAATCCATAGGGGTGATTTTTATGTTAAGGTGTTGAGGAAGGAATGGTATCCCTCCTACTCTGGAAAACCTCATTTTTTGCTCTGAAGGCCTTCAACTTGTTGAAGCCCACCTACATTATTGAGGGTAATCTCCTCCTTTAAAGTTCATTGATTGTAAATGTTAATCACGTCTACAAAATACCAATCACATCATCATCTAGACTAGTGTTTGACCAAACAACTGGGCACCATAGTCTAACCAAGTTGACACATAAGATTAACCATCACAATGACCTTCATTCAATAGTATTTCCTCAAAGGCATGTGATAAGTAGGTTTAAAAAGATAGATCCCTTAGTGAACACTGTAAAGCATGCTTTCAATAAGAAAACAACTCCCTTTGTTTTTATTTTTCTTTGCTCTTTTCAGTCAGTTGTGTGGTGGTGGGGATGGTTGGGGACGGGATGAGGGAGGGAAGATTGGATGTTGGTCTTCAGGTGGCTTCTTCTGCTTAATATTAAATATTTGTGCTAGAGTATTGGGGACAGTGTGTCCATTAGGGAGGATCAAAAGATGAACAAATAAGTTGCTCACAATCTAGTGGGAGTTAGAGACGTGAACAATCTACCTTACATATTACAAGTTGTATTATATTGATAAATTAAGTGCCACAGAAAGGTATAAAGGCAATAGTAATGTAGGCATAAAAAAGGTTTTGGATGTGATTGGGCTCCCAGCTAAAAGGAAGTTTCACAGACTTGGAGGGCAACATTGCAAACCTTCCTTAATACTTTTTCAGTACAGGAAGGTGGAGGGGGAGATGCCATACGCATAAGGAAATTGCTCCCAAGGCAGTCAGTCCCTTGATGCGGCAACATCAGTTGCACCACAGAGATGGCTAGAGTTAATCAAATTCACACAGCAAGTCCTAACACTTGATGGCTTAATTAGGGCGATTATGGGTAAGCTTTAAAAAATCTGCTTTGTCAGCAGATGATCCAATAGATGTTACCATAAAGAGCATACTCCCAACCCACACCCAGCCCAGGAGAGGCTCAAAACATGGAACTAAAGTTAGTACATTAATATTTTGTGATGTAGTTGGAGAAAATATTTTATAATTGTGTTTATAGGAGTATTTTAGGTACTTTAAATAATTGCAGCAGGTCAGGAATTTTTCTATCTTGTAGGAAGATTTCAGCAACTCTTTGTGATACAAAACGTTTTTTATATATATATATATATATATATATGACATATATGTATATATACAGATATATATTTAGATATATATTTGTAATACATATAGATAGATATTTATGTAACATACATAACATAAATAAATAAATAAAACCTTTATCTCTGAGAGAAAGAATAAGACAGAGAATGAGAGAGTCATGATACAGAGAGAAAGATTTATGACAGAGTTGGGTTTCTTTTTAAGTGTTTTAATGTTTTTATACTAGCCTAAAGTGCTCACGAATACTTTTTTTTTTTTCCCAGAAGGAAAGTTGGTGAGAGTAATAAGCTAGCTATGACCCATATCATGAGCAACCACTAACACACAATGGGGGCAGTATGTGTAGAAGAAAACAAAGAGTAGAACAAAGTTGCTGGGTTAGTAATTTTCTGTTTTGTTTTGTTTTTGTTTTTAATTGCAGACATGTAAATACTGAATTCTCATAGCGTTGAGGTATCAAAATGAATTGAAAAATAATACTCTTTGTCAGATGTTTAACATAAATGTTATATAGAACCATATATAATTCTAGGATGTTAAAATGTCTCAGAGCAACAGAGTAATATAATTTACAAGTCCTTTGATATGATTGTGCAGCTTATGCTGATTTCACTGGACTATTTCAGCTCTATGATCTGTGTTTAATTTGGAAGACCTAACTAAAATTAAGTGATGACTCTTTATTTTGGATTTTCTGTGATGGTACAGATTTTATTCAATTTTATTATTATTGTTATTATCATTATTTATTTATTTATCTTTTTATTTTTGGCTGCTTTGGGTCTTGGTTGCTGCACACAGGCTTTCTCTAGTTGCCGTGAGTGGGGGCTAGTGGCTTCTCTTGTTGCAGAGCACGGGCTTTAGGTGCACGGGCTTCAGTAGTTGTGGCACAGGCTCAGTAGTTGTGGCTTGCGGGCTTTAGAGCGCAGGCTCAGTAGTTGTGGATCACAGGCTTGGTTGCTCCGCAGCATGTGGGATCCTCCCAGACCAGGGCTCGAACCCATGTCCCCTGCATTGTCAGGCGGATCCTTAACCACTGAACCACCAGAGAAGACCCCAATTTTATTATTTTTAAGGCAAGTAATTCATTAAATACATAACTAAATATTTTTAAAATATTTTGGTTTGTGGGATTATTCATTTATTTGTGTTTACAAATCAGAGAAAAAGAATACGATCTAGGAGAGATTTTCAAAAAGGGGTAAGCCAGGAGGTACTATTCTTCTCTCTTTACACTCTTTTCCATGGTATTTGAACTCATCGTCTTAAGGCTTTGAACACCGTTGATGTGAGAGTCCCTAATTAATAGTTCCAGTTCCAGACAATCCTCTGAACTCTAGACTTGTGTATCTAACAGCTTAATGAACATCTCCACTTGGAGTCTGATTGGCATTTCGTACATAATAAGTCCCAAGATGAACCCTTCTCTGCCCCTGGTCCCCAATCTTCCTCTAGACTTGCTCCTCCTGCATTGTTTGTTATCTCAGTACCACTCTTCTACCCTTGGCTCAAGATGGTTTGGGGATCAACAATGACTCCTCTCTCCCAAGCATGCCATAGGCCATCTATGAGCAAATCCTCTTGACTCATCCTTTGATTTTCTACTCTTTTTTGACCCGCTTAAAGGGCAGTTTTATGTAGTTCAGCCTAATGTACCCAGAACCTGACGTCCTCTCTCTCTTACAATTTCCCCAAGTTTATACAGTTGTGTGAACTATTGCAACATCCATCTAACTGGATCCTTATACAGGGTAGTGCAAAGTGATCCTTTTACAACGTGAGTTTGATTATGTTATGCCTGCCCCAATCCCCCACTGACTCCCCATTTCACCCACAGTAAAAGATAAAGGCCTTACAATGGTCTGCAAGACCCCATAGGAGCTGCCCCCCCTTGTTCACCTTCTTCCAATCCACCCTTTCATCTCCTATTACACTCCCCCCCTCATTTCAATCCATTGTCATGGTCTATTAGTATTCTATTGCTGCCATAACAAAAGGCCACAAATTGCCACAAATTTAGCAGCTAAAGCAATACAGATTTATTATTTCATAATTCTGCTGGTCAGAAGTTCATTTGGTTTAGCTGTTTTTTCTGGTTGTTGGCAGAATCTAATGCTTCATGTTTATAGGACTGAGGTCCCTGTTTCCTCGCTGGCTGTCAGCTAAGGGTTGCTGTTAGCTCCCTAAGGCCTCTCTCTGGTCCTTGCTCAGGGGACTGCACATCTCAGAGCCAGCAACAGTGTGTGGCATTATTCTCACACTAGGAATTTCTCTGATTTCCTTTTCTGCCAAATCTCTCTTGCTGCCAGAGAAAGTTCTCTGCCTTAAGGACTCATGTGATTAGATGGGACCCACCTGGATAATCCAGGATAATATATTTTAAGGTCTGGAACTTTAATTCCATCTGCAAAGTCCCTTTGCCTTAATATAATATAGCAAATTCACAGGTTCTGGGAATTAATCACATGACATCTTTGGGGGACCGTCATTCTGCCTATCAGAGGGCCTCTCGGCCAAGCATGCTTCCATCTCAGGGCTCATATACTTGCTGTCCTGCTACCTGGAATATTCTTCCCCTGATAACTGAACAGCTCATTCCATCTGTTCAGGTCTCTGAACTAAAGATCTGTTATAACCATATCCTATCAGCCTCTCTAAACAGCCTTAAGAAGAAATCCCTCCTTACTCTTTTTTCCTTTTAGCCTTTTTTTTTTTTTCTTTTTCTCACCAGTACCTGACACAGAATATAATCGTTTACTTGTCTATTATCTGTCTCCCTCTACCAAGTCCCTTGAGGTGAGGGACTTTGATTTATTCACCATTGGCTTCCCACTACCAACAGCAGTTCCTGGCACATGGTGAAATGTTCAATAAATATTTGTTGAATTAATGAAAATCACCAAGAAAGCCCCAGAGGCTTCACTCCATTAATCACGTCTGAAAAAAATTAGCCAACTAACTCTGAATTGACCTAATAGAACAACTTAAAAAATATCTTATTCATAAGAATATCGTTAGTTTGTCAAATGCCTTGCTGAAATCATTAGTTGTAACTTCTATAGCATCTCCCCATCTATCATAAAAGAAAACAAGGAGCTTGATGTTCATGTCCTTGGCATACCTAAGCTAGCTCAAAGTTTTCATCTCTTCCATGGCTAAGAGCTGACAAGCTTTTTAATAATCTGTTTTAAAATCGTGAAAGAGCTCAAGTCTGTAATTTTCAGAACCCACTTTCTTCCTTCTCTCAAAATTAGGATATATCTCATTTTCAAATTCTTTAGACTTCTCTTATTTTAAGTATTTCCTCAAAGATGATTGACAATACACTCTCAATCTATATAAGTGACTCTATGATCCGAGATATGAATCCCCTCAAAGTTACCATTCCTTCTTTTTCTTTAACCCCCACCGTCCCACCCCACCCCTCTGTGAGGTTTGTTTTGTTTTTTCTTATTTAAGTTTGCTTGGGGCAAAGTAGGAACACAAAATGAAATTTTGAAGATTTTGCTGTCTGTCTCCATCTGCAGCTGAGCAGGGATCTGAACTCTTTCTCTGGACTTAGCTAAACAGCTGCTTGAGAAGTATCAGCTCACCCTGACAGCCTTTCCTTCACCATTGTTGAGGGTCTCAGCTGATTTCTTTTTTATTTGTAGCTGATCCATCAGGCAGCACCTTGTGCAGTCTCTTTTGTTTCCTATGCATTTTCTCCTTTTCTTTCCTCTTGGATAATATTATTGATAACATGGGCAGAAAATTGTAGAATTTCCCCTTCCTCCTGAGCCATTTTCTAGTTTAGATCTGTGTCAGTGCAAGTATACCTGTCCTTCTGAATTAAAAGACTTTCAAAAAAAAATTTTTTGAGGCCAAGTGCAAGCAAGAGGATGTGCTATATGCAACAGAAAACAACTTTGAGTTGTTTTCTAAGTGTGCTCCCAGGACCACCTGAATCAGAATCATTGGATGGGGTGGGGGGGTGTTTATTACAATGTAGATTATCAATTACTGAATCAGAATTGGAAAGGGGTGGATGGGAGGCTTGGGAATCAGCATTTTAACAAGTTTCTCAGGTTATACTCTTCAAAGTTTGAGAACTTAATCTGTCAAGGATATGCAGAAGTGTAAGTTCTTGCTATTAAGTAGCTAATAGTATATTTAAGATACGGTGTAAAAATAATATATGTCAAATGAATGACATAGACAGTAAGTACACGGGAGTCAGCAAGTCAAGCTGTTAGGGGTGGGGTAGGGCTGTTCAGGTTGGCTTCATGGAGCAGGCATTCATTGCTCATAAGTGATACTCAAGAACTGTTTGTTCTGTGTTCAAAAAATGACACAGCTGTCATGAAAGGTGAAGAAACCATAACTTTTTTTTTGATTGTGAAAGAACGAAGGATCCTCTTGTCTTATCTCATTTTCATGCAGATAAGGAAACTGAGTTCCAGAGAAGTTATTTGACAATTGCCCCATTTCACACAACATGATGGTATTGGAAAAGACTAGAACCAAAGTTTTCTAATTCCAGAATTTGGAGTGGATAAGAGTAAGGGGGAAGGCATTCTAAGAACTGGAGTAAATTTAGTTCAGTGTGTCAAAGGGGAAGGGCAGAGGATTTGATTGAAAGTTTAATGACAGACAAGCCTGAAAAGGTAGGTTGGAATCAGTTTGTGAGCAACTTTGAATATCAGAATAAAGGATGTAGATAGTGGAGACCTGCTGAAAATCTTAGGATAAGATAAAAGCAGTTTATTAGGAAACTGCTACTGAGAAAGATGAGAGGGATGAAAGGCCAGGGAGACACGTGAGAAGGAGCCAGATTCATGGTCCATGATGAGAAAATTCAGACCCAGTTTGATAAAAAATGGATGTGACAAAATTTAAAGAATTGATCAATGAAATATGGAAACTATTTGAATTTTGGTCTACTTCAGTAGTTTCCTTCTTTTTTTTAGTTGATTAACTTTTTAGTTGCGTTTTTTAAAAAGCAAGGAATTCACATTTTCTCATTCCAATGTAGGGCCCAACTTTTCCTTTTTTTAAAAATAAGTAAACAAATAAATAATCAAATCTAAGTCTTACACTCAGGAGGTAATAAAAACACTGTATTAAAATACCAGTTCAGGGACTCCCTGGTGGCACATTGGTTAAGAATCCTCCTGCCAATGCAGGGGACACGGGTTCGAGCCCTGGTCCGGGAAGATCCCACATGCTGCAGAGCAACTAAGCCCGTGTGCCACTACAGCCCACGAGCCACAACTACTGAAGCCCATGCGCCTACAGCCCGTGCTCCGCAACAAGAGAAGCCACTGAGATGGGAAGCCCGCACACCGCAACGAAGAGTAGCCCCTGCTCGCTGCAACTAGAGGAAGCCCACACGCAGCAACGAAGACCCAACACAGCCAAAATTAAATAAATAAACTAACTAATTTAAAAAAAAAGAGAGAGAGCAGATTGCTCCATCTCCTATTTAAAAAAAAAAAAGAAGTTTAAAAAAAATGAAATACCAATTCATTCAGCAAACCTTTAAAAGAAACATCTCTCTGTTAGGCACTGTACCAGTTCTGGGTTCTTTAGAAATACATAAAATATGGTCTCTATATTAGTCAGAATCCTCCAGAGGAACAGAACCAATAGGGTGTGTGTGTGTGTGCATAAAGATTTATTATAAGGAATTGGCTCATGTGATCACGGAGGCTGAGAAATCCCAAGATCTTCAGGGTGAGCCAGCAAGCTAGAGACCCAAGTGTATTTCGAGTCCAGTGGTTAGCAGTCTTGAGACCCAGTAAGAGCCAATGTTCCAGTTTGAGTCTAGAGGCAGGAAAAAGCAGATGTCCCAGTTTGAAGGCAGGAATTCTCTCTGACTTAAGGGAGGGTCAGCATTTTTGTTCTATTCTGGCCTTCAACTGATTGAATGAAGCGCACCCACATCGTAGAAGACAATCTGTTTTGCCCAGTCTACTGATTTAATGTTAATCTCATTCAAAAACACCCACACGGAAACACTCAGAATAATGTTTGACCAAATAATTGGTCACCAGGTGGCCCAGTCAAGTTGACACATAAAATTAACCACCACGGTAGCTGTCTTCAAGGAGGTTATACTTTATTGGGAGAAGACAGACAAGTAAAATAATAACACATCTTTTTTTTTTTTTTTTTTTTTTTTTTGCAATACGCGGGCCTCTCACTGTCGTGGCCTCTCCCGTTGTGGAGCACAGGCTCTGGACGCGCAGGCTTAGTGGCCATGGCTCACGGGCCTAGCCGCTCTGCGGCTTGATAACACATCATTTTAATGCTCCAATATAGGTGTTTTAAAAGTATTTTTAAAGGGCGAATGATGAATTTTGCCTATAGAGAAAAGGGAAATCAATGACGTTACAGGACAAATAGGAAAACACCTGGATGGACAATTTTGTTTATGGATATCAGGTTCTCTGAGTATAGCCATATTAACCCAGGATACTCCAAATTGCCCTGGGTGGGAAATAAATGTACATTTGAGGTTTGGATGTAGGCAAGAGATTAAGAGCTAGATTCTAGGGAGAAATCAAGGCAACCCAAAAATATTTTGGGCTAGTTCTTAAATGGAGAAGAAACGCCAGTGAAAATTTCTAAGATTCAGGATTAATGAGAAGTTCTAAGAACAGGAATATGTTATTTTTTATTTTTAAATTAGAAAGTTGTATGAAATTTAAACACATACAAAAGAGAATAGCACAACAAAGCCCCCATATCCATAAAGATTTGACGGTTATCAGGTTTGCCCCACACTCACTCAATCTGTTTTCTCTCTTTGCTGAATATTTGAACGCAAATCTCACAAATGCTGTCATTTCACTTCCATATACTTCAAGATGCATTTCTAAAAATATGTTTTTTTATAAAACTTAGTAACTTTTAAAAATAACAATGTGATTTTCACACCTAACAAAATTAATAATAATTCTTGGATATCATTTTGATACTGTCAAATATCCAGTTCATATTAAAATGTCCTTGGTTGTCTCAAACATTGCATTTGAATAATTTGACTCTTGAATTTTTTTAATCTAGAGAAGACCTTCTTCCTTCTCTTTTTCTTTGTTTCTCATGCTATTGTCTTATCGAAGAAACTGGGTTGTCATTTAAAATATCCCACATGCTGAGTTTGTTCTAACATTTATTTATAATTTATTTTCCATATTGCTCTGCAGTATAATCCTCTATCTTTTGCTCTGTACCATCAGTAAACTCTGCTCCCCACTCAGCTTTGAGTCAGCTTCTTATGGGAGCAGAAGAATTGGAGAGATGCTTTCCAAAAGAGGGTGGTGGGTTATGGAAAAGGGAATGCCTGTGTAGAAAGTGAAATGGCATAGATCAAGAAGACAAAGGAAGCAGAAATGGAAAGTGAGAGAGAGACGATGCAGAGAAACATAAAGCCTCACCCCAGCTCCCCTACACCTACCAAAGAAAGTGAATCAAATTTGAAAAAATGGAGACATCAAGTGTAGATGTTAAGATAATTGTAGAAAGATCAGTATTAAGAGGGTGATGGAAATCTGAATAGTAAAAATGTATTAAGCCCACTAAATAGATTCCTGTTAAATTGGCATTGTGGGTTCTTTGACTGAAATATAAAGCTGACAATTTTTTTTTCCTTAGGAAAAGGATAGATTATGACACACTGTAGAAGCATGTATTATAGAACTCAGTGGTAAATGGTTTAGTATAGTTTTACAGTTTGTTGCTTTTATAGTCTTAGACTATAAAATAAAACAGTTGGACTGAAAATGTCTTGCTCTTAGCCAATTTCATCACCCCGCTGCTTTCCACGCTCTTTTGCTTTTTGTTGGCCAGCACACTACTTCATTTTAAGCCAAGTATTTGAAAGTGTCAAATAAAAGTTCTGCTTCAGCCAGGCAGCAGCTGACTTTATTTTTACTCAAGTGTGAGATAGCGCTCACAGGTGTCAACTTGTATTCATTTTTAATGAAATAAGTTTTGTGGCTAAAACACTGCCACAATTACTTTAGAAACCTAGTGTACAGTAATCAATGTAGATTCCAGCAACACCTCAAATGTATCAAATATCTATTTTCATAGAGACCTGATGAGATCAACGTGACAGTATTAATGATTTTAGTTTTTTAAAAAAATTCACTCTTGATATCATTTTCATTTTATACATTTCTTTACAGATTGTCATTTTATACATTTCTCCATATTACTACCATCTAAGACAGAGTGAAGCTAAAGACATTTGTTTGTGCTGCCTAACACCCCCAAGTGCAGTAAACTAGACACCACTTGATTGAGGTGACAATAAAGGGAAGATGAGGTATATTTCACACTATTCTAAAAAGTCTGAATTTGGAAAACTTTCAACAGGAAGTAGCAAACACATTTGTGGATTTGGGTATAAATAACTTATGTATTTCCAGTTTCAGTACCACATAGTAAGAGATTCAGAGTGGACCATTTGAAGTTGACAAAATTCACATATCTCTTCAAGAGTGAAGGGTTGTACAATCTGCAGGTTAAAACTGGGTCCTGAGGGACTTCCCTGCCAGTCCAGGGGTTAAGACTTTGCCTTCCAATGTGGGGTGGTGCGGGTTCCATCCCTGGTCGGGGAAGCTCTGATCCCACATGCCTCGCAGCCAAAAAACCAAATCCTAAAACAGAGGCAATATTGTAACAAATTCAGTAAAGACTTTAAAAATGGCCCACATCAAAAAAATCTTTTAAAAAAATAAACAAAATTGGGACCTGAGTTTAAAGGTCTGTGACATACAAAGTTTAAGGGCTTAGAGGGAAATCTAAGACAATACACTGTGAGTTAACAGCTTTAGGAAAGATCAAGGATGGGAAGAATTATACAAAGAACAGGTAAGGAAAGCAAGCAGAATAACACAGTTGCATATTGGTGTGGAGGTTCAGCTAAAAGGAGATGAGGACAAACCCGTCAAGGTTTCCAAAGGGCGATATTTAGGAGACACAAGCCAACTTGGCAATTCAGTTGGCAATTCAGTTTTAAGTAGGTTTTACTTCTACTTAAAACTAAAAGGAAGAGGGGCTTCCCTGGTGGCGCAGCGGTTAAGAGTCCGCCTGACAATGCAGGGACACAGGTTCGAATCCTGGTCCAGGAAGATCCTACATGACGCGAAGCAGCTAAGCCCATGCGCCACAGCTACTGATCCTGTGCTCTAGAGCCCGCGAGCCACAACTACTGAGACCACGTGCCACAACTACTGAAGCCCGAGCACCTAGAGCCCGTGCTCCGCAACAAGAGAAGCCATTGCAATGAGAAGCACGCGCACCGCAACAAACAGTAAACCCTGCTCGCCACAACTAGAGAAAGCCCGTGCACAGCAACAAAGACCCAACGCAGCCAAAATTAAATAAATAAAATAAATAAATTAATTTAAAAAAAGGAAGAGACTTAGGTCAAAGCCCGTGTCTGTAGGTATGAAGGGTTTGAATCAGGAAGTTTAGATTCTGGCTAGAGCTACGATTAAGATGGTCCCAAGGTTTAAGTCTAATTCTTTAAACCTGTGCTAAGGTAATTGTATACCATGAGACCACGGCTGGAATTTTCTTTAATTATATGAAGCTAATATCTCAAAATAGCCTCACACGCACTAGTAAAGATTAGCAGGTCTTTTGGACCGAAGGTTTGTTCTGGAATAAAGTGAACAGAAGAGGAAGGAAAATTGCAAAAGGTCATGAACCCAGGGGTATGATCTTCAGAGGAGAGATTTCATTTCTCCTAAACTCTACATAATAGTGGAGCTCTATATGGGAGGATCTGCCATCTGGGACCTGCCTAGGGCAGAATAAGGTAGGGGTACCTCATTCTACCACAGTGAAAAGAAAAAGTACTTTAAGACTTTGCAAAATTTTGTTCATGTTGCGTATCTTTTTAAAATTCTGGCTTTATACACTAAAAAGAGATAGCCTAAATAAGCTATATTTTTGAATTAAGAGCCTGATAAACGCAATAGCTCTTCCAGTTAAGTCAAGAATCAGACTTACAAAAATATCAGAGGGAGCTTTTCAGATGTAGCTAGAGAAAGGTCGGCTGGTGAACTTGAACCAGTTATTTTTATTTAGAATCTTGAACCTTTTTTAGTTTACTCATGTATCCTCCAATACTCTAGCTTTCTCTAGAAATCAGTAGAGAGAAATAACGGTGCTATTTCAGGCATGTAATGTGTCAAAGACTACATATTGGAGGACTGCAGAAAGAAGAAAAAATAGAAGTACCCATAATCAACGACGGAAACATGCTAAATGCCTTCTTTACTCTTCCTGGATGGTGAAAGGGAAAACCATTTCATGGCCTCTCATTCCTTGAACACAACCACAATAATCCCAGAGTAATATTCTACAATAAAAGTATGTAAATTAGGGATTCACTGGTGGCGCAGTGGTTGGGGGTCCGCCTGCCGATGCAGGGGGCGCGGGTTCATGCCCCGGTCCGGGAGGATCCCACGTGCCGCGGAGCGGCTGGGCCCGTGAGCCATGGCCGCTGAGCCTGTGCATCTGGAGCCTGTGCTCCGCAACGGGAGAGGCCACAACAGTGAGAGGCCCGCGTACTGCAAAACAAAAAAAAAAAAAGTAAATTACAAGGAGTTGGAGTCTACAGAGAGAAATGAATGGAAATTATCTCAAAAACACAGAAAAGCCTAAATAGAGTTTTTAGCATAGATCTGGAAAGAGCTCTTAGAAATTATTTCCTTCAGTAGCCTCTTTTTTTAAAAAAATTTTATTTTATATTGGAGTACAGTTGATTAACAATGTTGTGTTAGTTTCAGGTGTACAGCAAAGTGATTCAGTTATACATATACGTGTATCTATTCTTTTTCAAATTCTTTCCCCATTTAGGTTATTACAGAGTATTGAGCAGAGTTCCCTGTGCTACACAGTAGGTCCTTGTTGGTTATCTATTTTATTTTATTATTTTATTTTTTGGCTGTGCCGGGTCTTAGTTGTGACACGCAGAATCTTCATTGCGGCATGCAGGATCTTTAGTTGTGGCATGCAGGCTCTAAGCTGTGTCATGCGGGATCTAGTTCCCTGACCAGGGATCAAACCCGGACCCCCTGTATTGGGAGCACAGAGTCTTAACCACTGGGCCCCCAGGGAAGTCTCTGGGGGAAGTCTATTTTAAATGTAGCAGTGTGTACATGTCAATCACAAACTCCCAGTCTATCCCTCCCCCATACCCCCAACTCTTCCCCCTGGTAACCATAAATTTGTTTTCTAACTATGTGAGTCTGTGTCTGTTTTGTAAATAAGTTTGTTTGCATCATTTTTTTTTTTTTAGATTCTGCATATAAGCAATAGCATATGATATCCTTCTTTCTCTGTCTGATTTACTTCACTTAGTATGATAATCTCCAGGCCCATCCATGTTGCTACAAATGGCATTATTTCATTTTTTTTTAATGGAGTAGGCTCCTTTTGAAAATATCAAGGCTCAGACCCAGATGGGTAAAGTGACCTGCCCAAGTGCTGATAAGTGATAGGCCCAGTACTAAAGTTTGAGGTCAGCAGATTCCCAGTTCAGTGCAGTTTCTGGAGCTTCTAAAAATTGATGTTATTACTTTTTGCTGAATTAAAGCATAATTAATAAGCATCAAATATTTGTAAAATATCTTCTGTGTAATAGGGTATGTTTCTTTTACTTATTAGTAAATTTACCACTATATTAACTTACTTAGTAACTTAGATTTTTCTCCCTGTCCATCATATACTTCACTTGCCACACTCTCACTCCTTCCCTCTTGCTTCTCACCTGGTCTGAAGGATGGAGTCTCTCAGGCATTTCTCAAGCTCGTTACAACTATTAATTTACTTTTAAAATATTGTAAATCTAAAACAGTTTTTATCTGCAAAATTTACTTTAATAAGATTGGTTTTTCTTAAAGATGTTTCTAGCCTTTTATCCAATAATTATACTCCTAGAAATGACTTCCTAGAAAAATACTTTTAAAAACCCAAAATGTCCTGTAACTTTGTTCTTTTCTCCTCAAGTTGTTTTGGCTATTCTGAACCTTTTACATTTTCATATATATATATTTTTTTTTATTTTTTTATTTTTTTATTTTTATTTTTTTTCAGTACGCGGGCCTCTCACTGCTGCGGCCTCTTCCGTTGCGGAGCACAGGCTCCGGACACGCAGGCCCAGCGGCCATGGCTCACGGGCCCAGCCACTCCGCATGTGGGATCTTCCTGGACCGGGACATGAACCCGTGTCCCCTGCATCGGCAGGCAGACTCTCAATCACTGCGCCACCAGGGAAGCCCCTCATATATATTTTAAAATCAACTTGCCACTTCTACAAAGTAGCCTCCTGGGATTTTGACTAGGATGCCTTGAATCTATTTGCAGATTTTGGAGAGAATTAGCATCTTAATAATATTGAGTCTTCTAGTCTATGAACACATTTTGTCTCTCAATTTACTTGTCTTTTAAAATTTTTCTTAGCAATGTTTGTAATTTTTAGTGTTTGAGTCACACAAAACTTTTGTCAAATTTATTCTTAAGCATTTCATGTTTTTGATGCCATTGTAAATGGTTAATTTTAACTTCAGTGTCTGTTTATTGCTAATGGACAGAAATACAATTTTTCTTATATTGACTTTAAACTTGCCATCTTACTAAACTCAGTTTTAGTTCTAGTAGTTTATTTGCAGATTCTTTATGATTTGTACATAGATAACCATGTTGTTTGTGAATATGTAGGGATTTGTTTCTTCCTTTACAATCTGTTTGCTTTTATTTTCTTCTCTTACCTTATTACAGTGTTAGAACCTCCAGTACAACACTGAGTGGAAATGATGAGAGTGGACATCTTTGCCTTGTTCCCCATCTTAGGAGGGATGTGTTCAATCTTTCATCATTTGTATGACACTAGCTGTAGTATTTTCATATATGCCTCTTATCAGGTTGAGAAAGTTCCCTTCTGTTTTTCTGAAGTAATATGCAGACTGCAAAAGTAATTGTCAGGTTGGTATAATTTTGAGTAATTAAAATATTATATCTCAATTACATTCTTCATCCTTGATGTACATCATCTTTTCAATAACATTTTCATTGGTAATAATAGCTGAATCATTTGCAACTCTTTTCTTGCCTTGGACAGAAAACTCAACCAACGTTGGCTGAAGTAAAAAGGGAGGTTATTTGATCACATAACTAAAAGGCGCAGGGACTTGTGATGCCATGAGGGTCCAGTTTCTCTCTCCCAGGCTCTCTGCTCTTCTCTCTGACACCGTTCTTAGACATCTTCTCTTCCTGTGATGTTAAAAGGGCTACAACACTTACATTATCTCTTTTAATCTTCACAACTACTGAAGAGAAAGGCACTATCCCCACTTTATAGATGAGGAAACTAAGACTTAGAGATGTTTAGTAACTTGCCCAAATACAGACAGTAAATGGCATAACCAGGAATCCAACTAGGCTGATTACAAAGCTGGTAGATTTTATTACTAAGTTAAACTTATTTATTATTTCTTAAATTCTTTCAAAGAATGAGTGATGACTCTCAACCTAAATGAAATTATAACAACTTAGTAAAATATGCACGAATAAGGGTTTTAGAACCAGAGACATAAATAAGGGTAATAAATCAGAGACATAAATGATATTTTTAGTTTCCACAATTTACTTTATGCTCTCTTTCTTCCAAAGGCTGGACTTGATAATAATTTCTTTGAAATAAAATGTACCCCAGGTTGTTCTCCGAACTAATCTTATCAAATGTCTCATAAACCATTGATTCCTTGCTATGGACTGAATGTTTACATCCTCCCCAAATCAGATGTTGAAGCCTAAATCCCCAATGTGATGGAATTTGGAGGTGGGGCCTTCAGGAGGTAATTAGGTCATGAGGGTGGAGGGCTCATGAATGAGATTAGTGCCCTTACAAGAATAGACTTGAGAAGGATGATTGCTTTCTCTCTCTCTCCACCATGTGAGGACACAGCAAGAAAATGACCATCGGCAAACCAGAAAGTGGGCTCTCACCAGACACTGGATCTACTGGCATTGATCTTGGACTTCTCAAGAAATAAATTTCTTTTGTTTACAATTCCCCTCCCTCCCCCCGCAAAAAAAGAAAAGGGCTACAGCAGCCCCAGACCTTACATTTTCTCAGCCTTAAGGCCACTAGAAAAGAGTGCCTGGACTTCCCTGGTGGCACAGTTGTTAAGAATCCACCTGCCAATGTAGGGGACACGTGTTCGGGTCCTGGTCCAAGAAGATCCCACATGCCGTGGAACAACTAAGCCTAAGAGCCACAACTACTGAAGCCCACGTGCCTAGAGCCCATGTTCCGCAACAAGAGAAGCCACGTCAGTGAGAAGCCCGCACACCACACAATGAAGAGTAGCCCCTGCTCACCGCAACTAGAGAAAGCCCACACAGCAACGAAGACCCAACACAACCAAAAATAAAATAAATAAATAAATAATTAAAAAAAAATTTAAAAGAAAAGAAAAGAGTGCCTGATGCTGTCCAGAAGTTTCAGTAAAAGTCTTACTATATTCTCAGCCTGAGTTGGGTTGCTTGTCCATCCCTAAATGAATTGGCCTGGCCTGGGGAATGTGATGAGTTGACTGGCTCTGGCTTGTGTCCAGCATACCAGCTGGAGTTGGGGTGGGGCCAGCGTCAAGAAAACCACGTGGTCTGAGATTGGCAGAGGTACTTCCCTGAAGGGAAATAGGGATGTGGTTACCAAACTTAGAGGGAATGGATTATGAATGGCCAGAATCAATAACAGTCCACTGTACTAATGTTTATTCAGCACACAATATGTGCAAGGTACCTTAAATCTCCTCATTTACTCCTCCTCAGAACAAGTCTATAACAATGACTGTTACTATTCCAGTTCTCCAAATAAGGAGACTGAGGTTCAGAGGTGTCATACAGACCCAAACTCATATGGTCAAATTGTCTCATTGTCTGACTTCAAAGGCCAAGCAATTAAGTTCTCTGCCTGACTGCCTCTCAGTTAACTCACTGCCAAGATGATATGTAATCTGCCCATGTTCAAGAAATAAGAGAATACAACACAAGTCAAATCTAGCAGGAGAAACCCCAAAAGGAAAGAAGTATTTGTGTAAAATATACGTAAAGGTGATACATTAAAATGTATAAAATTGTTTTTATAAAAAATGTTTTTGAATAGTTTCTTTTTAATACACTTTATTTTTTATTTATTTATTTATTTATTTTTATGTGGTACGCGGGCCTCTCACTGTTGTGGCCTCTCCCGTTGCGGAGCACAGGCTCCGGACGCGCAGGCTCAGCGGCCACGGCTCACGGGCCCAGCCGCTCCGCGGCATGTGGGATCTTCCCGGACCAGGGCACGAACCCATGTCCCCTGCATCGGCAGGCAGACTCTCAACCACTGCACCACCAGGGAAGCCCTTTTTTTAAATTTTTTAAACACTATTTTTTAGAGCAGTTTTAAGTTCACAGCAAAATTGAGTGGAAACTACAGAGATTCCCTGAATGCTCTCAGCTCTCCCCAGCCTCCGCCAGTATCAACATCCCCCCACAAAAGTGGTATGTCTGTGACAATCAATGAACCTACAGTGACACATTATCACCCAAAGTTCATGGCTTACATTAGGGTTCACTTGTGGTGGTGTACATTCAATGGCTTTTGGCAAGTGTATCCATCATTATAGTATTATACAGAATAGTTTCAGTGCCCTAAAATTCCTGGGCAGAGCACATTTTTGGGATTGGTTCCAGGACCAATACCAAAATCTGCGGATGCTCAAGTCCCTTATTTAAAATGGTGTAGTATTTGCATATAATACTTTTTTTTCTCCCTATTCTTTAAATCATCTCTAGATTACTTATAATACCTAATACAATAAAAATGCTGTGTAAACGGTTGCTGGCACACAGTAAATTTAAGTTTTGCTTTCTGGAAATTTCTGGAATTTTTTTCAAATATTTTTGATCCATGGTTGGTTGAATCCATGGATGTAGAACCCATGGATATGGAGAGCTGTACTGTCCCGAAACCTGGAAAAAAGATAAGCATGCATAGGTCTGGTTTCCTATTCAAGCTATACAGGTATAATAAAACTGTTCGACAAAACCACATACCAAGGTGTCATTCTTGGGCTGATGGCAAACCTGAGATGACAGTAATTGTTCACAGTTACATTTATCAAACGTTTATTGACTCTCCCCTAATGTGTGTTAGCTTTATAATTTTAATTAATGCATTGTATGGAACAATCTTTTTATGTGTCTGCGGCAGAGTCCTATCTTTAACATGGTGCCTAGAATTAGGAGATGCCCCTGAATGAAAGCTCTGTTCTAAAGTCCACAGAGAACACACAGATCAGTGAGAAATGCCTTGGCTCTTACGTATTGATAGGTTCCTATAGTGTAACAAGGGAAACTTTGATACCCAGTTATATTAATCTAAGATAGCAGGGTGAGTGCTAAAGAGGGTATCAGCAACATTGAGCTCTGCTGGAGTGACTTAAGCAAGAAAGTGGGTTATTTCCTTCATGTCAACAAGAAGCACCAAGGGCAGAAGTCTGCTCTTCTATTCCAATAAGACTTCAGGGGAACTAGCTCCTTCTAACTTCCAGCTCTTCTCAGTGCGAGACCAGTGCTGGCTATGTAACTTGTGGGGCCCAGTGAAAAGTGAAAATGGTGTGGGGGGGGGCTTGTTCAAATATTAAGAATTTCAAGAACATTAAACTACAACTCAGGGCCCTGTGCAACTACATGGGCTGCACGCCCATGAAGCTAGACCTTTACTATTGCAAGATGGTTCCAGGTTTTGTATTCAAGTTCTGGGCAATAAGCTGGGAAACATGGAAGCAAAAGATACCTGTTAACTGAGCCTGTCCCTTTTTTTTCGGAAATACAATAGCTTTTCTGGAAGCCCTAACAATAAATGTCCACTTACATTTCATTACCTAGAAATGAATCACATGTCAACCCTTAGCTGCAAGCTATCTAGGGAAATAAGTTCTTCTGGCTGGTTATTTTGCTACTCCAAAGGAAACTGTGGCTCTGATTCTAAAAAGGAAGGGGAGAGATACTATTGGATAGGCAATTAGCAGACATGATATTAATACTAACACTTACTTCTTCATTTTTCTAATGCTGTGCAACCAACCACCCCCAAATCTAGTGGCTTAAAACAATGACAACATTTAATTTGTTTACAAGTCTGCATTTTGGTAGGGTTTGGCAGGGACAGGTTCTCTCTGCTTTACTCTGCATCACTTAGAGTGGCTCAAAGCTGAAGGCTAGAATCACCTGAAGGCTCACCTACTCAAGGGTCTAGAGGTTGGTTCCAGCTGTTACCTGGTATCTCTACTGGGCAGTGGCTCTAACACCTTCCTGTGGCTCTTCCATGTAGCTGCTTGGCTTCCTCACGCCATGGTGGGTGGGTTTCAGTGACAAAGCTCTACTGTCTTTTATGCCTTAGCCTGGGCAGTCACATGGTATCACTACTGCTCTAGTCATAGGCCCACCTCAATCAGGGGAAGGGGACCTAGACTCCACCTCTTGACAGCAGAGTGCCAACATCACATTGTAAGAAGAGCATGTGGGATGGGCTATATTGGTGCTGGCACCTTTGGAAGATATAATTTTCCAGTAAGTGCTTACCTGCCCCGTGCTAATATGTGAACATGGTTGGTTCATTTCTACGAACATCAGCATCCATTTTTCTTTCTTTTCTTTTCTTTCTTTCTCTCTTCCTTTCTTCCTTCCTTCCTCCCTCCCTCTCTTTCTTTCTCTCTTTCCCTTTCTTTCTCTTTCTTTCTTTCTTTCTTTCTTTCTTTTTTCCTTTCTCCCTCCCTCCCTCCCTTTCTCTTTCCTTCCTTTTTTTCCCCAGAGCATTCTTTTAAAAACAAAATTTGGACAATGTTTTTCCACTTAAAATGTTTCAATTCTTCCCAGTAAAACTCAAATGTAATAAAATCTTTTTACTGTCGTTTATGAACCGGGTTTCTCTCTCCAATTTCATCTCAGTTTCTTCTCCCCTTCACTTGCTAGGCTTCTGCTACAGCACATGTCAGTTCTGCAAACATACCCATTTCTTTCATTCTTCTAGTCCTTTGCACATGCTGTTTGCTCCACCTGGGGCACTCTTCCTTCAGCACTTTGAATGGATCAGCCCTGCTCATTTTCCACCTTCTTAGAGGGCTTTTAAATAGTAATCAGCTGAGACGTTAAATAGTAATTAGCTAAGACAGGGGGTTCGAGCCATAGAATGAGACTAGACCGAGCTCAGTTCAGAAGCAAAGGAAAGCATTCTCAGATCAGAGAATGGAAAGTGTGCTCCAGCTGTAGAGCACATGCTCTACCTAACAGGCCGTGGGCGGGGCTGCTTTATAAGGATCTCCTCACTGGGGAGAGGAAGAAGGTAGAGTTCTCGCAGGGCCGCTGCGGCTGCGCGGCTCAGGCTCCAGATAGCAGCGCCAGGCTTGGCGTCTCTGCGCACCGCCTGCTGCCGCCGTCTTGCATCACCGTGTTGTGTGCGGCTTCTGCACACGGTCCCAAGCTGAGGTGTCAGCACAGCCGTTTCATACCAGGAACTCTGGTCTGAAGGGCCGGTTGTGAGGCCTCTGCACGGGCACCCTATGAGCAAGTGAGACTAGACTAAGCACAAAGGAAGAAAAAGGTTAGACTTTATTTTATTACCCAGATTCTAACTTTATTTCCTGGGAATTGTTAATGGGCTTTGCTGTTGACATTTATATATCCACATTTATTTTTACTCATTTATTTTTATTTCCCCCTCTGAGTGAAGCTTCATAGCTGCAGAAACCTTATCAGTTTTGTCACTGCTGTGTATCTGTGTTTAGTCCTGTGCCTGGTATTTCATCATAATCTAATGAGCTGGGTACTATTATCGTTCTCACTTCACTGATAGGAACTGGAGCCCAAAGCCCATGGGTGGTAAATGACACAGCCAGGCCTAGCACCCAGGGGCAGACTCCAGAAGCAATGCTCTGATTCATCGTGCTCTAAATTGTTTGGTAAAAGAGAGAAAGCATGCATTAATTTGGCCTGCCTTAGGTGATAGGGTAGGGGTTTCTTGGTGGTGAGGCCATTTGAGCAGGGCCTTGAGTGTTGGGGAAAAGGGCATTGCAGGTGGTGGTGGGAACAGTGTGAATAGGAGAAGAATTGGGAAAGCACTGGAACATTCTGGGAATAGTGAGTAATTGCAGAGTAGGGTGTAGGGGAGTTAAAACTGGAAAGGTGGGTTGCATCATTCTGTAGGGGCTTAGAAGACATCAACGTCGCTTCATTTTGTTTTGTTAAGAGGAGGCTGTATCTGTATTTTAGGAAGAGACAGCTGCACAGGATAAGTATAAGAAGTCAGCTGTTGGTTTTGAACAAATCATATAAATACTTAGAATCCCATTTTACTTATTTATAAAATGGATATAGCACCGTGCTCATAGTTTTTTTGGTTTTTTTTGTTTTGTTTTTCTTGTGAGGGTTAAATAAGATAATCCTGGTGGAATTACTCTGTAAACCTTATACTATACAGAAAGGTTAGTTAGGATTTTCATCATAAGTTCCTTGATTGAAGAGAGTGTAGAAGTAAGCAGGTGACCAGAGCAGTTGGGCAGTAGCAGAGATCCAAGTAAAAAGTGACCAGAGTCTATAAGGGGGCAAGATAATTAGATAATATTGTCCAACAAGGGCAAGTTTAAATGAGTTTATGTTTGTAAAGCTCCTAGAAGAATACTTGTCTCATAACTCATCATAAGTGATTATCATCTATTTATCATTCTCTGTTTTTTAAGTAATAAGAATGCAAAAGACGTTTTAAGGGATGGAACAAATTACGACTATTGTGTGAAGGTCAGTTGCAGAGAAAAAGGAATCAAAGTTAACAACAGCAACAAAGTGTAACCCCAGGTGCCTGGGAAAGTGTTCATTAATTGTTATAAGGAAGAAAGAACAGAGAGAAGAGATCAAGACTTCCTTTGAACATGATACATTGTCCATTGAAAACCCATAGCAGATGTTCAAAAGCTTATTGAAAAAGGATGGAAGGAACTCGTGGTCAGAGGAATAAATTTGGGAATTTTTGTTTAGAATGGTTACTCTGAGTTTGGGATCAGATCAAGAATAGAGTGAACAAAGGTTAGAGAAAATGGCCAAGGGCAGAAAATTAGAGCAATGCTTCTGAAGCTTTACCATGTATATGAATCACCTGGGCATGTTATTGAAAGACAGACTGACTCAGTAGGTCTGAGGCGGGCCCCTGAGATCCTGTATGTCTGACAAACTCCCAGATAACACAGCAGTATTGCTATTCCCAGTCTGAGGTACTGAGGTATGGTCAGAAAATTGAGAGCCAGAAGAGACAAAGGCAGAAAAGAGAGGCGGGGGCAGAAATAAAATTGAGAATGCAATGCTGCAACGTAATGAAAAACAGGCGAAAGAAAGGAGAGTGCTCCTTCGTGCAAGCACAATGAATAAAGCTTAATTTTGACAAGTAATCCAGTATATATAAATAAGAGCATGGTTTCAGCAGATGGATGTTGGAAGTCACATTACAGTGATGAGGTAGAAACCCTGAGGCAGTGATTATAAACCTTGCAATAGACAAATTAAGCAGAGAAAGAAAAGTGGGTGGTGATTAGTGAGTTAATAGGGCTGTAATTGTAAGGGAAGCATTGCATTCAGGATGGGAAAAACTCCTAAGTTTGTAGGCAGAGAGGGAAGAGGCAGTAGAGGAGAAATGCCTGACTGGAGAAAGAGGGGGAGACAGAGAAAACATATATCAGAGAAAAAAAAGGGGGGGCGGTGTTAAATCTAATCACAGGCAAAAGTTAGACATGAAAAAAGAATAGATGAAAATATAGAGGTGATTTCAGGCAGAGGAGAGGCTAGGGAAATAGATGGCATTAATTTCAGATGGTTTAATCGGCCTAGGGGCTACAGAGCTAAGGCAAGTTTGGAGCAACCTCTCTGGGTGACATGAAAAGGAACAAAAAGAGTGAAGTAAGGATGGCCAAGCAGAATGAGGACATGCTGAGATTAGATAGTGTGAATAGGTTGTGGACCAACAGGCACCATTCAGCAACTTTCTCAAGCAATGCACAGCAACAGTGCACAATGGAACAGAAATAGAAGCTTGGGCTTCCGCAGGTGTTGGGAGCTGGACATGTGGGTCCATGTGAGGGACATGCTGGTCACATTTTGGTATTTTTAATTGTTGCCTTAAGGTTGGGTAAAGAGCCAGGTGAAGCTGAGAGAGAGGACAGAATCATGGGTCAAAGCAACGTGATGCCGGGTAATGAGTACTAGACTCAGAGGCAGGAGACTTGGATTCCTACTTTAGCTTCACTTTCTAGATGGTAGACCTTGGATAATCTTCCTTAGTTCCTTTATCTTTATAACAAAGGTGTTGAAGTAGATTAGCTCTCAACCTTGGCTATACATAGAATTGCCTGGGGAAGTTTAAAAAAATATTATTCTTGGTCCCTATCTTAGAATAATTAAATCAGATTGGGAGGGGTGACCTAGATACCTGGTTTTTGTTGTTGTTTGTTTTTTTAAAAAGCATGTCAGGTGATTTTTTTCCCAGCTTTATTAAAATATAATTGACATGTAACATTGTGTAAGTTTAAGGTGTACAAAGTGATGATCTGACATATGTATATATTGTGAAATGATTACCACGTTTGTTAGTAAGACTAGTTAATACATCTGTCATCTCACATAGCTACATTTTAATTTTTTTTGTACGTGGTAAGAAATTTTAAGTTCTCTTAGCAACGTTCATGTATACAATACACTATTTTTTTCTTTTTTTTAATGTTTTTTTTATTGTGGTAAAAGTCACATAAAACATACTATTTTAACCATACTTAACTGTACAGTTCAGCGGCACTAAGTACATTCACATTTTTGTGCAACTCTCATCATCATCCATCTCCCGAATTTTTCACCTTTCTAAACCGAAACTGTCCCCGTTAAACACTGACTCCCCATTCCCCCTCCCGGCTCCCACCCTCAGGAATCTACCAATGTATAGTGATAACTATGGTCACCATGCTGTGCATTAGATCCCCAGAACGTATTCGTCTTATAACTGGAAGTTTGTCTTTTTTGACCAGCTTCACCCATTTGCCCCTACAGCCCCCATGCCTGGCAACCACGAGTCTCCTCTGTTTCTAGGAGTTTTGTTTTGTTTCTTAAATTCCACATATAATTTCAGTTATAGTGAGTGATTGGGAACATTGGAAAAATTGGTCAGAAAGTGAAATTTCGGGTTGGATGATAAGGTTGGGGGAAAGGCCCTCCATGTGGGTGGCCATCACTACTTAGGGTTGAATTTTGTGGCTGCACAGAAATAATTTTTAATTGAATTTCTATTAGGGACACTGTGCAAAGAGCCTTTTGAATAAATGCCATAGCCAAATAGTTGAGAACACATGGGTTCTAGCCAGTGCCAATCTCAGCACTTACAGACTAGCCACCAGTTAACACCATTGGGTGACTTGGGGCTTGTGCCCAAACTGATACTGATGAAACCATAGAACCTTGTTAGCTGTTAATTACTTTCATGCCTCTCATGGCTCTTACCCTCAGGTCTAGAATGCAGGCTCCTCAGGCATTTCTTTCTTATTATCTTCTTCATGCTCTGTGCTTCTTTTCCTCTGAGTCATCTTCTCATTGCTTCCCAGTGCTGACCTCTCTCACAACCCTTTCTATTGCTCTCTAGAAATATTATTCCATTCTCCACAAAATCCTCAATCTCTTATCGGAACTCACTGTGTTCTTGTCCTAACGTAAACTTGGCTTTTCCTTGACATCATCACTACTCAGGTAGCTTTCTTTAAACATGTTAGCCATTCTCTCTTCATTTGTATCTCTGAACCAGCAGATGACATTCGCTTAGACCCTCACAGTAACTTTCAAACCTTGACTCTCCAATCATATCCAAAAAGCCCTCTGTCTTTGAGTTGTGTGATACACAACTCTAATACCCACTCCCCTGCCTCAAGTAATCGGGTCACTTCCATGATTAATGAGGACTCTGACAAGTAGTTACTCATAAAAAAGTGTGAAATGAAAATTGTCTTCTCCCCATGTCTTTCAGTATTCCAGTACCCCTCTCTAGAAGCAACTATTATCACCAATTTTTGGATATCCTTCCAGAAATATTTTATGAAAATACAATCATATGCATATATATATGCATATTCATACATATATATGTATATATGAATATATATGCCTATTTATATGTAAATTATTTGTTTTTAGAAATAGACAATAGTACGATATTATATGCACTGTTCTAAAACCTTTCATGTTTTTGCTTAACAAATTATTTTATTTTCATTTAAAAATTTTTATTTATTTATTTATTTAAAATTTATTTATTTATTTATTTATTTATTTATTTATAGCTGTGTTGGGCCTTTGTTGCCGTGCACGGGCTTTTTCTACTTGCAGTGAGCGGGGGCTACTCTTCCTTGTGGTTTGCAGGCTTCTCATTGCGGTGGCTTCTCTTGTTGCAGAGCACGGGCTCTAGGTGTGCAGGCTTCAGTAGTTGGGGTGCATAGGCTTAGTTGTTCTGCAGCATGTGGGATCTTCCCAGACCAGGGCTCGAACCCATGTCCCCTGCATTGGCAGGCAGATTCTTCACCACTGAGCTACCAGGGAAGTCCCTTTATTTTTATTTTTAATTGAAGTATAGTTGATTTACAATATTAGTTTCAGTTGAACAACATAGTGATTCAATATTTTTATAGATTATACTCCATTTAAAGTTATTATAAAATAAGGACTATATTTCCCTGTACTTTACAATATACCTTGTTGCTTATTTATTTTACACATAGTAGTTTTTAATCTCTTAATCTTATACCCCTATTCGCCCCTCCTCTGACTTGTTCCCCATATCTGTGAATCTGTTTCTGTTTTCTTATATATATTCGTTTGTTTTATTTTTTAGATTCCACATATAAGTGATAACAGACTATTTGTCTTTTTCTGTCTGACTTATTTCATTAAGCATAATACTTTCTAAGTCCATCTACGTTCCTACAAATGGCAGAATTTCATTCTCTTTTATGGCTGAGTAATATTCCATTATATATATATATCCATTATCCATTCATCTGTTGATGGACACTTATGTTACTTCCATATCTTGGCTGTTGTAAATAATGCTGCTGTGAAGATGCGGGTGCATGTATATTTTCAAATTAGTGTTTTAATTTTTTTGGATATATACACAGCCGTGGAATGGCTGGATCATATGGTAGTTCTCTTTTGGGTTTTTTAGAACCTGCATAATGTTTTCCACTCTGGTTGCACCAATTTACATTTCCACTAACAGTGTGCTAGGATTCCCTTTTATCCACATCGTAGCCAACATTTGTTATTTGTGGAAAGGCATTTTATTTTAAATATAACAGTGTGTACATGTCAATCCCAAACTCCCAATCTATCCCTCCCCCACACCCTTCCCCCCTGGCAACCATAAGTTCCTTCTCTAAGTCTGTGAGTCTGTTTCTGTTTTGTAAGTTCATTTGTATTTTTTTTTTTTAGATTTTGCACATAAGTGATATCATATGATATGTGTCTTTCTCTGTCTGACTTACTTCACTTAGTATGACAATCTCCAGGTCCATCCATGTTGCTGCAAATGGCATTATTTCATTCATTTTAATGGCTGAGTAATATTCCAGTGTAAATATGTACCACATCTTCTTTATCCATTCATCTATTGATGGACATTTAGATTGCTTCCATGTCTTGGCTATTGTAAACAGTGCTGCAATGAACATTGGGGTACATGTATCCTTTCGAACAATGTTTTTCTCCAGATATATGCCCAAGAGTGGGACTGCTGGATCATATGGTAGTTCTATTTTTAGTTTTTTAAGGAACCTCCACACTGTCCTCTGTAATGGTTGTACCAATTTACATTCCCACCAACCGTGTAGGAGGGTGCCCTTTTCTCCACAGCCATTGATGACAGTCATTTTGATAGGTGTGAGGCGATATTTCATTGTGGGTTTGATCTGCATTTCTCTGATGATTAGCGATGTTGAGCATTTTTCATGTGCCTGCTTTGCCATCTGTATATCTTCTTTGGAAAAACATCTGTTTAGATCTTCTACCCATTTTTAAATTTTTTGTTGTTTTTTTTGACATTAAGTTGTATGAGCTGTTAATATCTTTCGAATATTAACTTCTTATTGGTCATTTCATTTACAAAGATTTTCTCCCATTCAGTATGTTGTCTTTTTGTTTTGTTGATGGTTTCCTTTGCTGTGAAAAGCTTTTAAGTTTAATTAAGTCCCACTTGTCTATTTTTGCTTTTATTTCTTTTCCTTTAGGAGACAGATCCAAAAAAAAAAAATTGCTACAATTTATGTAAATCATGTTCTGCCTATGTTCTCTTCTAGGGGTTTTATGGTTTCTGGTCTTACATTTAGGTCTTTAATCCATTTTGAGTTGTTTGTTTGCTTGTTTATAGTATGAGGAAATGTTCTCATCTCATTCCTTTACATGAAGATGTCCAGTTTTCCCAGCACAACTTATTGAAGAGATTGTCTTTTCTCCATTATATATTATCGCCTCCTTGGTTATAGATTAATTAACATAAGTTCATGGGTTTATTTCTGGGTTCTTTATTCTGTTCCATTAATCTGTGTGTTTTTGTGCCAGTACCATACTGTCTTGATTACTGTAGCTGTGTAGTATAGTCTGAAGTCAGGGAGTGTGATACCTTCAGCTTTGTTTTCTTTTCTCAAGATTGCTTCAGCAATTTTGGGTCTTTATAAATTTTAGGTTCTATATAAATTTTAGGATTATTTGTTCTAGTTATGTGAAAAATGTCATGGGCATTTGATAGTGAGTGCATTAAATCTGTAGATTGCTTTGGGTAGTATGAACATTTTAACAATATTAATTCTTCTGATACAAAAACAGTATATCTTTCTATTTCTTTGTATCATTTTCAAATTCCTTCATCAGTCTTTTATAGTTTTCAGAGTATAGGTCTTTTACTCATTGGTTTAGTTTATTCCTAGGTATTTTATTCTTTTTGATGTGATTGTTAATGGGGTTGTTTCCTTAATTTCTCTTTGTGATAGTTCACTGTTAGTGTATAGAAAAGCAACAGATTTCTGTATATTAACCTCATATCCTGCAACTTTGCTGAATTCATTTATTAGTTCTAATAGTCTTTTTTGGAAACTTTTCAGGTTTTCTATGTATAATATGTTATTTGCAAATAGTGACAACTTCTTCCCTTCCAATTTGAATTCCTTTTATTTATTTCTTGTCTGATTTCTGTGGCTAGGATTTCCATACTACATTAAATAGAAGTGGCAAGAGTGTGCATCCTTGTCTTTATCCTGATTTTAGAGGAAAAACTTTCAGCTTTTTATCACTGAGTATGATGTTAGCTGTGGGTTTGTCGTAAGTGGCCTTTATTATGTTGAAACATATTCCCTCTAAACCAACTTTGATAAGAGTTTTTATCATGAATGGATGTTAAATTTTGTCAAAAGCTTTTTCTGTGTGTATTGATATGATCATGTAATTTTTATCCTTCCTTTTGTTAATGTGGTGTATCATGTTGATTGATTTGCAGATATTGAACTATGCTTGCATCCCTGGAATAAATCCCACGATTATGGTGTATTATCCTTTTTATATATTGTTGAATTCAATTTGCTAATTTTTTTTTTTCTTTTTTTTGAGGTACGCGGGCCTCTCACTGCCACGGCCTCTCCCGTCGCAGAGCACAGGCTCCGGACGCACAGGCCCAGCGGTCATGGCTCACGGGCCGAGCAGCTCCGCGGCACGTGGGGTCTTCCCGCCCGGGGCACGAACCCGTATCCTCTGCATCGTCAGGCGGACTCTCAACCACTGCGCCACCAGGGAAGCCCCCGATTTGCTAATATTTTGTTGAGGATTTTTGCATCTGTATTTATCAAAGATATTGGCCTGTAATTTTCTTTTTTGGTAGTGGTTTCTGTATCATGGTAATGGTGGCCTTGTACAATGGATTTGGGAGTGTTCCCATCTCTTCAATTTTCTGCAATAGTTTGAGAAGGATAGTTATTAGCTCTTCTTTATATGTTTGGTAGAATTCCCCTGTGAAGTTGCCTAGTCCTGGACTTGTGTTTTCTAGAAGTTTTTTTGAATTGCAAATTATTTTACTACTAGTGATTGGTCTGTTCAGATTATCAATTTCTTCCTGATTCAGTCTTGGAAGGTTGTATGTTTCTAGAAATTTGTTCATTTCTTCTAGGTTGTTCAATTTGTTGGCATACAACTGTTCATAGTATTCTCTTATGATTTTTTCTATCTCTGTGCTATCGGTTGTTATTTCTCCTCTTTCCTTTCTTATTTTATTTATTTAAGTCCGCTCTCTTTTCTTGATGAACATAGCTAATGGTTTATCAATTTTGTTTGTCTTTTCAAAGAACCAGTTCCTGGTTTCATTGATCTTTTCTATTTTTTTGTCTCTATTTTATTTATTTCCTCTCTGATCTTTATTATTTCCTTTCTTCTTTGGGCTTTATTTGTCCTTCTTTTTCTAATTCCTTTAGATAGGAGGTTAGTTTGTTTATTTGAGATTTTTCATGCTTCTTGAGAAAGGCCTGTATCACTATAAACTTCCCTCTTAGAACTACTTTCGCTGCATCCCATACATTTTGGAAATTTGTGTTTCCATTTTCATTTGTTTTGAGGTATTTTCTGATTTCCTGATTGAGTTCTTCATTGACCCATTGGTTTTTTAGTAGCATATTGTTTTGTCTCCACGTGTTTGTGCTTTTCCCATTTTTCTTCCTGTAAGAGATTTCTAGTTTCATACTGTTGTTGTGGTTGGAAAAAATGCTGGATATAATATCTATCCCCTTACGTTTGTTAAGACTTGTTTTGTGGCCCAGCATATGATCTATTATGGAGAATGTCCCATCTATACTTGAAAAGAATGTCTACTATGCTGCTTTAGGATGGAAGGTCCTATAGATATCTATTAATTTCAACTGGTGTATTATATATTTTAAGGCCACTGTTGCCTCATTGATTATTTTTTTGTCCATTGATGTAAGTGGGGTGTTAAAGTTCCCTACCATTATTGTATTCTTGGCAATTTCTCCCTTTATGTCTGTTAATATTTGCTTTATATATTTAGGTGCTTCTGTATTGGGTGCGTAAATGTTAACCAGAGTAATATACTCTTCTCGTATTGATCCCTTTATCGGTATATAATGTCCTTCTTTTTTCTTGTTATAGACTTTTGTTTTAAAGTCTATTTTGTCTGATATGAGTATTGGTACCCTCAATTTCCTGCTATTTTCATTTGTATGAGATATCTTCTTCTATCTCCTCACTTTCAGTCCATGTGTGTCTTTAGTTCTAAAGTGAGTCTCTTGTAAGCATCATACAGATGGGTCTTATTTGTTTGTTCATTTGCTTGTTTGTTTTAATCAAACCAACCACCCTATGTCTTTTGATAGGGGTATTTAGTCCACTGACGTTTAAAGTAATTATTGATAGGTACTAACAAAAGATTAAAAACATTTTTTTATCAGTATATACAAATTTTCCTTTAAAAAACTTTCTACCATTGCAAATGAGCCTGCTATAAATAGCACTTTACCTGTGTCACCTTTTATATTTGCAAGTTATTTGTGGTGTCAGTTCCTAGAAGTGAGATTGCTGGGTCAAAATTATTTGCTTTTTAAAAGTTGTGGTAGAAAATGTTCTGGTTTCTATTCAAGAATTTCTAGAGCTCTCTGTCCTTTCTCTTTCCAAAGAAATGTTAGACAGGAAAATGTGTGTGTGTGTACACAGGTGTGTGCAGGGTGGGGGTGGGGAATTGTGTGTATATATTTACATGTGTAATAAGATATTCCCACATAAATATTCCATTGTTACCAAAAAAGAAAAAGTTGTGGTAGATATTAACAAAATTGCTCTCCATAGGCTGTGTACTGTTTTACATACCCATCAGTGATATTTGAGTCTGTTTCCCATTATCCTTGCCAACACCATATTTTATTCATTCTTTTACCTTTGCCAATTTGATAATTGAAAAATATTTCATTGAAATTTTAGTTTGTGATTCTCCTATGTTGAGTGAGGATGAGCAACTTTTAAAATGTTTAACAGCATATTTCCTTTTCTGTGAATTGTTGGCCATCTCCTTTGCCTATTTTGATAGTGTGATTTATAAGATATATATGTATCTTATTAAATATATCATATATATATATATATATATATATATATATATATATATATATATATATCTGTAATGGTCCCGTTTTTTCACACAGAGCTAAAACTCTTGGAACTTCCTAAGTAATGAGAGTGATTAAAAAGTACATTTGTTTTGTTAATGAGATGACTTTTAGTCCACACCTAAGGATGGGAGCTGGTTGCCAGGAGAATCAACCATGTGATTAGAGGGTTAGGACTTTCAGTCCTATCCCCTGACCTCCAGAGAAGAGAGAAGAGTGGGGTGGAGGTTGAATTAATCATCAAAGATCAATGATTTAATCATGCCTAAGTAATTCAGCCTCCATAAAAATCCAAAAGGAGGGGCTCTGTAGAACTTCCAGGTTGGTAAAACAGAACTCTTCCATGTGCCACCATGCTGGACCCCAAACTCCATGAAGATAGAAGCTTCTTTGTTCAGGACCTTGCCCTATGTATCTTTTCACCTGGCTATTGATTGTATCCTTTAATATACTTTGTAGTAAACTGGTAATCTAGTGAACAAATGGGTTTCCTGAGTTCTGTAAACTCCTCTAGCAAATTAATCAAACCTAAGGATAGAGTTGTGGGAACCTCCAATTTATAGCCAGTAGGTCAGAAGCACAGGTAATAACTTGAACTTATGATTGGTATCTGAAGTAGAGGGCATCCTTGTGGCACTGAACCTTTAATCTGTGGAATCTGATGCTACCTCCAGGTAGATAGTGTCAGAATTGAGTTGAATTTGTAGAAGAACACACAACTTGTGTCAGAGAATTGTTTGGTAGTGTGGGGACAGCCACCCCCGCACCATGGTGTAACTGGGGGGAGACCCTTACCTATTTTCCTGTTATTTTGTTGCACAATCTTTATATAATAAGGAAAATAGACCTCTACTGAAATACGAGTTGCAATATATATTTTTTTAGTTTATTAAGTTGCCATTTTGGTTTTGGTGTTTGTCAGGCAGAACAATTTTATTCACATGGGTTTAGTTTATTAATCTCTCCAATTGCATATTTTATATCATACCTATACAGTCCCTGTTTTGGGATAATTTAAAAAATTTCTGTACAGCATGATGACTATAGTTAATCATTATGTATTGCATATTTGAAAGTTGCTAAGAGAATAGATCTTAAAAGTTCTCATCACAAGAAATAAACTTTTGTAACTATGTGTAGTGACAGACGTTAACTAGACTTATTGTGGTGATCATTTAGCAGTACATACAAACATCAAATCATTATGATGAACAGCTGAAATTAATGTAATGTTATATGTCCGTTACATCAGTTAAACACAAAAAGAAAGAAGTTCACATATTTTTTTGGCAGAAAAGAAATACTTAAAATAGATTTCATTATTATAAAACTTTATTAAGGAGCTTCTCAAAATTCCTCGTAATGTGAATTTTGTAAACAAATGAGAAAACATTTCCTTTGTTTCTTATAGAACTTCAAATTTTTTGGTGTTTATTTTTCTACGTAAATCTTTGGTCCATCTGTAATCCTAGTCTTTCTAACCTTTGCACCATCCTGGATCACTTCAGCATTAATGACCTTCTCAACCTCCTACTATCATGGTCCTTGATCTCCTTTACTACAACAGCCGCCTCCCTTCCACCTTTCACCACAACATCCCAGAGCTTCTCATCATCTGTAAGACCCTTCTCCATTTCTGAAAACTTAAAACTCTTACATTCCATCCCTCATCATGATCATCTTTTATTCTTCTAGGTCTTTTGCTCTCTTAATTTGACTATAAATTTATAATAGTTTCATTAAGATCTCTGATTTGTTGACTGAAATAAAAATGCACAATTATATTTGGAATCTAAAAAAAAGATACAAATGAACTTATTTACAAAACATAAATAGACCCACAGACATAGAAAACAAACTAATGGTCACCAAAGGGGAAAGAGGCAGGGAGGGATAAATTAGGAGGCTGGGATTAACATACACATACTACTATATATAAAATAGATAACCAACAAGGACCGACTGTATAACACAGGGAACCATATGCAATATTTTGTAACTGTATAACACAGGGAACCATATGCAATATTTTGTAATAACCTATAACAGAAAAGAATCTGAGAAAGAATATATATATCTGTCTGAATCACTGTGCTGTACATCTGAAACTAGGACAACATGTAAATCAACTATACTTCAATAATTAATATATATATATTAAAAATGCAGTGTTAGAGTTGTGAGTTTCAGTTTTATTTGGGGACTTACTGAGGACTATACCAGAAGATGGTTTCTCAGATAACTCTGGAGAACTTCTCCAAAGAGGTAAGGGGGGAGGTCAGCATATATGTGATTTGGGAGAACGAGTACATGCAATCAAACACACATCTTGGCAGAAGGTCACTGTTAGTCACGAGGAACAGATTGTCTCTGTTAATGATTTTAGTGCTTTTCTAAGTATGGGAAGATGCAAAAATTGGGGTTCATAAAATTTTCTCCTGAAAGTATCTAACTAGCAGAAAGTCTGTTCCATCAGTGTTCCCAGAGCACAGAGTGCCTCATTCCTGATCTCTGTCCTGAATTCCTCTCAGGGTGTGTTGAAGGTCAGCAACTGCAGTGGCTAGTGACTTAATTCTTGTAGAACCGGGTGGCAAGCAACATTCTTTAATGGCCGCCTTTATTTTTTAAATTTTTAAATTGTTTTTTGCCATGCTGCATGGGCGGCATGTGGGATCTTAGTTCCCTGACCAGGGATTAAACCCGTGCCCCCTGCAGTGGAAGCGTGGAGTCTTAACTACTGGGCTGCCAGGGAAGTCCCTAGTTGGTGCCTTTAATATTACCCTTTTTTCTTATATTATTTGCCCCTCCTAGGCAGGACCACATAATGACTTTCATAAGCCCTATGCGTTTTTGCCTTCATGGGCCCTCCTCCTCCATAAAAAAATGATTTTACATTTATATTTTACAATTGCACTTATATAAAGATAAACATATTAATATATATTAAAACACTTTCTTTGACCTAAAAGTTAATTTTTTCATTAGATTCCAAAATAAATTAAAACAATTTTGTGGGTCCTAGGTTCTGTGCCTAAAGCGTCAGTTGTGTACAAATGTGATTTTTGAAAACTGAGTCTAGTCTTACTAATTTTGTCTTTCTAACTTCCAATTCACTGCTCAATCTACTGGATACTGGATATGGACTGACACTCCTACTACCATATTGAACTATTCTTCTTATGGTTATTAAAGACTTAGTAATTGCCTAATCCAATAGGCACTTTAAAATCTCTATCTCAACATTTTGGTAATATTTAAAGATATTGATATTACTCCCTTGTTCTTGAGAGTATTCATGGGCTTTTATTAGTCCTTCTCTACTGGTTTTCTATGTGACTTCTTGGCACTATATAGATGGTTGAGTCTTAGAGAATGAAGGTAAAGAATTGGATAGTATATTAGTTTCCTATAGCTTTGTAATACCACACCCTTGATGGCTTAAAACAACAGAAATTTATTCTTTCTCAGTTCTGGAGGCCACAAGTTCAAAATCAGTATCACTAGGTTGAAATCAAGGTGTAGGCAGGGCTATGCTCACTCCAGATGTTCTAAGGGAGAATAGATTCCTCTTCTCTTCTAGCTTCTGATAGCTACTGGCATTCCTTGTCTTGTGGCTGCATCACTCCAATCTTTAAGGTCAGCATCTTCAAATCCCTCTCTCTGTCTTCACATTGTCTTCTCCTTTGTGTGTGTGTCAAATCTCCCTCCGCCTCTCTCTTGTAAGGACACCTATGACAAAACCAAACTTGGATCCGCTCACCCATGTGCAGTGAAGCCAATCTACTGACACTGGTTATGGTGAAGGAAATTACAGCATTTATTTCAGGGTACCCAGCAAGGAGTCCAGGACAGCTAGTGCTCAAAAAGCCAGAACTCCCCAATGGGTTTCAGGAAAGCACTTTTAAGGCCAGGTGAGGGAGGGGAGTTACAGGGTATGTGATTAGCTTATGCACAATTCTCTGATAGGTTAATCGTGGGGTAACAGGGCAATGTCACAGAGGTTAACATTATCAATCCTTAGGCTCCAGTAGGCCTGCGGGCTATGTGCTCATGATCATCAAGTAGTTAATGTCTTCCATTTGGTGGGGCTTTCAGCATCTGTAAGATAACTCAGGAAATGTTCATCAGATACTGTTATCCTGGGTCTTCAGAGAGAAGCTAAAGCAGAGGATATAGAGGAAGGGTCTGTCCTGGGAAGGCCCCAAAGGGTCCTGCTCCGTTACACACCTGTGACAGCACTTAGGACTCACCCAGATGATTTAAGACAATCTCCTATCTCAAAATCCTTAATTTAATGACATAAAATTCTTTTCCAAATAAGGTAGCATTTACAGGTTCCAGGGGTGCATAGATATATTTTGTGTTCCCATTTATTAGCCTACCATAGATGGGGAAGAAAGTTTGCCTAGTAATTCAAAACCTTATGGAAAGGACTTCCCTGTTGACGCAGTGGTTAAAAATCCGCCTGCCAATGCAGAGGACGTGGGTTTGAGCCCTGGTCCAGGAAGATCTCACATGCCGCGGAGCAACTAAGCCCGTGAGCCACAACTACTGAGCCTGCACTCTAGAGCCCGCAAGCCACAACTACTGAAGCCCACGCACCTAGAGCCTGTGCTCTGCAACAAGCAAAGACACCAGGAGAAACCCGCGCACCGCAACAAAGAGTAGTCCCCGCTCACTGCAACTATAGAGAGAGCCCGTGCATGACAATGAAGACCCAACACAGCCAAAAATAAATAAATAATAAAATAAAATAAATTAAATTCTTAAAAAAAAAACTTATGGAAGGTCATGGATAATTGGCTGAGGTGGGTCTCTTAGAAGCAAATAACATGAATTTCAAAAGAGCAATAGAAATTATTGAAGTTTGTTTAAAAAACAAGACCTGGAAACCACAGTGTGGAAGAAGATAAATGTCAACTCTCTGGCAGGTTTAGGACCAATTGAAAGAAGCAACCGTCACTGAATTGGGCTGCAAGGGAAGGAATCACGTGAAAGGTAAATTTCAGTTAAGACAAGAAGGTAGGAGTAGCTTTAGATGAGTACCTACCTTGAAATAACAGTTATGATATAGTGAAGTCTTGTTAGTATGGGGAGAGGGAACTATGAATCAATCTGAAATATAATTTGTTTCAAACCAGTAGTGGTAGTACAAAACGATTAATCATGGTTTCCAAGTTAGTGTCCTAGAATAGATACTGTATAGTTAATGCATAATTAATTAATTATGGCTTTATAGAAAGACTACTAAAATTTCAGACAATAGTGCTTGACTATATACTTATTCAAGAACTTTAATTAAGTGGAATTAATTAAATTAATGATCTAATGAACATATTGATCTTTAGACGGACTTGCAATCTGACTTCCCTAGCTGGAGGACAGTTGTCCCAGGAAACTCATTTAGCACTGACCTATCAAGAAAAACACACTTGCTTGTATAACCAAGTAGTTATTCAGATATACAGCTCCTTAAATCTAATTTACATGTCGTTTTATTTTTCTTTATTTTCTATCTAAAGTTGGTAAGAATTTTAAAAGCAGTCAATTGTTAATAATAGTAAAATATATTACAAATTATCATGAATTTGCCTTGAAATGCGGGAAAAAGATTTTTAGTGTGGACCATGATAGACTGAAATTAAAAAAGAATAAAGGCAAAAATGCACCATAATTGCTCCTGAGGCAAAGGCTATTGATTACTTCCCCATCATCTCATCAAACAGAGAATGAAGGGAGAAAAATACAAGTTCAAAGGGACAAGCTATTCAGGTATTGGGCAGGAGCTTCAAGTGCAAATTTCTGCCTCATTAAAAACATTTAAAGGAAGCAGCTTGTCTTCATGTAGGAATCATTATTCTCAGTTCGAGTTCATCCTCTGTAGTTTTCATCTCTTCAGAAGGTCACATTCTGTGCAATTTCTAAGCGCTTTTTTAATGGGAGGGATTTATGTTAAGTTGGTTCAGGAGAGGTGGACAATTGTGGAGCCTTTTTAATGGACTACAAAAGACTGTCGAGTAATTAAATACATTTCTTTTCCCTTAGACTGTTCCATGGGTTTAAAAACACTCCACTGAGCGTGTAAAATCAATTTCCATTACTGGCCTTGACCCTTGCAGTTTTATAAACATGTTTTTTCCCTGGGTGTGGGATGTGGTTCCAAGGCAATAGTAGAAGACTGGAGGATGAGACAGGTCATTGTAATAAAAGTTACTGCTTTTACAGTGAAAATCTCCTTTTCACACAGGCATTCATTCAACTGTGTATATTATAATTATATGAATACTTCTCTATGTTTATATTATATATGTATATGTGTATTTATATTGGAGGCAGAATTTTTTTTCTCTACAATAAAAAAAAAAAAAATCACTTTGTTTTCACTGCTAAAGGATTTTTTTCCCCTTCCCATTCCAAGAAAGTAGCCAAGCCATTGTGTTCCTTGGCCCCAGGGGCCTTGGGTTGCTGAATGGAAAGCCAGATGTTGCCAGAGGCTAGCTTCATTCTTTTTTTTAGGGGGATGGGGCATGTTTTGGAAAGTTATACTCATTGAGGGGATTATACCCCCTCACACAGAGTGGAAGAGAAGAAAGATAATGGCTTTGGAGGGGGGTTGCTGGGAGTGGAGATAGAACTGACTTCTGGCAGCAATTCCTTGAGACAAGCAGGAGGAAAGAGGTTTGGGTGGTTTTCAAAGGAGGTAGCCCAGCCAGGTCCTGCTTGTTAACTCCCAGTGAGGGGGCTCCTACAGGATGCTAGGGAGGAAGGCCTCTAGGAGTCATGGTCTCAGGAATGGGGATGACAGATACTCTTGTTCAAGCTTATCCATGTGGCCTAGACAATGAGCATACAGTGGGGATCAGAGGGGACCACAGCTTTCCTTTCAATAGTTTAGATTGCAAAAGACAGTCCCGTCCTCAACCTTTGTATCACCTGGAAATGGGAGTGGAGGAGGGTAGTCCAGAAATGACTGAAATAGAATTTCCTGCCAGTTGATAGCTGCTTTAAGCAGCTCAATTTGATTTAAATAAAATGAAGAAATGTGATATTTCTTACACTCAGAATTATGGTGAAAATTTATTGCCCTTTCTCTTTTCCCCACTTCATCTGTAAAAGGACAATTATTATTATTATTATTATTATTTTGCGGTACGCGGGCCTCTCACTGTTGTGGCCTCTCCCGTTGCGGAGCACAGGCTCCAGACGCGCAGGCTCAGCGGCCATGGCTCAAGAGCCCATCCGCTCCGCGGCATGTGGGATCTTCCCGGACCGGGGCACGAACCCGTGTCCCCTGCATCGGCAGGCAGACTCTCAACCACTGTGCCACCAGGGAAGACCCCTAAAAGGGTCATTATTAAACTCCCCTTGCAGAGTTGTTTTAGCATTAGATGACATGTATAAAGTGACTATATCACATAATACATGTTCAGTAAATAATTACTAGGAAATATTTATGTGTATCCACACTGTTGCAAGGATGGAATCAGGTGCTAGGTTTTCAAAGAAGTACAAAACATACTTCCAGTTCTCAAAAACTTTGTTATAATTAGAGATGTAGATAAGCATATAGAACTATTTAGAAGTACTAGATTCATAACTCTAAGCAAGAAATACAGGCAGGTGAGACATGGGAGGGGCCATAGGGAAACTGAAGAATTTGGAGGCAGGCATCATGACATAAAACAGAAAACCTGTGGGAAGCTTAGAAGAGATAGCAACACTGGGGGTGAAAGGAATTTGTGTATGATGCTGTCATTAGAAGATTTCCCAGAGACACAAGTAATCATTTATACAACATTTGGCCTGCAGGCATGGGTTTTTTTCACCTGTTAACTTTCCCCCCTCATTAAAAAAAAAAAAAAAATCAAAGTTTTAGGTGCGCAAACTTTAGGAAATAAAATAACCCAACAGGAAAGTGCAAAAAAAACATTTAGTCTCTCTCGTCTATTTCTCTTTACCCATGTCAGGGAGGGGGAAATTTTCCCTTCTAACCTTGAATTCTTTTGGCTGCTTTAATAATTAAATTGACACAGGACAGATTAACCAGAAGAAAAAAAAAATAATTCATAGGTATGGAGCTTTCATAGAAATAAGACCCCCAGAGCGACAAAAGCAAGCTGTTTATATATCATTTTTACACAGAGGAAACAATTATTTGTGAAGATTTAACAAAACAAATGGTCTTGTGCTTGGGTAGCAAACTAATGAAGAAGTAACAAAGTTTGCTTATACAACTTTCTTTGTTTTGAATTCCCTAACTCTGGTGATAAGGATGCTTTCTATCCTCCTGGTATATGGAAGATACCTCTACATGGGAGATTTTAAAAATTATTTGTTTGTTTGTTTAGTTATTTATTTATGGCTGTGCTGGGTCTTTGTTGCTGCGGGCGGGCTTTCTCTAGTTGTGGTGAGCGGGGGCTACTCTTTGTCGCAGTATGTAGGCTTCTCATTGTGATGGCTTCGCTTGTTGCAGAATACAGCCTCTAGGCGTAGTAGTTGTGGCGTACGAACTTAGTTTCTCCACGGCATGTGGGACCTTCCTGGACCAGGGATCGAACCCATGTCCCCTGCATTGGCAGGAGGATTATTAACCACTGTGCCGCCAGGGAAGTCCCACATGGGAGATTTATTTCCCACTTTCAGGGGGAAAAAGGAGGGTCAGAGGGTTCTTTTTTTATATCATTTTTTTTCATCAGCTGTTTCTCAAGTAACTTTAATTCAAAATAATTGATATGTCACTTTGGCATATTTGGGGGTGGCTTGCCCTGAGCCCCAACAGTTTCCTCCCCTGAAACGTCCCTGGAAATTTCACATATTAAAAGCTGAGTTGATGGATTGCTCTATTATTTCATTGAATCAGTTTCTTAGTCCTGAGAATAGGTCAGTTTAGTTAAATTCATTTCAGGCGGTGGTGATGCAATTGGGCCCCCAAAGTCGGGCCTACATTGCACAAGCAATCAGGTATTTAATAAAAGGAGTATCTATGGAAATAAAAGAAAAACAGAGGTTAATGATTGGAGTCAACTATAAATCAGTTTCTGAGCCCAGGGAGCAACTAGTCAAGATCATTTCTCAATGTCAGGGTTGAAGCATCTTCTGCGGTTTGAAATGTCTCTGATGATGTTACTGGGTGTTCAGGAAAACTTTCTGAGTAGCCTACACATCAACAGGCATGAAGAAGATTGCCTAAATATAAGCAATTTTGGTGATTTATCTGAAGTTTATATCAAGTCATCTAGCTTCAGTTTGCACGGCTTCAGGAAAAAGGGCAATCTTAGGCAATGATTCCAAGTCAAAAGGATGAGAGGAAAAATTGGAAACCTATTTCAAGAGTTGTAGCCAAATATTGGAGGATACCAGAAGAATTGAAGATTCCGTCCAGTTTATAGGTAGAAAACAAAATCTCGAAGACAATGAATAAAACTAGAAACTGATATCTGCAAGTGTGTTTTATAGCTTCTACTGAAACATAATTTTTCTCTTTAAAATCACTTACATTTTTACCAAAGATAGTCTTTAAGACTAATTTGTTTGCAAAATAAGTCTAGATTTAATAAATTTGGCCTGGTTATTTATATGGGTTCAGCAAGAATAGTGATTATTATATAGGATTTTAAAAATCTGTTTTGCTGGAACTTTTCATAAGGAATCTTCAGATTGAACTTTTAATAGCCTCTCAAGGCCAAGAAGCCAAGCCAGACATTTGCCATCAGACATCACCTGCAATACCTATAGGTGTGGCTGAATCCCTCTCTTCTCGAGGTTCCCCAAATATCCTGAGGCTCCTGGGCCTGCCAGGAAGTGATCTTCCTTACACACCTGGTAAGGTTTCTGGGACCCCTATAAGCAAGGTACCAGGCTGATTTTCCAAGGGGCTATATTGGCTCCATAAAGTCTATCTTAGTTCCTCAAAGCTGTCTGGTCATATCTGAATCTATGTATATTCTCAAATATGAAATTCCAGGTAAAGCCTTGGCAATACAACCGATGTTTCCAATTGTGTCCTGTTACAAGGAGAACAGACTCTTTTTTAAAAAACATTTTAAAAATTTTTGGCTGCATTGGGTCTTTGTTGCTGTATGAGGACTTCTCGTTGCAGTGAGTGGGGGCTACTCTTCGTTGCGGTGCGCGGGCTTCTCATTGAGGTGGCTTCTCTTGTTGTGGAGCATTGGCTCTACGTGCGCGGGCTTCTGTAGTTGAGGAGCACAGGCTCTAGGGCACGTGGGCTCAGTAGTTGTGACCTGCGGGCTCTAGAGCGCAGGCTCAGTAGTTGTGGTGCACAGGCTTAGTTGCTCCGCGGCATATGGCATCTTCCTGGACCAGGTATTGAACCCGTGTCCCCTGCATTGGTAGGAGGTTTCTTAACCACTGTGTCACCAGGGAAGTCCAGAGAACAGATTCTTATTGAACTTATGGAGATAACTATATTGCCATGAAAATAAGAATAATCATGAGTTTTTGAGTTCTGGAGAGATCAGTCAGGGAGAAAAAAGATAAATGTTTCTCTGCTTACAAAGGTATAATTTACCAAATTGCTCTAAACTGTTAAAAGACAAGAACAAAAATGCTCTAAGTCAAATAAAAGAGAAGTTTTTCTTAAATCTGGAGAAACAAAACTTTTTTTAAAAAAAATTAGCAATGTTTCAAGTGAAAAATACCATAAAACATTATAATCATCTTCCTCAGTTCATTCAGTCCCATGTAATTAATTCTTGTTCATCTTGATCTTTTGTTAGTTTTATCAAGCCATTTGTTGTTTTTCACGAGCGTTCTGTAAATTTTTAGCCAGTTCAGTGGTATGATTTGAAAGTTATATTCAGAAATTATATTCTAGAGTACTTTTTGGATTCCCTTCCATGAACTTCTCTGAAGATGAAACATGTTTTCAGGAAGCTTTTGTAAAAGCAAATGAGTATAACTGTCTAAATGATAAAAGAGTTAAAAATGGCCATGGTTAAAGGTCTTGATGAGAGTCCATTACAGTGCAAGTGACAAGGAAATTTGGTTATTTCTGTGAATAAAACACTGAAGATAATAACTAGAATTATGACTGATAACATTATATCAGGACATCCAGATTTTAGGAATTTCATACAATTTAAAGAAATTTATATTAATAACATTTACTCATTATATATATATGTGTGTGTACATACACATATATATATATAAAATGTAACCTAAGAAGGTTTATCATCACTTATTTGACAATGCTTCCCATGTAATTTAACATACCAAATGAATCTAATTAGTTTAACCTTTCTTTTATAAGGAGAGAGAACGAATCTTTTCAGGTGTTCCAGGGGCTTCCGGAAAACCCCAAAGTTATTTCCAGGTCAGTAAGACTTTATTTAGAATTTGATTTGGGGAAGTTTGTCAGAGATATCAGAAGGTTTTAAAACACTTGGTCAAATTTGTTCATAGGTTACTGTGAAACAATACTTAGTTATCATTTAACCAAAGTGACAAAGACTTCATGGGCCAATACAGAAAGTTAAATAGTTGTAAAAAGCCTTATGTTTTTTAATATTGAAAAGACTCAGTTTACTTAAGTAATCAAAGAACTAATGAAGATAGCAAACACAGGAAATTATTTTGCATAAAACACAAAATCCTTATTTTGTTTGTTGTTTTTGTTTTTGTTTTAAGGCAGATTACTTTAAAAGGTAAAGAAAACCTTTAACAATCTCTTATCAGGAGCAGACCAATAATCCAGTCAAACTTTGTCCTTCTAGCAGATTAAAGAAAATTAAGTTACAGTTTTCCATATGTACCCTGTTGATATTAAAGCTTACTTTTAAAACCCTTATAACAAATTTATTAAATCTTATACAGTTTGATCACACATAGAATTCCTTTCAAGCCAATAAGCTTTTTTTTGGCTTAACCAAAGATGCAAGAGGCCTCTCACAGAGAGTATGCAGCCCTTCTAAGATCCAGAAATTTCACTCTCAGTTAGTTGAAGAAAGTGAAAGCCTTTTGTGGATACAGGTGGTAAGAATGGTGTAGTGAAAATGGTGTCTCTGGTCTCCCTTGAGAATATGAGACAACTCCAGTTACAAACTTGCTAATCTGTGACACTCGAATGGGATGTTTTTCAGCGCTAACAAAAAATGAAGGTTGAGACATCAAAGGCCCCTTATGACAAATTCCCCAGAGAACTGGCATCACTGGACAAAGAGAGTACTGTTTGTGACTTTGTGTCTCAGAACCCTAGTCTATTTAATTAGTCACCAAGGTGCACCCCAATAAGTGCACCCTCTGGATGGCAGAGACCAAAGAGAATATCCTCATTGGTCAAAAGGCCAAGCTCTCAGGATACAGAACAAGCTGGAAGGAAAAACCTCATCTGGTTTCTACATAGGGCACTCACAGGAAAGTTTGTCTAAACAGAATTCCATCTGGTGAGAGTGGTGTACTTGGGTCTGTGAAGCTGACTGGAACAGCAGCCTTATAGGGGGTATTCTTGCATTCTGTCCTATGGTTTTTCCTCCTTATGAAAAATGACACAGAAGACAAACACAAAGAAAATAGTGATCATCTCTGGGAGGAAAAGGATCAGTACTCATTACCAAATTTACCAGAGTTTGTGTCCAAGGAACAAGTTCCACAAATATTTTCTCTTGTTAATCTAAATTTTAAAAGAGAGAAGAAGAATTCTTAGCACTTTCCCTTCCATTGCATTCTGCAGGCAGAGATCCAGGAAGTTGATGAGGTAAGAACTCTTACCTTCTGCCAGCTTTTGTCAGAGGTTCAAGGAGCTCTCAGCTGCAGTAGCTCAAAGTGAGTGCGTGACTGGGGGTTGGGGAGTGGGTTCAGCCAGTATCCTATTGACTACACCAACTGTTGAGGAGGGTGAAAAATTTCCCCTACCCTTCCTGAGTTCTTTTGGCTGCTCTAATAATTAAATTGACACAAGAGAAAAAAATTTAATTTGCTTGAACAGAGGTCTTATATAACTAGGAGCCCTGAAGTGACCAAAGCAGACTATTTATATATCATTTTTAGACAAAGAAACAATTACTTGTGAAGATTTAACAAAACAAAAGAGCTTGTACTTAGGGTAGCAAACTAATAAAACAGTTACAGAGTTTACTTATACAGCTTTCTTAGCCTTGAATTCCCTAGCTCTGGCAACAAAGATGCTTTCTATCCTACTGGTATAGGGAGGATACCTTCACATAGGAGATTTATTTCTCACTTTCAGTGGGTCAGTCAGAGGGGAGTCAGAGTGGTTTTTTATGTCATTTTTACACCAGTTGTTTCTCAAGCAACTTTAATTCAAAATAATCAACGTGCCACTTCAGCAAGTTTTTTTTTTTAATGTACAGCCTGTAATCCTTTTTTTTTTTTTTAAGAAGATGTTGGGGGTAGGAGTTTATTAATTAATTTATTTTTGCTGTGTTGGGTCTTCGTTTCTGTGTGAGGGCTTTCTCTAGTTGCAGCAAGCGGAGGTCACTCTTCATCGTGGTGCACGGGCCTCTCACTATTCACAGCCTCTCTTGTTGCGGAGCACAGGCTCCAGATGCGCAGGCTCAGTAGTTGTGGCTCATGGGCCCAGTTGCTCCGCGGAGTGTGGGATCTTCCCAGACCAGGGCTCAAACTCGTGTCCCCTGCATTAGCAGGCAGATTCTCAACCACTGTGCCACCAGGGAAGCAACCCTCCCTGATCCCCAACACCCAGAAGCAACCACTTTCAACTCTTTGCTTTGTTTTTTCCTTGGCTTTATGACCTTTTTCCTAAATTTTATGCTAATTTCTCCTTTCTGGATTTTTTCAGTCATTATCTATTAATATTAACATATCCCATTTTGGAAGATGATAATTTTTCTTTAGTCCTCATACTTTCACCCCACCCCAACACATGAATTCTTTTTTGCTCCCCATCTGTCTAGTATAGTTATTTCTTAATTTGAGTCAGAGCAAAATTATTGCATTATTATGATGATGTAAATGCTATTCACAGCTATGCCCTATGGAATACAATGATTTCTCCCACGATTATTAGCATGATTATTTTTTCCCATTCACAACTGTGTTTTCTCTGGATTAAAACATTGTCCTTTAACTTAAAAAAATAAGTTTTCTATGCATTCTTAATTGAAACTTTCTGCCAATTGCTTAAATCTGTTGATGTGTTCAGGTATTCTGACATTGCATATCCCTGAAGCACTCCTTCCTGTAGCAGGCTAGCCTGTCCTAATCTGGAAAGGCTGTTCTTAGAGCCCTCACACAGCTGTGATCGTGGCATTGTTTGTAACCAGGGTTCTGCGATTCCCTCCATATCTTTCCCCTGTAAGGTGCCCGTCTCCAGGGTCTTATGGCTTCCTTCCTTTTCTTTGTTTTGGTTTATTCACTGACTTTAGTGAAGCACAGCTTCTAAGTGGCTGAGAGAGGGTGCAGGTGATGTAAAATTTTTGATACCCTGAATATTTGAAAATGTCCTTATTCTTCCCTCATGCTTAACTGATAGGTTGGCTGGATACAGACATCTATGTTGAGAAATATTTTCCTTCAGAATTTTTTATGGCATTGCTCTTATACATCTAGTGTACTGTTGAAAAAATGTGAAACTATTCAGAGTCTCAATATTTTTAAGTGACCATCCCCCTGCCTCCAGCCCAAGCTTGCCTCTGTCCCAGTGTTTTAAGATTTCATGATGATGTGACTTTGGTGTGGTTTATTTTCAGCCATTGCCTGGGTTTTCTGGATTTTCTTTCAGTCTGGGTACTTAGGTCATTCCATTCTGGAAAATTCACTTGAAATCTTTCTTAGATAATTTTCTCCCCTCATTTTCTCTGTTCTGCTTCTTGGGAACTCCTTTAAATAAAAGGAGTTGAACTTATGAACTTGTTCTCTAATTTTCTGATTATTTTCTCTCTTTTCCATTCTGCTTTCTGAGCAATTTTTCCAGTTTTATCTTCTAACACTTCTATTAAGTTTTTCAATTATGTCATTGTATTTTTAAAATTTCGAATGTCTTATATTTTGATGTATTGATTTTTTTTTTTTTTACAACAAGCTACACTTGTTTCAGAGAAACTATTTTTTCTTACCTCCACGAAGATATCAGTGATAATATACTTTTTCTCTGAGTATGTTCTATGGTTCTTCCAGTTTGCTTAAATTGTAACTCAGTTCTCTTTTTCGTGTGTTAAAAGATGTCTTAGACATCTGGTGATCCTTCATGTTTGCATATATTTGAGAGTGTGGCACACAGTGTGTGAGAGTGGAGACTGTTGACTCTACTGTCGAAAGATCTGTGTAGACCAGTGCTATCTAATATAACTTTATGCAATGAGCTCCCCCAACTTTCAAATTTTGATACTGTCATGTTTTTCCTCATTCATTGTCCTTGTGATTTGATGTCTTGAAAAAAAATTTTTTACCATGCTTTAATGGGGTTTCAGAAAAGTATAAAAATGAAATGAATATGTTCAGTCAGTCTTTATTCCACATGTTGTCTATCTGCACTGTACAATACCATAACCAATAGCCATACATGTCTGTTGATCACTTGAAATGTGGCTAGTGCAACTAAGGAAATGATGCTTTAATTTAATTAATCTAAGTTTTAATGTAAATCACTATAAGCGGCTAGTGGCTACTATATTGGACAATGCAGGTCTAGGCTTTTGCTTTTTTCTTTAGTGAGTTGGGTTGGATTCATTAAAGAAAGAGTTTTGAACTCCTTTCTGGAAGGCTTAGACCTGATTGCTAGCATTCTGAGAGCCAGGTAAAGAAAGAGGAGTAGGGGCAAGGATGAGTTGTTTCCAAAATGCCAACATTCACATATTTTTTAAAAATATTTATTTATTTAATTAATTTTGGGGGCTGCGTCAGGTCTTAGTTGTGGTATGAGGGATCTTTCATTGTGGTGTGGGCTCTTTATTGCAGCGTGCAGGTTTTCTCTCTCTAGTTATGGCACACAGGCTCCAGGACACATGGGCTCTATAGTTGTGGTGCATGGGGTCCAGAGTGCGTGGGCTCTGTAGTTTGTGGTACACAGGCTCTCTCGCTGAGGCGCATGAGCTCAGCAGTTGTGGTGCGTGGGCTTAGTTGCCCTGTGGCATGTGGGATCTTAGTTCCCCAACCAGGGATTGAATCCCCGTCCCCTGCATTGGAAGACAGATTCTTTACCACTGGACCACCAGGGAAGTCTAGGCATATTTAAAATTTTCTGTTTAGTATTGCAGTCCCTCAGCTCTCCTAGAGCCCTCTGTTTTAGCTTTTCCAAAAAATAAACTTCTGGGATTTTTTTGGGGGGTAAATAGGGAACTTGAGGCTCTGACTGCTTCTTATCTTTTGCTCTAGCTTCAACCCTACTTCCAGAGCCGCCCAGTGCCACAAATTCCCAAGACTTGCGTGTAATCAGTGCTTCTCAGCTTTTATACCATCACCTTGGGAACCAGTACTCTTGGATCTGGTACATCAGTTACCTTTCATTAATCTTCCCAACTTTCAAATTTTTGTTTGTTTTGTTGTTGTTGTTTGGTTGGGTTTTTTTGGCTGCGCCACATGGCTTGTGAGATCTCAGTTCCCCAACCAGGGATTGAACCCCGGGCCATGGCAGTGAAAACCCAGAATCCTAACCACAAGGCCACCAGGGATCTCCCCCAACTTTCAAATTTTGATGTTGTCATGTTTTTCCTCATTCATTGTCCTTGTGATTTGATGTCTGGAAAAAAAAATTCTTTACCATGTTTTAATGGGGTTTCAGAAAATTATAAAAAACAAATGAATATGTCCAGTTAGTCATCTTTACTCCACAGTTGGTTTATTTCATATATGGGTTGTCTTGGTCTGTTCAGGCTGCTATAACCAAAATACCATAGACTGAGTGGATTAAACCACCAACATTTATTTCTCATAGTTATGGAGGCTGGGAAGTCCAAGATCAAAGTGCTGGCAGATTTGGTGTTTGGTGAGGACACTAATCCCATTTATAAGAGCTCCATCCTCATGACTTAACTGCTTCTCAAAGGCCCCTCCTCCCATACCATCACATTGGGGGTTAGGATTTCAACATATGAATTTTGGGGAGGCACATTCAGTTCATACCATGGGTCTATATTTATTATCTTTCCAGTGTAATCACTAAACTACTCTTTAAGTTGATCTTTAAAATGATTTTTTACAGTGCCATCCAACTGTTATAATTTAGAATTCCTACCTCAAGGAATGATTTCAAATGTGTGTAAATTTTTGCCTCCTTTTTTTTTAAAACCAACTCCATCAGCTGACTTCAATAAGCATTTTAAACTTCCACTATTAAGACTGCATCAGGATAATTGAATAGGTTTCCCATAACAGGAGAGACTTTGTATAGGTTGAAATAGAAGGCAACTCCTTTTATTTCTGTGGAATAATTTTTGGAGAAAATGTCATTTATATTCAAGTTCATATTGTATTTAGGGAAATCTATACACAGTATTAAGCATGGGTGTAACTTAAACATGTAATCAATGCTATTGTGTTTTCTCTCCTCTTCTCCCATTAGGGGGGTGATCAATCATAAATATTGGATTTTTCCTGGGGGTGCCAATTCAAATTACTATGACTTACAGAAAATAAAGTGCCGTTCATTGTTCATCTATGTTTATGAAATTGGGCGTACATCCACTTTAAAGAAATATATGACAAGGGAGATCAGAGTCATGGGTAAAATAAGCCATTTAATTTTATAAAGTAATACATTTTAAACCTGTATTTCAGTTTGGACTTTTTATAGAGTTAGATGACTTATTTCTGCTCCTAATTTCCTAACTATAAGCTGACTTTTCTTGAAGAATAAAGGTGGTTTCTCGTCTCCTAACCACCACAGGTGAACCCAGTCAAGGTCCATGCTTAGGACTTCCAAAGGGCTCCAATGCTCTTTGAGAATGCTACCTTGGGGAATAAGCAGCCACAGCTGGCTTTTCCTCTCCTGTCCTTGAGTGCTAAAATGAGCCTCTTCTCAGTGGATCACTCTTCTGTTTTTGTTAAATCTACAGTTTCACCTCTGTGTTAATCTTAGTGGTTGGCAAAGCCCACTTGGGTTTGTTTTTCTGTTCAGGTGGTTGAAGTTATTGTTCTACCTGTGGTGTTCTTCCTTTTCCCTGACCTCCTACTTTGCAAGAATTTGCACTACACCATTTGCAGACAGTCCCTAACTTGGGATGATTTCAACTTATGATTTTTTGACTTTAAGGTAGTGTGAAAGCTATACTCGTTCAGCATACACTATACTTCAAATTTTGAATTTTGATCTTTTCCTGGGCTAGCAATAAGCAGCACAATACTCTCTCATAATGCTGGGCAGCTGCAGCGAGCCTCAGCTCCCAGTCAGCCACGTGATCACAAGGGTAAACAACTGATACACAGAGAACAACTTAGGAACCATACAACCATTCTGTTTTTTACTTTCAGTACAGTATTCAATAAATCACATGAGATACTCAACACTGCATTATAAAATAGGTTTTGTGTTAGATGATTTTGCCCAACTGTTGGCTAATATAAGTGTTCTGAAGACGTTTAAATTAGGCTAGGCTAAGCTCTGATGTTCAGTAGCTTAGGTGTATTAAATGAATTTTTGACTTAATGATATTTTCAATTTATGAAGGGTTTATTGGGACTTAGCCCTATCATAAGTTGAGGAAGATCTATAGTGTCTAATTCTACAGTGTTGTTTTGCTGCTGCTTCTAAGATAGCCCTTACACTCCTTCTGGCCCTACTGTCCTCCCCATCTAACTAGGCTGTGATGGTTCAAAAGACAAAAGTCATTCCTGGTGTGTCTTTGTATCCTCCACAGTGCTACACACGTAGCAGCACGCAGATTAGGCCTTCTCAGCGGGAGAGACAGAACTGTGACATGTGCTGCCAGTTACCTTGTACATCCTCTGTTCCAAGTACAGTGTAGGCACGTTACATATTATTTCTCATCCTTACACAGATCCTGTAAAGGAACTGATAATTTTACCTCATTTCTCAGTTGACTCCGACACTCAGAAAAGGTAAGTAACATGCATAGCTAGTAAGCATCAGAGTTAGGGTTTGAACCCAGGTTGAAGCCAGGATTTGAACCCATGTTCTTCCTACTACTGTATACCAACTTGCCTCTTTCTCAGAGCTCCCATAGATTCCAAATAATCACATTATAGCAGTATTACTTTGCTTGCATCTAGTTTTGTAATTTGGACTACTAACCTCCATGAATTCAAGTCCTATCTTGTTGACTTTCAATGTTAGCTCTGCTCTTCTGAGAATTAGGTGACCAACTTTCTGAGCAAAACTCCTTGTCTCTTTAGGGCCCTTGGAGCCCTATGAGAACCCCAGAGCATCAAAATATCATCAGTGAACATCCTGGTTCTGAAACCCAGGACCTACCCTGAGTCTAATAGCGCCAGGGCCATCATAGTGATGTAGGGCCTATTACTTGTCCCTTCATTTCCTTCTCTGCATTTCATCACTCCCACATTTTTAAAACAACACTTCCTATATGACATAATAATGGGCAAGCACTCTATGAGCTTTCAAGTGACAAGTAAGTGCCAGGAATATTTTATTTGCCTTGGAAAGATATAAATTCCTGGGTCTATTCAGATTCCAGTGGCTTTCAGAGAAACAGAGCACGCTGCTCTCCTTAAGAAAGGCCACCAATGGGAGTGATTTCTGGTGATGCAATGCTGATATTTTAGTACCATCCTGGAGAAGGGAAGAGGTGGGGTTTCTCTGGAGCCAGATGAACTCATAATTAGTTCTCACCCAGGCTGCTTAAGCAATTATGGTGAAACCAAATCACATTACTTTTTTTCTCCTGCTCTTGATAAAAGCCTCAGCCCTGCTCCTTCTGCCCCATAGGGCACTTGGCTGGCCATTATTTCTAACATCACGGACACTATTCTTCCCTGTTGTTTCCAGGCTACAACTGTCACTGTGTAAAATAAGAAGTGTGGGGGAAATAATGCACACCTCTTGGTCTCACTACTTCAGAGGCACCTAGCAACCCTGTCTCCAGGCAGGCAGCACGCATCTCCCTGGTAGTTTACTGCCCACTCACAGCAGAGGCGGCATGCTCTCTGCAAATAGCCTACCTCTTTGCCAGTGCCAGCTTGGTGGTGGGGTGGTGGTGTCATTTGGTGTCCTTGGGGACGTTTGGTTCTTGTTCCGGGAAGCCTAGGGCAAAGCAATGACTATTTCCCCAAAGCTGTTTGTGGAATCAGAAATTAGGTCAAGCAGTTCTGTACTTGGGGTTGCACAGTCTAAAATCAAAAGCAATGGTTTTCAACCTTAGTTTTTTCCAGTCTTTGACACATTTGACAGGTAAACCTTCCAGAATGTTCATGACATTCTTTTCAAAAGGATGTTTCCCAAGTATATTTATGCAATGAGCAACCCTCCTGGACATTTTGTCCATCCACCACTGGCCCAACAATACTAGGCACACCAGCCATCAGTTTTCTCGATATCCATTCTCTGCCTCCAAAATCTCAGTTGGGATGAAGAGAGCCCTGCACTGGCTTACCAACCAGCCACATGGACTTTTCCATTTCAGGACATTATGATAAGATGTTGAGACTTATGATTTGCTTTCTGTACTTCAGGGAGTTTTTAAAGGTGCTTTGTTTCTTTACTTCTTATATTTGATCTGCATTTTAACCCTCCCCCAGAGTAAAAGCCTTGGAGAGTGAAAGTTGCATCTCTTTAGGAGGGAAACCAAGCTTTTACGGTGGTGACCGATCATGTCAGGCTTCTAGGCATGTAAAGCTTGACTTGGGAAACTGCAAGTGCTGCTGGGTAGAGGAGTGATTCCAAGATATCGGGAAGGGAATAAGTTTTAATCTCCAAGAGTTATTTCCTCACTCACTCACCAAACAATTATTGAATTCCTACCATTAGTGCCAGTCCCTCTGCTAGGAGAAAGGGAGACAAATACGATTGAAATGTCTTATTTACAAGCTCATAGTCTGGGGGATATTTTACTGAAAACGACAGTTAGGAACAGTGTCAGATTTGTTGTAATAAAAGTACTTGCAAGTTGATTTGGGATCTCAGATGGGGATAGGAGGGCTCTCTAGGGAGATGGGGGTGGGAGGGAGATAAGTTTATATCATTTAATTTTTAATAATAACTATGTTTAATAACTGGCTTACAACATCCCTGAAAATCTAACACTCAGCTCTCATGAGCTGGTGTGAACTGGCTCCAGCACATTGTGAGATAAAGGTGAAACTGGGAAGTATAGATATACCTTATAGCCATGGTAAGGAGTTTGGATTCTCCCCACAAGGCATGATAATTTGAAATATTAATTAGTGTTTTTGTTTCTCTTGTTTATTTTTTAAAAAATGTTTATTTATTTGGATGTGCTGGGTCTTTTTTTTTTTTTTTTTTTTTTTTAGTTGTGGCATGCAGAATCTTTTAATTATGGCATGCCAGCTCTTAGTTGCGGCATGCGGGATCTAGTTCACTGACCAGGTCTCAAACCCCAGGCCCCCTGCATTGGGGGTGCAGAGTCCTAACTGCTGGACCACTGGGGAATTCCCTTGTTTTGTGTATTTTTACCTTCGTCCACCAAAGAAGGTGCCTAACTTTTATGTTTCCTTCTCTCAGAGACTTTTGAATTGCTGGGCAGAAACCAAATATTTCTAAAGACCTAAGCTTGGCATTACCAGCTTTCATAGGATCACCTGGATGCAGTCAAGGTGAATGAAGATCAGAGTTGAGCATTATAATCTAAGACCGGAGGGCTCATTCTTGAATATTCTGTGTGAGATCCCTGTATGTTTCAAAAGATCTTTGGTGGAAGGAAGGAACCCAATAAAAAGACTGAATTTGAATTTCTCACTGACTGAGTAGGAGAGGGCTCAGCATAATGTAACTATTTTAGAGAAGTTAAGAGAAAGCATGTTTCTTGCACTCCAATGTTGTAGAGTTAAACTGATAGCCATTATAGCTGTAGATCATACATGTTTTTTAACCAGAAATATAACCCTACTGTATCTAAATTTTAGAAAATAATTATTACCCATGTAGAGGAGGAGTTGGAAAGGGGAGAACCTGATTGAAAAATGAGACCGGTTAGGTGAGATTATCTGCCATGATAAGGAGAGTAATCAGAGTAGTCTCTGGAAAGGCTCCACAACATTTCAGAGGATAAATCACAAAAGGTGTGCATACAGGTTGAAGGATTTAAAATATGAGCTGTTAATGGCTCAGCGGCAAATGCAACCCTATGCCTATGTTGGTTACCACTGTCTTCTGCATGCCTAGCACAGTGCCTCATACTTAGCAGGTACTTAATAAATACTTGAAGGAATGAAAGGGCAGTAAATGAATAAGTCCAGTGAACAAGCAAGTACGTATGTTTCCACTACATTAAAAATGAGTCTGGTCAAAGAATAACAAGGCAAGACACAGACTGGGAGAAAATCTTTGCAAAAGACACATCTGATAAAGGACTATTATTCAAAATACACAAAGAACTTTTAAAAACCAACAGTAAGAAAACTAACAACTTGATTTAAAAATTGGCAAAAGACCCGAAAGATACCTCACCAAAGAAGATATACAAATAGTAAATAAAACATATGAAAAGATGTTCTATTTTACATGTCATTAGGGAAATGTAAATTAAAACAATGATGTAAATTAAAATGTAAATTAAAACAAATGTAAATTAAAACAAACATATAATGACATGTATTCACCACACAGTTATTGGAGTGGCCAAAATCCAGAGCACTGACAACACTAAACACTGGCAGGGATGTAGAGCAACAGGAACTCTCATTCATTACTGGTGGGAATGCAAAATGATACAGCCACTTTGGAAGACAGTTGGCAGTCAAGATAAAACTAAACATTCCATTTAGTTTTATAAGATAAAACTAAACATTCCATTAGCGTGTGATCTAGCAATCATACTTCTTAGTATTTATCCAAAGGAGTTGAAAATTTTGTCCACATAAACACCTGCACACAAATGTTTATAGCAACTTTATTTATAATTGCTAAAATGTGGGAGCAACCAAGATGTCCTTTAGTAGGTGAATGGATAAACAAACTATGGTACATCCAGACAAAGGAATATTATTCAGCACTAAAATGAAATGAGCTATTAAGCCATGAAAAAACATGGAGAAACGTAAATGCATATTACTAAGTGAAAGAAGCCAAACTAAGAAGGCCACATACTGTGTGATTTCACACTGTGATATTCTGAAAAAGACAAACCTATGGAGACAATAAAAAGATCAGTGGTTGCCAGGGGTTGGGGGTGGGAGAGAAGCATGAACAGGTGGAACACAGAAGACTTTTAGGTCATTGTAACTATTCTGTATTGATACTATCATGGTGAATACATGTCATTATATGTTTGTCAAAACCCATAGAATGTACAGAACCAAGAGTAAAACCTAGTGTCAAGCTATGGACTTTGCATGATAATGATATGTCAGTGTAGGCTCACCAATTGTAGCAAATCTACCACTGTGGTGGGAGATGTTGATAGTGGGGGAAACTGTGTCTGTATTGAGAACAGAGTGTAATGGGAAATCTCAGTACGTTCCATTAAATTTTGCTATGAACAAAAACTCTAAAATATAAAATATTCTTAAAAGGGAAAAAAAAAGCATCTGGGAATTAATCTGAGGACTCATGACTCAGTACCTAAATGGTGGTTATGGAAACCAGAGCATTTCTATGTTGCCTGAAGATGATATTCTGACCAGTAGACTGCACTTGCATAAAGATCAATGACCCCATCAATGAAAACAAATGCCAGTGTGGCAGGGGAAATTCAGGTATACAGATTATTATGAGCTATGTGTTAAAGAATGGAGTGTGAGAATTTGAACCAACTTAACCCAGTTTACTGTTGCACAAATGTCAGGTAATTTTAGACTCCATAAGAACTCTCCAGGAGTTAGAGGGGATGTCAGCTCTATATTTTCATCTTACCACCTTTCTACCAGGCAGTTGTAGCAAAAGCACATTTCAGACCATATTATTCTAAGTAAACAAATATTGGGTAGCAAGCAAGCACAAAGCAATCATGCAGTCTCTGTTTACTTCTAATATTTTCGGTTTCAGCCCTGACACATTAATCAGGACCTTCATGAAAGGCTCTCTCCAAGATGAAGACAGGTGCGTTCTGATGGAGAGAGGGTCAGGCCTTTTAGTCAGATCAGATAACAAGATCGTCTACTGATGGGAGGGGCACAGGGCCATACCAACTATCCCCCTGGTATGAACTACTGGTCCAGACAGGTATTCATACTTTGTTCCTGCAAAGGTTGAGATGCACAACTTCTAACAATCGCATAACTTAAACTCCACTAATTTCACCAATTAGAAATTCCTTCTTACACACTAAATAATAAAACTTTTGGTGTTGATTTTGACAAAAATACTTTTGAATGCCACCTGGCCAATTCTTAGGATGCTAATTATATTAGACCACTTCATATGCTCATTGATCCATAGGGTGTAGATTAAATTGTGCACACAGAGTTCCAAATGTTTACACACTGTGGTATTGTAAAGCAAATTGCAACAGACAATAAAACTGAAAGAAACATCAAGAAAAAGATTTTTAAAAAGATCCATCAGAATTAAACTGTTCCTCTGCTTTGCCTTGTACTAGTAACTATGACATATAATTGCACATGTTACCAATTATTGTGCTGGAGAGAGTGGGTGTATATGGGGCTTTATAAAATTTAAATGAAAACAGTTTAAAGCAGTTTACTGACTTGGTTGATGTAGTATCATAGCTCCTTTCTGAGATTCCCCATTAGCAAATATTTCCCATCAACAAAACCCTCTATGTAAGGCTTTATTTGGTATGTTTTTTTCTTTTTTTTCTTGGTAACAAGAAGAGCCATGAGTACTATGGATGAGCAGAAAAATATCCCAGAGAGAGGTTGTCATAGGAACTGCCCAGGAGAAGTTATGCACAGGATAAATGCACCATCCAAAGAAGAGAGGAAAGAAGTGATCTTGAACCTACCCTTTCCATCAGTTTTGGGAGTAAAGCTCTCACGAATCTCATGTAAATTGTCCTCAGTGATAGCAGGGGTAGGTGGGATACTAGGAGACAGGGGGCTGATGATATATACGTCACAGGATTTTTGTAGAAGATTAAAAATAGATAAAATAGGCGTGAGCATGGGCACCTTACTCTTGTTTTCCCTTCCTCATGCTGCAGCATGAGCTCCAATAAAGCTTTGCCTGAAATTCTCATCTGGCCTCTTGTCAATTTCTATTGATTAAAGAGTCCAAGGGACTGGGTCAGTATCAATTACATGGGTTACTTGGTCCTGCTGGGTCCAAGCTTGTGAGCTTCTTTCCAATCAAAGTTACCCTCATGGGCATGATGTGGGTAATCCATGAAGTTCTGTTATCCTGGTCCAAGAGATTGAATGGGAATTCTCTAACTTAATTTTTTTTTTAATACAAGAATATAATTTTTAAAACCTGTTTGCTTTGAAGTAATTGTAGATTCATAGGAAATTGCAAAGATAGTACAGAAAAGTCCCCTATACATTTCACCCAGTGTCTGTAAATGGTTGCATCTTAAATAAATACAGTACATTATCCAAACAAAGAAATTAACAATGGTACAACATGTGTATACATCTATGTAATTGTTTTTGAATTTTATTTTATTTATTTTTTTATACAGCAGGTTCTTATCAGTTATCCATTTTACACACATCACTGTATACATGTCAATCCCACTCTCCCAATTCATCACACCACCACCCGCCACCCCCCCGCCGTTTTCCCCCCTTGGTGTCTGTACGTTTGTTCGCTACATCTGTGTCTCAATTTTTGCCCTGCAAACCAGTTCATCTGGACCATTTTTCTAGGTTCCACATATATGTGTTAATGTACAATATTTGTTTTTCTCTTTCTGACTTACTTCACTCTCTATGACAGTCTCTAGATTCATCTACATCTCTACAAATGACCCAGTTTCGTTTCTTTTTATGGCTGAGTAATATTCCATTGTATATATGTACCATATCTTCTTTATCCATTCATCTGTCGATGGGCATTTCGGTTGCTTCCATGACCTGGCTATTGTAAATAGTGCTGCAATGAACATTGGGGGTGCATGTGTCTTTTTGAATTATGGTTCTCTCAGGGTATATGCCCAGTAGTGGGATTGCTGGGTCATATGGTAGTTCTATTTTTAGTTTTTTAAGGAACCTCCATACTGTTCTCCATAGTGGCTGTATCAATTTACATTCACACCTACAGTGTGAGAGGGTTCCCTTTTCTCCACACCCTCTCCAGCATTTGTTGTTTGTAGATTTTCTGATGATGCCCATTCTAACTGGTGTGAGGTGATACCTCATTGTAGTTTTGATTTGCATTTCTCTGATAATTAGTGATGTTGAGCAGCTTTTCATGTGCTTCTTGGCCATCTGTATGTCTTCTTTGGAGAAATGTCTATTTAGGTCTTCTGCCCATTTTTGGATTGGGTTCTTTGTTTTTTTAATATTGAGCTGCATGAGCTGTTTATATATTTTGGAGATTAATCCTTTGTCCATTGATTTGTTTGCAAATATTTTCTCCCATTCTGAGGGTTGTCTTTTCGTCTTGTTTGTAGTTTCCTTTGCTGTGCAAAAGCTTTTAAGTTTCATTAGGTCCCATTTGTTTATTTTTGTTTTTATTTCCATTACTCTAGGAGGTGGGTCAAAAAAGATCTTGCTGTGATTTATGTCAAAGAGTGTTCTTCCTATGTTTTCTTCTAAGAGTTTTATAGTGTCCAGTCTTAAATTTAGGTCTCGAATCCATTTTGAGTTTATTTTTCTGTATGGTGTTAAGGTGTGTCCTAATTTCATTCTTTTACATGTAGCTGTCCAGTTTTCCCAGCACTACTTGAAGAGACTGTCTTTTTCCATTGTATATCCTTGCCTCCTTTGTCATAGATTAGTTGACCATAGGTGCGTGGGTTTATCTCTGGGCTTTCTATCTTGTTCCATTGATCTATGTTTCTGTTTTTGTGCCAGTGCCATATTGTCTTGATTACTGTAGCTTTGTAGTATAGTCTGAAGTCAGGGAGTCTGATTCCTCTCACTCCTTTTTTTTCCCTCAAGACTGCTTTGGCTATTTGGGGTCCTTTGTGTCTCCATACAAATTTTAAGATTTTTTGTTCTAGTTCCGTAAAAAAAGCCATTGGTAATTTGATAGGGATTGCATTGAATCTATAGATTGCTTTGGGTAGTATAGTCATTTTCACAGTATTCATTCTTCCAATCCAAGAACATGGTATATCTCTCCATCTGCTGCTATCATCTTTAATTTCTTTCATCAGTGTCTTATAGTTTTCTGCATACAGGTCTTTTGTCTCCCTAGGTAGGTATATTCCTAGGTATTTTATTCTTTTTGTTGCAATGGTAAATGGGAGTGTTTCCTTAATTTCTCTTTCAGATTTTTCATCATTAGTGTATAGGAATGCAAGAGATTTCTGTGCATTAATTTTGTATCCTGCAACTTTACCAAATTCATTGATTAGCTCTAGTAGTTTTCTGGTGGCATTTTTGGGATTCTCTATGTATAGTATTATGTCATCTGCAAACAGTGACAGTTTTACTTCTTCTTTTCCAATTTGTATTACTTTTCTTTCTTTTCTTCTCTGATTGTCATGGCTAGGACTTCCAAAACTACGTTGAATAATAGTGGTGACAGTGGACACCCTTTTCTTGTTCCTGATATTAGAGGAAATGCTTTCAGTTTTTCACCATTGAGAATGATGTTTACTGTGAGTTTGTTGTATATGGCCTTTATTATGATGAGGTAGGTTCCCTCTATGCCCACTTTCTGGAGAGTTTTTGTCATAAATTGGTGTTGAATTTTGTCAAAAGCCTTTTCTGCATCTATTGAGATGATCATATGGTTTTTATTCTTCAATTTGTTAATATGGTGTATCACATTGATTGATTTGTGTATATTGAAGAATCCTTGCATCCCTGGGATAAATCCCACTTGATCATGGTGTATGATCCTTTTAATATGTGGTGGATTCTGTTTGCTAGTATTTTGTTGAGGATTTTTGCATCTATGTTCATCAGTGATATTGGCCTGTAGTTTTCTTTCTTTGTGACATCCTTTTCTGGTTTTGGTATCAAGGTGATGGTGGCCTCCTAGAATGAGTTTGGGAGTGCTCCTTCCTCTGCAATTTTTTGGAAGAGTTTGAGAAGGATGGGTGTTAGCTCTTCTCTAAATGTTTGATAGAATTCACCTGTGAAGCCATCTGGTCCCAGACTTTTGTTTGTTGGAAGATTTTTAATCACAGTTTCAATTTCATTACTTGTGATTTGTCTGTTCATATTTTCTATTTCTTCCTGGTTCAGTCTTGGAAGATTAACCTTTCTAAGAATTTGTCCATTTCTTCCAGGTTGTCCATTTTATTGGCATAGAGTTGCTTGTAGTAGTCTGTTAGGATGCTTTGTATTTCTGCGGTGTCTGTTGTAACTTTTCCTTTTTCATTTCTAATTTTATTGATTTGCGTCCTCTCCCTCTTTTTCTTGATGAGTCTGGCTAATGGTTTATCAATTTTGTTTGTCTTCTCGAAGAACAAACTTTTAGTTTTATTGATCTTTGCTATTATTTTCTTTGTTTCTATTTCATTTATTTATGCTCTGATCTTTATGATTTATTTCCTTCTGCTAACTTTGAGTTTTGTTTATTCTTCTTTCTCTAGTTCCTTTAGGTGTAAGTTTAGATTATTTGAGATTTTTCTTGTTTCTTGAGATAGGCTTGTATTGCTATAAACTTCCCTCTTAGGACTGCTTTTCCTGCATCCCATAGGTTTTGGATCATCGTGTTTTCATTTTCATTTGTCTCTCGGTATTTTTTGATTTCCTCTTTGATTTCTTCAGTGATCTCATGGTTATTTAGTAACGTACTGTTTGGCCTCCATGTGTTTGTGTTTTCTATGTTTTTTTCCCTGTAATTGATTTCTAATCTCATAGCATTATGCTCAGAAAAGATGCTTGATATGATTTCAATTTCCTTAAATTTGCTGAGGCTTGATTTGTGACCCAAGATGTGATCTATCCTGGAGGATGCTTCGTGCGCACTTAAGAAGAAAGTGTAATCTGCTGTTTTTGGATGGAATGTCCTATAAATATCAATTACAGCTATCTGGTCTATTGTGTCATTTAAAGCATATGTTTCCTTATTAATTTTCTGTTTGGATGATCTGTCCATGGGTGTAAATGATTTGTTAAAGTCCCCCACTATTATTGTGTTACTGTCAATTTCTTCTTTTATAACTATTAGCATTGGCCTTATGTATTGAGGTGCTCCTATGTTGGGTGCATATATATTTATAATTGTTATATCTTCTTCTTGGATTGATCTCTTGAACATTATGTAGTGTCCTTCCTTGTCTCTTGTAACATTCTTTATTTTAAAGCCTATTTTATCTGATATGAGTATTGCTACTCCAGCTTTCTTTTGATTTCCATTTGCATGGAATATCTTTTCCCATCCCCTCACTTTCAGTCTGTATGTGTCCATAGGTCTGAAGTGGGTCTCTTGTAGACAGCATATATATGGGTCTTGTTTTTGTATCCATTCAGCGAGCCTGTGTCTTTTGGTTGGAACATTTAATCCATTCACGTTTAAGGTAATTATCAATTTGTATGTTCCTATGACCATTTTCTTAATTGTTTTGGGTTTGTTTTTGTAGGTTCTTTTCTTCTGTTATGTTTCCCACTTAGAGAAGTTCCTTTAGCATTTGTTGTAGAGCTGGTTTTGTGGTGCTGAATTCTCTTAGCTTTTGCTTGTCTGTAAAGCTTTTGATTTCTCCATTGAATCTGAATAAGAACCTTGCTGGGTAGAGTAATATTGCTTGTAGGTTCTTCCCTTTCATCACTTTAAATGTATCATGCCACTCCCTTCTGGCTTGTAGAGTTTCTGCTGAGAAATCAGCTGTTAACCTTATGAGAGTTCCCTTGTATATTATTTGTCATTTTTCCCTTGCTGCTTTCAATAATTTTTCTTTGTCTTTAATTTTTGCCAATTTGATTACTATGTGTCTCAGCGTATTCCTCCTTGGGTTTATTCTGTAGGGTCTGTCTGCACTTCCTGGACTTGGGTGGCTATTTCCTTTCCCATGTTAGGGAAGTTTTCGACTATAATCTCTTCAAATATTTTCTTGGGTCCTTTCTCTCTCTGTTCTCCTTCTGGGACCCCTATAATGTGAATGTTGCTGCGTTTAATGTAGTTCCAAAGGTCTCTTAGGCTGTCTTCATTTCTTTTCATTCTTTTTTCTTTATTCTGTTCTGCAACAGTGCATTCCACCATTCTGTCTTCCAGGTCACTTATCCGTCCTTCTGCCTCAGTTATTCTGCTATTGATCCCTTTGAGTGTATTTTTCATTTCAGTTATTGTATTGTTCATCTCTGTTTGTTTGTTCTTTAATTCTTCTAGTTCTTTGTTAAACATTTCTTGCATCTTCTTGATCTTTGCCTCCATTATTTTTCTGAGGTCCTGGATCATCTTCACTATCATTATTCTGAATTCTTTTTCTGGAAGGTTGCCTATCTCCACTTCATTTAGTTGTTTTTCTGGGGTTTTATCTTGTTCCTTCATCTGGTACATAGCCCTCTGCCTTTTCATCTTGTCTATCTTTCTGTAAATGTGTTTTTTGTTCCACAGGCTGCAGGATTGTAGTTCTTCTTGCTTCTGCCCTCCTGTCTTCTTGCTTCTTCTTCTGCTGTCTGCCCTCTGGTGGATGAGGCTTTGTAAGAGGCTTGTGCAAGTTTCCTGATGGGAGGGACTGGTGGTGGGTAGAGCTGGGTGTTGCTCTTTTGGGCAGAGCTCAGTAAAACTTTAATCTGCTTGTCTGCTGATGGGTGGGGCTGGGTTCCCTCCCTGTTGGTTTTTTGGTCTCAGTCAACCTAACACTGAAGCCTACCCGGGCGCTTTGGTGGAGCTAATGGTGGTCTCTGGGAGGGCTCATGCCAAGGAGTACTTCCCAGAACTTCTGCTGCCAATGTCCTTGTCCTCACAGTGAGACACAGCCATCCCCTGCCTCTGCAGGAGACCCTCCAACACTAGCAGGTATGTCTGGTTTGGTCTCCTATGGGGTCACTGCTCCTTCCCCTGGGTCCCAAAGTGCACACTACTTTGTGTGTGCCCTCCAAGAGTGGAGTCTCTGTTTCCCTGAGGCCTGTCGAAGTCCTGCAGTCAAATCCTGCTAGCCTTCAAATTCTGATTCTCTAGGAATTCCTCCTCCTGTTGCTGGACCCTCAGGCTGGGAAGCCTGATGTGGGGCTCAGAACCTTCACTCCAGTGGGTGGACTTCTGTGGTATAAGTGTTCTCCAGTTTGTGAGTCACCCACCCAGCAGTTATTGGATTTGATTTTATTGTGATTGTGCCCCTCCTACCATCTCATTGTGGCTTCTCCTTTGTCTTTGGATGTGGGGTATCTTTTCTGGTGAGTTCCACTCCATCTATGTAATTTTTTGGTTTAAAATTTATGTAAAATATACATAACATACTATTTATCATCTTAACCATTTTTAGGTATACAGTTCAGTAGTGTTAAATACATTCATATTGTTGTGCAACTAATCTCCAAAACTATTTCATCTTGCAAAACTGAAATTCTGTACCCATTAAACACTAACTCCTCATTCCTATCTCCTCTTAGCCCCTGGCAACCATCCTTGTACTTTCTGTTTCTATGAATTTTATAGGTGACATGCAGGTAGAATCATACAGTATTTGTCTTTTTTGTGACTGTTTTTAATCCACTTAGCATAATGTCCCCAACATTCATCCATGTTGTAGCATATATAGAGTTTATTTCCTTTGTAAGTCTGAATAATATTCCATTGTATGTATATCCTCCATTTTGTTTAATCTGTTCATCTGCTGATGAACACTTGGGTTGCTTCCACCTTTTGGTTATTGTGAATAATGCTGCTATGAACATGAGTGTTCAAATGCCTCTTTGAGACCCTGATTTTAATTATTTTGGGTATTTTAAGGACTTAATTGTGTCCCCCCCAAAGGAAAAAAATAAAATAAAAAGATAAAATATGTAAAACATCTAGTGTATATAGTCCCTGACAATATTAATGCTAAATAATAATAATTTTTACTATCTCATGTATTCCTAACTAGAGCCGTCTGAGGAAGACACAGTCAAATTTTTCAGATGAGAAAATGAGGTACAGAGAAGTCGAATTGTTCAAGGTCACATGGTACCTGGTGCAGCTGGGACTCAAATGCAAGGTTGTCTGACTCTAAGGCCCTTAATGTCTCTGCTGGACTGAACTAGTAGGCAGTTAATACCTGGTAGTAATTATAAAAATGATTCTTTGGTGGTGGAATAGTAGTGGGAGTTTCAATTGCCATGAGATACACATGGTTAAAGGTCACAGCATTGCTTGATTTTGTTTTTTCATTGGGTTTATTTTTCCACATCCTACAGGATGACAACCACTTTGTTTCATTCTCCTCTCCTTACTCCCCAGTACAGAGATCTAGGTTGCCCCAACCAATCCATGCCCTCCTACAGAGCTTTAAGAAAACCAGGAATCTCCTCTCTCTCTCCCTCCCCCCCGACTTTATTCAGGGGGACTATCACAAAATGTATAGGAACCATTACAATGGGGTTTTGTAGTAAGGGGAGAGAGATTTGGCTTGACTCCGAATGTAAGTAAAAATGGGAATTTGTAGCCAAGAAGCAGGGTGGGGAATCAGTGGGTAGAAATTTATCAAGAAGAAACATCATACTTAAGGGAGGATTCTAAACTGACCTATCAGGATTCTTGCTGAAGGCAAGCCAGGGTGATTAGTTATCACCTGGAAAGTAGATGATGAAGACCTCAAACAGATACTGCAGGTGATCAGATGTTGAGGATGGGGGATTCTAGTTAAACTGATGTAGCAGGATTCTTGCTAGAACTGTACTCTACAAGGAAGGACATAGAAGCCCAAGGTCAGGCCTAGTGGAAAAGAAAACTCAGAAGAGACTGACCGGGGAGTGGGCATGGTGGCAGAGTAGGAAGACTCTGAGCTCACCTCCTCCCATGGACATTCCAAAATTACAACTATTGATATATACAGAGCAACTATTGATGAGAATGACCTGAAGACTAGCAGAAAAGATCATCTGCAATTAAAGATATAAAGAAGGAACCACAACAAGATGGGGAGGAGGGGCAGAGGCGTGGTATAGCCAGGACCCCCACCCCCAGGTGAGCGACCTATTAGCAGGAGGATAACTGTAATTGCAGAGGTTCTCCCCAAGGAGCAAGGGGTCTGAGACCCACATCGGGGTCCTCAGTCCAGAGGTCCTGCACTGGGAAGATGAGCCCCCAGAACATTTGACTTTGAAGGCCGGTGGGGCTTACTTTCAGGAGATCCACAGGGCTGTGGAAAATAGAGACTCCACTCATAAAGGGCACAGACAAAATCTCACATACTCCAAGAGCCAGGGTAGAAGCAGAAGTCTGAAAGCAACGTGAGTCAGACTCACTTTCTGATCTTGGAGAGCCTCCTGGAGAAGAGGGGGCGGCAATTTGGACGCCCTCTGGGGACATAGGTGCTGGCAGCAGGATTTGGGGGGCTTGTTCTACCACGAGGACACTGGTGCTGGCAAACACCATTTTGGAATTCTCCCTCTAGCTTATTAGTGCCAAGACCCAGCCCTGCCCACCAGCCAGTTTGCACCAGTCTTGGGACATTCCAGGTCAAGCAACTAGCTGGCTTGGGGACGCAGCCCCACACACCAGCAGGCTGGCTGCCTTTGGATCCCTGAGGCCCTAGCCACCGTGAGACCTGGCCCTGTGCACCAGACATCCCAGGACCCATCCTTACCCACCAGGGGGTGAGCACCAGCCCTGGGACCCTACCCCTGGGCCCTAGCCCCACCCACCAGCAAGCTGACATCAGTTTCAGGACACCTTGTGTCCCTCAGCCAGCTGCCCCAGGATCTGGCCCTACTCACCATTAGGCTGACACCAGCTCCAGGACTCCCAGCCCTGCAGCTAGCTATGCCAAGCCCTGCCTTTGCCCACTAGTGAACCAGAACTAGCGCTGGGACCCCCCACCCCCCACCGCCAATGCCCCGTGCTCTGCAGCTAGCCATCTTGTGACCAAGGCCCATACACCAACAGAACGACAGGCTCCGCACAAGGTAGGACCTGGCAACCAACCTGGTTGGGGTCCAGCCCCACCTAACAGCACACCCATAGTAATCAGCTCACCACAACAGAAGGACCCATGCAGCCCACATAGAGGGCACCCCTAGAGCATATAGCTCTGGTGACCAGAGGGGATTGCATTCCTGGGATGCATAGGACATCTCCTACATAAGGCTACTTCTCCAGGATCAGGAAACATAATCAACCTACTAAGTACACAGAAATAGAAATGGCAAATTAGCACAAAATGAGAAGACGGAGGAATATGTTGCAAATGAAACAACAATATAAAAGCCCAGAGAAACTAGATGAAGTAGAGATAAGCAATCTACCTGATCAAGGTAGTGATCCTAAAGATGCTCAATCAACTCAGGAGAAGAATGGATGAACACAGTGAGAAGTTTACCAAAGAGTTAGAAGATGTAAAGAAGAATCAAACAGAGCTGACGGATACAACAACTGAAATAAAAAATACACTAGAAGGAATCAATAGTAATTTAAATGATACAGAACAGATCAGTGCACTGGAAGACAGAGTAGTGGAAATCACTGAAGCTGAGCAGAAAAGAGAATAAAAAGAAATGAGGACAGTTTAAGAGACCTCTGGGACCACATGAAGCATATTAACATTCACATTAAAGGAGTCCCAGAAGGAGAAAAGAGAGATAAAGGGACAGAGAACATATTTGAAGACACAAAGGCTGAAAACTTTCCTAACTTGGAAAAGGGAACAGACATCCAGGTCCAGGAAGAGCAGAGAGTCCCAAACAGGATCGACCCAAAGAGGATCACACCAAGACACATTGTAATTAAAATGAAAAAAATAAAGATAAAGAGAGAATTAGATGAGAAGGGAGTGGCAAAATATATTTAAAGTGATGAAAAGGAATACCTACAACCAAGAATATTCTACCCAGTAAGGATATCATTCATATTTGAAGGAGAGATCAAAAGTTTTACAGAAAAGCAAAAGCTAGGAGTTTAGCACCACCAAACTAGCTTTACAAGAAACCTAAAGGGACTTCTCTAAGTGGAAAAGAAAAGGCCATAACTAAAAATCTGAAAATTATAAAAGGAAAAATCTCATAGGTAAAGGCAGATACACAGTAAAAGTAATAGGTCAGACACTTATAAAACTAGTAGAAGGTTAAAAGACAATACTAATAAAATATCCACAATAAATAGTTGAGGGATACACAAAACAAAAAGATGTAAAACATGATGTCAAAAACAGTAAACATAGAGTTGGGGAGTAAAAATGCAGGGTTCTTAAAATGTGTTTGAACTTAAGAGATCAGTAACTTAAAATAATCATATGTAATATGTAAATAGTGTTATATATAAACCTCATGGTAACCACAAACCAAAAATCTATAATGGATACACAGAAGAAAGAAAGAAATCCAAACATAACACTAAAGATAATCATCGAATCACAAGAGAAGAGAGCAAAAAAAAAGAAGAAAGGAGTAAAAAAAGGACTGAGACACAGAAAGATAAATATGGCATGATTTCACTTGGACGTGGAATCTAAAAAGCAAAACAAATGAACAAATATAACTGACAGAAACAGAGTCATAGATGTAGAGAATAAACAGATGGTTGCCAGAGGGGATGGGGGCAGGGAAAGGAGAGAAATAGGTGTGGGAAATTCAGAGGTACAAACTTTCAGTTACAAAATAAATGAGTCACAGGTATGAAATGTAGTGTGGGGAATATAGTCAATAATTATATAACATCTTTGTATGATGACAGAAGGTAACTAGACTTATCATGGTGACCATTTTAATATGTATAGAAATATCAAATCACTATGTTGTGTATAAGGAACTAATATAGTGCTGTAGGTCAATTGTACTTCAAACCAACCAACCAATCAAACAAACAAACTCATAGAAAAGGAGATCAGATTTGTGGTTACCAAAGTCGGTGGGTGGGGAGAGGGGGAATTGGAAAAAGCAGTCATAAGGTCACACTTCCAGTTATAAGACAAGTAAGTACAAGGGATGTATCAATGTACAACATGATATGTATAACAAACGCTGCCGTACATTAGATATGAAAGTTAAGATAGTAAATCCTGAGAGTTCTCATCACAAAGAAAACAATTTTTTTCTATTTCTTTAATTTTGCATCTATATGAGATGATGGATGTTCACTAAACTTAGTGCGGTCATCGTTTATTGATGTGTGTAAGTCAAATGATTATGCTTATACCCCAGACTTATACAATACTGCATGTCAATTATGTGTCAATAAAACGGGGAAAAAACTGCTAATACCTAAGAATTAGTCATTAAACAATATAAAACCAGTCATCTATAGAAATACTCTCATGCATAATAAAAGTATATAAAATTTTTTATTTGATTAGAGAATGATATTGTAACTGACTATATCTTATTGGGTTACCTTATCGAAAAGTTTTGTTTAAAAACTAAAAAATCAAAATAAATAAATAAATAAGGGGAAAACAAAACACCAGCCTGACCAAAGTTTGGTCAAGGAGAGAATCTCTGTCGAGTCCTAATCTCCCAGTGCCTTAGAATATGACTATATTTGGAGATAAGGCCCTTAAGGAGGGGATTAAGGTAAAATGAAGTCATACGGGTGGACTGTAATACAATATGACTGGTGTCCTTATCGGAAGAGGGGGTTAAGACACAGACACACACACAGAGGGAAGACCACGTAAAGATATCAGAGGAAGACAGCCATCTATATAAGCCAAGGAAAGAGGCCTTTAGAAGAAACCAACTCTGCCAACACCTTGATCTTAGACTTCTAGACTCCAAAACTGTGAGGAAATAAATTCCTGTTGCTTAAGCCATCCAGTCAGTGATACTTTTTTTTAAAAATATTTATTTATTTATTTATTTTGGCCGCATCGTGTCCTAGTCGCGGTACACGGGATCTTCATTGTGGCATGCGGACTTCTTAGTTGTGGCATGTGGACATCTTATTTGCGGCATGTGGACTCTTAGTTGTGGCATGCGGGATCTAGTTCCCTGACCAGGGATTAAACCCGGGCCCCCTGCATTGGGAGTGTGGAGTCTTACCCACTGGACCACCAGGGAAGTCCCCATCAGTGCTACTTTGTTATAGCAGCCCTAGCAAACTAATATACCCTACAGTGGTATGAGCACCAAAAGTTTATTCCAACCCATGTCACCTTTTCCTCCTGGCATCTCCACTCTCGTCATTCTGTGGCTGTGTCCATTTCATCGTAGTTAAACACCAGGTGTGGAATGTGAACCCACTGTATAAGATGGCACAGGTCCACTTTGGAAATGGCCCTGGGGAAGCTAAGTCTAGGAACATTAGTCAAGGTACATGCTTTCCCTTCTGTTCTTGTGCGTGCCTCCCACTGGCCCAGTCTCTCCCAGGGAATGGTACATTACTAAGAGCTAACCAAAACTTTGTTCATATCAAGATGTAAGTTCTTACAGGACTGCACTACCATGAACTTTTTATATGTCTGTTTACAACTCCCACACCACCTCCAGCTAATTTCTGAATCCATAGACACTGAAATTGTGCCTATGAATTATTTGTTTCTATACACCCAGGACCTACTACAATTCTGGGTTCAAAGAAGACACTAATTTATGTTTGAAATTCTTGAGTGGATATATCTCTATCTATCTATCTATCTATCTATCTATATGTAGTTTAAAAATTTTTCTTCCTTGTTTACATCTGATGAGGGGATTTTATAATACAGACTCAAGTGAAAGAAATGTTAAGCACATTAAACATATAAGGAAAAGGGTTTATCTTTATTTTACATGCTCTAATCAGAAGTTGTTGAAATGCCTAAGCCTCTTATGAGGGAGAAGGCAAGTACAGCAGAGGTTGAGTTGTCTAGGAAAATTGGTCATCATGACCTCAAGGAATCCTACTGCCTACTACACTCCCCAGATGGAGCCAGCACCCTGAGGATGGGGTAGGCATCGTTGGGGACATGGGGAGAGAAAAGAGGCTGCAGAGGAAAGGGATTCCCAGTCTCCCACTCAAGACAGACTTTGTAAGGACTGTCAGGCATAGTAATTATTTTACCTCTGGACATGCTCTGGACTCTCTGTGTGTCAGGACCAGTTACTAGTAGGATTTTTTTTTTTTTTTGTAATGAGCTATACCTCATTCTCCTCAGGCTTTTGGGCAGAAGAGAGAGAGTATATTTTGATTGTTATGAACTGTATCCAGCTGGCCACGTAGAACCTTGGAAGCACTGCACCTCTCATCCTCTCCTCAGTCCAGACCTATGGGAGGTGCTGCTCTATCAGGGGGTCTGGTTGGAAGCAAAATACAGTCTTTCAAAATACAGCCCTTCACTTGGCTCTTCCAGAGACACAATCCAAGGAAGGTCAAGTCCAGAAAGTTGTAGTAAAAAGCTGGGTCATGAACATTCATTATTTTTAGAAAACAATGGGCAGTGGACAAAGCAAGACAGGTAACTAGCGACACGTGCTTTTGCACTACTGGGAACACAGTGCTCCTTCAGGGGTTTCCTGTTGGTGAGACAACGGCCAGCACCCCACAGATTTGTGTCAGGAATTCCAAAGAAGCACAATCAATCATTTGTGAAGAAACAGAACAGTCCTCTGTTAGACTTTGTGTATAACTAAAAATGAGCACGAGTGAAGGTCAAATCTATCCTCCAGCTTCCTAATTATAATTCAGAGGCGGAGAGAAAGGGAATAGAGAAAAAGTGAAGAAAAAAAAAAAAGAGAGAGAGAGAGAGAGACTGCCTGGAGTTTGGAACACTAAACAGAGACGAAAAGTTCTTCTGTCTTTGATGTGAAACACCCACATGGTCACTTTTTTTCTCCTAAAGTCATTTAATTTTGTGGGATTGAATTATTTCTGATGTCTAGGAAAATATAAATGCCATCAACTGTTTGATCTCATCTGGGTAGTTTGTTTGTGGATAGGGAAGTTAATGCCACAAAAAGCACTAAAATCCTACAAGGTGCCAGCTTTGAATGATTCGCAGAGAATAGTCACAAGGCAGATCAGATGGGGTGCTTCTGAGGTTAAAAAAAAGGATTACTTAAAACTGTGTATCCAGAAAACACAAGACATTTGTACTATTTATCATTCAATGAAAGCTAAATAGCATTGGGGCATGGTTATTTTAAGTTACAGTTTGAAAAAAATGAAAACTATTATTTCTGAAGACCAAAAATTAATTTGCTAATTTAAATGATTTTGAAAATTGGCACAAAAGAGAGAAAAGAGCCTTTCATGTGATGTATAAGGAAGATCTGTTGAAGAAAATTAGCTCCTGCAGGAATAGGGTTGATAATGTGACATATACTCACTTTGATTTAAGTTTAACATCTTCCCACATTTTCAACATTCCAGTGACTTCTAATTACTATAGTGATGATACCTTGCAACTCAACATTTAATTCCTAGGTAACAGGCAACAATCCAATGTGGGTATAGTTAAAAATTTATTTATTAGTTATTATCTGTAGTAATCTGTTTGGAATCATCTCTCTCTCTCTCTCTCTCTCGCATATTTTACTCTTGCTACATCTAATAAAGAGGTTGAAACACCTTCAGATATAAGTCATATAAGAAGAATCAATATGCCTGTTTAAGCCCTATTTTTGAGTATTAGAAACTTGACATGATGTCCGAGCATTGCTAGGGAAACAAATATGGGGGTTCTTAAATAAGTACTTTTCAGCTGGAGCTGACCTCGAAATTCACTTTTGATGTTTGATGAAGCTGTGGACAAAAACATATCCTCAGTAGTTAGAGTATCTGTTCCATCCAGTGATGTTGTACCATAGTCAATGTTTATTCTTCTTCCAAAATGGACAGATCCATGAGGTGGGAGTTGCTTTATCTGCATCAGAAATTTCCAGATAAATGCAGAAGAATCGTCTGACCACTGAAAAAACAAACAGTGAGTACTTCCTCACATTGCTCTTTAGGCTTTTTAAACATCTTATCAGGAGGTCTATTTCAGCTCTCCAATAAAAAGGGTGTCCAAGGATTCATACCTGTGTAGCGCAGAGATATTCCACTATTTACATTTCTAGGTATTGGCCCTATAATACAGTTTTCCTGTGTTAGAGAAGTAAGAAATCAATAGAAATTCAGGGTTCAGAAACAAGAACCCACACTTTTAAAGCCTGTTTTTCCATTGCCGCACAGGAAGCAAAAGCAAATATAAACAAACAAAAAATTTAATAAAACAGTCCAAAAATACACTAGAAAAGTGGGAATGGTGAAAGGAGAGGGGGGAATATTAAGAAATCACAGTGTTAGGGTATGTTTAGAAACCTAATAGCAATACTGACTGTAACACATATTAATCTCTTATTCTGCTCCCAGCCTGAGCTAGGCACCTTAACATTCATTCTTGTATTTAATCTTCACGACAGCTATATGAAAGTGTCATTATTAATCTCTCCATTTTACAGGTGAGAAGTTAAAGCTGGGAGCATTAAAGTAAATTGCTCAAGGGATCCCAGTTAAGCTAGTAAGTGATGGGACTTGCATATTGAAAAACAAAACAAAACAAAATCCCGAGCAGTCCAGAGGAGATATTATGGGTAGTTTGTCTCATAAGTGCCAAAATATAATCTAGGGGAATCCATGGGCTTGCACTACAGCCTAAACCAATGAATTCATAAAGTCAAGTGGCCAGAACAGGTACACAAAACTCCGCTTGAAAGGAGGCAACTAGAAACTGGGATGTCGATTTGACTTGCATAAAACCTTTTTGTTCTATGCAGGGGAATTTTTTTGTGCCCTTTGATAAAAATACATACACTTATGTATATATTCACATCCTGAAATTGGAAAGCAGAGTAGGTGGAGGGTCTTCATAACGTCTGAAAGGCAAGAAGATGATAATGTTAGACTTTGTTTTTTCTCTTACAAAGTAGTCCTATGGACCGAAAATGGATGGTGGACTTATTATTTACTGTTCTTGGGTACTCATTGTGCATGTCAAACAGTGATAATCATATTTCATTACAGTCAAGGGTAATTTTAGAAGTTCATTCTGCAAGTCCCAGCATATATTATTGATTATTGTTCTATAGGAAGATGAAATATAAGATAGAGTGGTCTCCTGTAAAACGATTTACATACAATTCAATGGGTCTATACCAAACTTCTAAACTAGCAGTAGAAAAGAACAGTCACTGCAATGTGCCACAAGAGGGCGTGCTGGTACTTTTAAATATCAGTAACTTGGCAGGCAAAGTGAGCATAATTAAAGACAAGGTGCAGATTTCAGGTGCAAGCCAGTTGCTTTTTGTCAATCATTAAATAGCAAATCTGGAAGATTTTCTTTAGTAACTTTTGTGGGATTTTAAAAGAGTAATGAGGTTTTTAAAGGCATGTTATTCCTTATTTTCATAGAAAGAAATGAGACTTTTTTTCTAAAAATTTACTTTACTGGGTTAATATTTTATTAGATACCTACTTTGAACTATCACCAATTATCAAGATGGTTTAGGGAAAATTAATAGATAATACTGTTTCCTTTTGTTATCAGCAATACAAATGAGAAATTGGTGAAATTGGGGTTCAATTTAGCAGATGGGGGAAAGGTTAAGTGGAGAGAATTATGACAAATTAACAAGAGATTCAAATAATCTTCTCCACACCCCTTCCCCTTACATATGCAACTAGGTGATTCATCATGTATTAAACAATGGCTTTATTGAAGATGCTGTTCATCATTTTTAGGCCCTAATTTTGCCTCTTTAATAAACCAGTGAAATCTGAACATGAGATTAAAAAAAAGAATATGTATATTATCCCTAAACCTAAGGATTAAAAATAAAGAAAAATAGGCAAATGACAAAAATCCTCACAGCGTATGTGTTTTTGAGCGATCCTAGAAGTATATGTGGTGTTTCTCTATCGGAGGAAAATTTATAAATATTTACACTAGAAATGTTCCTTTAGTCCGGGGATCGGCAAACTTTTTCTGTGAAGGGCCAGAAAGTAAATACTTCTGGCTTTGCAGGCTATACGGTCTCTGTCTACTTCTGGCTACTCAGTTTTGCCACTGTAACGTGAAAGCAGCCATATGACAAGCAGATGAATGGGCCTGGTTGTGGCCCAGTAAAATGTCATTTACAAAAACAGGTGCCAGGCTAGATTTGGTCCCTGGATCACAGTGTGCTACACCCTGCCTTAGTCCAGCTGTGGACTCCTTCACAAAAGAGGGTGAGTGAGAAGGAGAAATAAGCTTTGGAGACCTGGACCTAGGGGTCCACAAGGAACCTCCAGCTGGAAGGCATAAGGATATAAAAAGCTTCCCCTCAGGTATCAAGAGAGGCTCAACAGAGTCCTTAGCAGGAAGCCAAAATTAAAACTGTCTTAGGAAAAAGTGTACTTTAGAAAATTGGTTGGAATAGATGCATAGCCCATGTCTAAAACAAATAAAGCCCTGGAGGTACAGTAAATCAAAAATATCTAAGAGGTGGAGAGTTTGTCCTGAGCATCAGTAGCCCTGGCATGCTGAGCTACCCAGAAGTAAGGAAAATCTTGAAGCTTGCAGGAAACTACAGAGTTTGGCAGCAAGACAATTGTATACATTAGTCCCAAGGATGCACCCTCATTTTCTGAACGTAAGGAAGCACATCCTAAAGGACATTTTCTAAAGGAGAACTGGAAGTCTAAATATTTTGAAAATGTATTTCATGGTTCATAGAAACATCAGATACATTGCCTATGAGTGACAGATGCATTATACTCTGATTTAGGAGATGAGCTAAGATTTCCACAAAATCAATTAGTTAACTGCTGGAAAAAATGCTTAGAAGAGTATATACTGCAATGGTTCCCAAGTCTTGTTGCAAAGGAATGTCAAGGAAATTTATTAAAAATACAGTTTCCCAGGTTTCATTCCAGACCTATTGTATTAGATATTTTAGAGCCTGTGATTCAGGCATTTTGACAACACTGCCCAGCTGGGTCTTCTGAGCAACCAGGCTAGCATCAGGCCAGGGACCGGCATTGGGGAACCAGTAGGACAAAGGATAAACCCCAGATATGGGGTTTGGCCCCGCTTGGCCCTGCCTTTTTTTAGTCATTTGACCTTGAGCTAGCGATGTAATATTTCCAAGATTCAGTAACAATACCTGTAACATGGAGCCAACGTTTGCTCCTACTGGAAGGATTGAAAATCTGATGTGGCTCTGTCAGGCTCGGAGTATAGACGTTTTTGCCTCTTCTACATTCTCCCTCCCCATTCTTTATGGGGACAACATAGCTGTATTTGCTCCACTCACCAGTGTACAGAAGTTTACTGAAAGTGAAAGCATTTTTAAGAAGATACGAAAGGTTTCGTTTTGCTCCACAGGACCTTTCCGTCTTGAATTTCCCGAGAACTCTGGGTTTCAGGTCACACCATCTCTACTCTTAAACATCAGCTCTGGAGAAGCCAAAGAAGGGAGACATCGAGTCCTCAGACACCCCATCAAGTCCTAGCCTGTGCTGGTTTTCTTTGCAACTTGACTTAAGACAATTCCAAACTCATTACCTGGTAACTTGGCTTTCAATTCCAAATTCCTGCTGCGGTAGAGCTTTGTCCTTACATGCAAGTGTAGGGGGTTTTTCTTCTTTGTCAGAAGTTCAGGCACAGTGAATTAGGCCACACCTGCTGCTCCTTTTTTTTTTTCTCTTTCCTGTGGTTTATCTTAATGACGAAGAGCATCACTCCCTCTAAATCTGGAGTGTGGAAAATCACGGGGCAGCCTACCAACTGTTACTTGTAAAGGGATGTGATACGGAGGAAGGAGCTGGCAACTCCCTTCCTCAGGCCCAGGAGCTTTCTTCTTACTCATAAGCAGTTATTCATCTGATCTCTGGTAATAGGGCATGTTCCTCCTTCCTGAGCACATAAGGCCAAAATGAACTCATCAAGGAGGAAAATAATTTCTACAGTGTGTGCTATTAAAGCTCCCTCCATGGTAGGAAAGTATTTGTGGAACAGAAGAGGAGTTTGGCAATTGTTCTGTTATTTTGTTGAAAGAAGAAAGCCAGGAAAAAGTAAAATTCTGGTTAAAGAAAGAGCTGCTTTAGCATACAGGTCCATGGTGCTTCTCCAGTAGTTGTGGCTGACAAGTTGAGAAGGCAAATCTGCATTTCGGGAATTTGTGGACTCAGTATTTGAGTTAACTTTCTTTGCAAGTAAAACCTGAGGGTTTTGTTGTATTCTAATTTAGAGCTGGGCACTCTCCAAATTAAGAATGAAGAATCCTACATCAGCAGGTTTACTGCTAAATTTGACTATTGGTTCTACTTAGCAACTTCAAGCAGAGTAAAGGAGGCAGCTATAATATTTCAAGGAATCAAGATATGGCAATTGGACAGCATTTGAATATTAGAGTGTTATTTTTAGGACAATAACTCTATCATTGAATGACACCTCTAAGGCCCAAGAGCAAATCTAGTATTAAGTTATCCCCTTAAGGGATTAGCGATTTGCTTCTTAATCACTTGTTACCTATTTTTTAATCTTACTCAAAGTTTTCATTGCATGGGGAAGCACTATTATTAAATGATGTCACAGTGTGTTACAGCCCATTTATAAAACACTGAAACTACCGCCGTGTCGAAAGCCTTCCTCCTGGCTGGAACTAATTTTGTCCACCACAAATATCAAAAGTGCCTGGAAATGTACAAAGCAATCATTTTTGACCACCCAAAGTAATGCTATTATTCTGGACCCAAAGTAATCCCTTGAGATGTTATCTTAGAAAAATAAAAAAAGCATTAATAGTTTATTTTAGAGAGGAGACTCTTTGCATTCAATATTGCTCATCTGAAAATAAAAAAAAATAAGTGGCAGGCTGCTCATCTTTCTGTTTCCTTTTTTTTCACATGAGTATTTCAGCTTTACTTAACAATTTTACTTCTGACTAATTTGAACACATGTGCATTGCTTTAGTATTTGGCTAGGAGAGGATTTCTCTGGTAAAAATAATGCAAAGTCACGTTTTGTTTTCAGAATGTTTATTTCTCCTGAGATTCTGAGAGATGTTCATAGCAAATTGCTAATGCAGCTAAAACATGGCTTTATAAAAGTAGAAACCTTGGCATCATCTCTGCTCTTGTTCTCTCTGCCTCTAATCTGTGACCAAGTTCTCAGTCCCCTTCTTTTTATTTTCTCAGCCACTCCTTGCACAGTTCTTTACCATCTCTCCCCTTGAACTACTACTGCTGTCTTCTAAATGTTCCTCCCCATTTTTTTGTAATCCATCTTCCTGAAATATAGACTCAGTTATGTCATCCTCCTGCTGAAACCTTTATTTGCCACATTTCTGATGAGTTTGGTGATGACAAGTGTCTCTGGGATTCTCTTTGCTTTGGAGTAAGACCTTCACTAATATCCTGCCCTACAAGGGAGGAAGTGCTAATATTAGGCAGGTTGTCAGGCCCCAACCAAGTAACTTGGGGTTCTTCCAGAAGCCACAAGCCTAGGGGAAAACTGGATTTCTGATGAGGACATTGAGACAGAAGCCCCTGGAGCTGGGCCCAATGGACATTGAGTGCCCAAGCACATGGGGTGATGGATAGAACAGCAGGACTAGACCCAGAGTCCACTCTCGATGGATATAGGATAACCAATCTGCTTCCTGTCCTGTTAGGGAACTCTCCCAGGCTGAACCAACCAGTTTTAGATCTTGGTAGCAGCCAGTGGAGAAAGACTAAGAAGGGCTTCCTCTAGTCTCCAAGTCATGGTTCCCAATCTGAGCTCATCAACTGAATTTCTCAGGAACAGTCCAGATATCCATTCCAAATGGTCTGAATCAGATTATCCAGGTCTGATTCCCAAGAATATATATTTTAAACAAGTTTTCCAGGTAATTCTTTTTTTTTTAAAGATTTATTTATCTATTTATTTATTTTTGTCTGTGTCAGGTCTTAGTTGCGGCATGTGGGATCTTTCGTTGCAGCCTGGGCTCTTCGTTGTGGTACGCGGGCTTCTCTCTAGTTGTGGCGTGCAGGTTTTTCTCTTCTCAAGTTGTGGCACGCAGGCTCCAGGGTGTGTGGGCTCTGTAGTTGTGATGCACAGGCTGCCCCGTGGCGTGTGGGATCTTAGTTCCCTGACCAGGGATCGAACCCGTGTCACCTGCATTGCAAGGCAGATTCTTTACCACTGGACCACCAGGGAAGTCCATCCAGGTGATTCTTCTATAGCCAGTGCAGCTCAGGTGTGGGGAACGAGTGAATTGGGAGGGGGGGAATTAACATTCCTCACCACGACATTCAAGGCTCTCAACCACCAAGCTCTTGTCATTCTGTAGTATTCACCTTAGTGGGTTTTTTCCTTTTCTCTCACTCTCTTCCCTCGTACTTGGTCCCACTCACTTCTGTACATTTGCTCATGTTTTTCAGTTTGCTTTGAATGCTGTTCTCCATCTTCTCCAGTTGGAAAAAATCCCATAGTTACATCAAGATCCGACTAACTGATCTGTTGTGAAGTTTCCCCTGATTCTACCAGCAGAATTAGCTGCGTTTTGTATGCTCCCAGAGAACTTTGTTCATACCGTTGATAAGTATTTATCATGTTGAGTTGTTACAAGATCAAGATGTTCTGAATCGCAAACCAGGACACGTGATCCAGCAATCAGAATTGTCTCAGATAACTTAATGCACAGTTGCTTGTGTGTCTTCCCTGATAAAAGTACGAGCTCCTGTAGGCCAGACATAGGGCTGAATTCACCAGTGTAACCCACACAACCCTTATTATAGTACAAGGCACATAGAAGGTGCCTAATAAACGTTGAATCATGGAGCCTTTATGTGAACATGGTGCTACCCTTGGGAGGGTCAAAATACTTTTAGCACCACTCAAAAGCTAGGAGCTCCAGCCTTTTCTCAGAAGGTGAATGGAGAGAGTTTTTTGTCTTTCTTTCTCTTTGTCATATTTCAATCAAGACCAGGCATAAAACTTGCTGGGACATCAGCAGTATTGAGCCAGGAGGGTGAGAGAGGAATTCATGAGCTGCCAGAAGGGGGACTGGAGTTGGCTATATAAGATATTTACAAGATCTCAGCTCTCATAAAATTTAAATTTTAGTAGGGGAGATGGGCCCAAAACAAGTTAAACAAACACAATATTTCCAAAATGATAAGTGCTATTCTATTAAAGGAAATAGACAATAAGGAAATAAACAAATGAGATAGTGATGGGTGCCATGAAGAAGACAAAGGTGATGATGTGTCTGCAAGGGTCTTCTTCTTGAGGGTGGTGGAGTAGTATTAGGGCTCTCAGGGGTGGCTTTTGTGTTGAGTAGATAAAAGGAGAGAGCAAGCCGTGCAAAGAGCTGGCAGGAAACATTTCCAGGAAGAGGAAACCTCAAATGACACAACCTACAGATATGAATGAACTTTAGTGTTTGAAGAACACAAAGAGACACAATGTGGCTACAGCCCAGTAACAGAGGGTCCAAGCTGCAGGAGATGTGGGAGAGGGAGGGAGGGCAGATTATGTGGGGCCTTAGAATGTCCATTTTATGCCAAATGCAATGAAAAGCCACTGGAGAATTTTAAGTAGGGAGTGACATGATCTCGTCATCTGATCTACAATTCTGAGACACATATTAGGTATAATTAGCAGAACTGGGTAATTTCTAAAATAAAGTTATAGGAGAGAGTAGAATGAGGAATTTTAAAGGTTCAAAGGTGAATCTCAGGTTTTTGGCTTAGCTAATTGGGTGGTTATTGGTACTATGGAAGGAGAAAAGCTTTGTGTGAGAGTTGAGGTGCTATTTTAGACATGCTGAGTCTGAGGTTTCGAGGTGACATCCAGGTGGAAATGTTCAGTTAGACATCGGGTATATGTGTCTGAAGCTTTGGGAGAAGTCTCAGTCAGAGGTGTAGATTAGAAACTCATCATGATCATATATATAGGTGGTTGTTAAAACCACAGGAGTGATTGAAATTACACAGAGTGTGCAGCATGAGTGGGCTGGAAATGGGTCCTTGGGAGCAAGAATTTTTTAAGAGTAGATGCAATCAGGCCACCTCTCTTGCCTTCTGAGGCGGCCCACACTCTGTCTATGGAATGTGTATCTCTCTCAGTAAACCTGCTTTCACTTAAAGAAAAAAAAAAAAAAGAGTAAATGGAGATAGTATCAACAAAGGAAACATGGAAAGAAATCAAAGGACTCGTTTTTACAGTAATGACTTAAATATTCATTAGATTTGACAGTATGGAGTCATTGTTGACCTTGGGGAGGCAAACTGAAGCAGAAGGTGAATGCTGACTGCTCTTTGAGAAACTTGGCAGAGAATGGAAAGAAGCAGATTATAGGGAGCAGTACAAGGTTAATAACGTATTTTTTTTAGGGTGGGAGAGACTTGGCCTTATTTATAGGCTAAAGAGGAGAAAAAATAGAAAGGAAGGGATTGAATATTTAAGAGAAAAGGAAAAGTTGGAGAGTGAGAGCTAGGAGGAAAGAATGGAGGGATTTGGAGGAGTTTTCTTTAACTGAGAAGGACACCTCATTCTCTTAGCATGAAATGAGGTAAAAGTATGGATGTCCATGTTTGCATGCAAGGTGATGGGATTTAAAATGAGAGATTTATAGTGGGTGGTCCTAGTTGTCTTATTTAATCTAGTTAGATAGTAAGAGGTTGTCAGTCCAAGAATCCTCTATGTGTATGTATGTATGTGTATGTATATATATATGCACACACACGTATATACACATATAAAATATATTAAATGTGTATATATTTAATGTTAAAACATCATATTTAATGCTTTAATTTTTTACTGAGCTGAAATTCACATAACATAAAACTATTTTAAAGAGAGTAATTCAGTGGCATTTTTTTTTTTTTATTTTTACTTTTTATTTGTTTCTTGGCTGCTCCACACGGCATGTGGGATCTTAGTTCCCCCACCAGGGATCGAACCCGTGCCCCCTGTATTGGAATCACGGAGTCTCAACCACTGGACCACCAGGGAAGTCCTCAGTGGCATTTAGTACATTCACAGTATTGTTCAGCCACCAGCTATACCTAGTTCTAAAATATTTTCAGCGTCCGCAAAGAAAACCTGGTATCCACTAAACAGTTATTCTCCATTCTTCACTTTGTCCTGTCCCCTAGCAACAACTCATTTGCTTTCTGTCTCTATGAATTAACCTATTCCGTGTATTTCTATTTTCTATAAATAGAATCATGCAACATGTAACTTTTTGTATCCAGCTTCTTTCACTTAGCATAGTGTTTTCAAGGTTCATCCAGGTTGTAGCCTGTACTCCATTCCTTTTTATGGCTGAAACCCTTGTATGTATATATCACAATTTATCCATTCATCTGTTAATAGACACTTGGGTTATTTCCTGTTTTAAAAAAAATTGTGGTGAAGAGCACAAAATGTAAAATTTACTATCTTAGACATTTTTAAGTGTATAGTACTGTAGTACTATCTATATGCATATTTTTGTACAACAGACCTCTAGAACTATTTCATCTTGCAAAACTAAAACTCTACCCATTGAACAACAACTATTCATTTCCCTCTTCCCCCAGCCCCTGGTGACCACATTCTATTTCTGTTTCTACGAGTTTGACTACATTAAGTACCTCACATAAATGGAATCATGCAGTTTTGTCTTTTTTTGTGACTAGCTTATTTCACTTAGCATAGTGTCGACAGGGTTTATCCATGTTGTATATGACAGGATTTCCTTCTTTTTTAAGACTAACGTGCCATTGTATGTGTGTGTGTGTGTATACATATTTTTTCTTTATCCATTCATTTGTTGGTGGACATTTAGGTTGCTTCCACTTCTTGGCCATTGTGTTTAATGCGGCAATGAACATGGGTATGCACATACCTCTTTGAGATCCTATTGGATATATAACAAGAGGTGGGATTGATGGATCCTTTGGTAATTCTATTTTTAATTTTTTGAGGAACCTCCATATTGTTTTCCATAGTAGTTGCACCATTTTACATTTCTACAAACAGTGCACAGAAGTTCCAATTTCTCCACATCCTTGTCCAATACTTGTTCTTTTCTTTCTTTTTTTTCTATAGTGGGTAGGTATGAGGTGGTATAGCTCATTGTGGTTTTCATTTCTATGATTATTTATATGATAATCAATGATGTTTCATACGCTTTTTGGCAATTTATCTTCTTTGAGAAATATATATTGAAGTTCTTTGCTCATTTTTAAAATCAGGTTATTTTGTTGTTATTGTTGTTGAGTTATAGGAGTTTTTATTATATATCCTGGGTGTCAAATATATGGTTTGCAAATATTTTCTCCCGTCTGTAGGTTGCCTTTTTACTCTGTTGATTGTTTCCTTTGCTGTGCAGAAGTTTTAAAGTTTGATGTACTTTTTCCTCCTCTCTTCACTTGGACACGTTGTTCAGATCTTAATTCACCTATCACTTTTTAGGGGCTTCTCTGATCTCCTCATCTGTGTCAAATCACCTCAACCTCACTGTGAAGTCTCATGGGACCTGTGTCTCTGCTTCTTAGCAGGTGGCACAGTTGGGTTCTATGTTTTCTATGGACATCTTTTGATCAAATATTTACCTCCTCCACTAGACTACAGGCTCCACAATGGAGAGTCTGTCTGTTTCTGTCTGTTACCATTGCATCCCCAGAGTCCTACTCAGTGTGGGGCTCTCAAAATAGACCTTCATTAAATATTTGTTGAATTAATAAGGAGTGGTATTCAAGTCCCTAGCAGTCTTTCTCTTCACTAACAGGCAAAAGAGTGACTTAATCATGCTGGTTTGATAGATATTTAGACCCTCAGAAGAAAATGGCTTTGTCTTTCCCTTATTATCACAGGGATTCTGCTGTGTTTATTTTGGGTTGTTTCTGCTGATGTCAAAAACCTTTGCACACACTCTGAATTTGTTTCTGCCTTGTGGCTGTTCAGCTCAGATGGTGACCTGGGGTTAATAAACTGGTGTCTTTGTAAGAAGCAGCAATTTTCTCTTATTACTTCAAATAACAGGGGCTGATTGTAAGGATGTATATGAAAATAAGGAAGATGGAGACCTCCCCAGCTGGATAGGAAATCCACTTAGACAGCAGAGCTCTGTACTGCTGTCTGGGGTATAATGCAGCTCTGGAGGCACCGTGTCCACTGTGTAGGTTGATCGCTCTCTGCCGTGTGGCCCCACCATTAAGACCACTCAGCTACTCCTCCTGTCTCTCCATCACTTGGAGTGTCTTTCAGTTTCTGTTCTCGGCCTCACTCGGTTATCTCTCACTACCAACTGCTTGCTCATAGTTTCCACCACGTCCTGGTCCCTGTGCACCCCTGCATCTGCCTTCTTAGCTTTTACTCCCTGGTGTCCACTGCTCATATTCTCTATGTACCTTGCATTCAAATTCACCCAGAGAGTATTTGACTGCTTTGCTTAACCACTATGATCTTTTTCTGATTCTCATGCCACAAGAAGCCTAGGCCTGTACTGGATTTGCTGTGAGTTTGGTGCTCACGGCTGGTCCAGGCAGGTCTGAGCGGGTCAGTTTGCTCATATGCATTGATGCACTGGAGGTGGCTCTTACTGGTCCCCAAGAGATTGTGAAATATTTAGGAATTTAATGAGCCCAGTTGTTAAACAGTCCATAGCTTGAAATCAGCCAGGGTAGGAGAATTTACACATGGATATCAGCAAAGCCTATAAATTAGGGCTCTTTTTTCTCCAGAGAGCCAGTTTGCCAGCACGTGGCTGAATGGAGTACAGCAGGGGTCCACAGCCCCTGGGCCACAGACCAGTACTGGTCCATGGCCTGTTAGGAACAAGGCTGCACAGCAGGAGGTGAGCGGCGCGCAAGCGAGCAAAGGTTCATCTGTATTTACAGCCGCTCCCCATCTCTCGCATTACCGCCTGAGCTCCGCGTCCTGTCAGATCAGCAGTGGCATTAGATTCTCATAGGCGCGCGAACCCTACTGTGAACTGCACACTCAAGGGATCTAGGTTGCGTGCTCCTTATGAGAATCTAATGCCTGATGATCTGCGGTGGAGCTGGGGCGGTGATGCTAGCACTGGGGAGTGGCTGCAAATACAGATTATCATTAGCAGAGAGGTTTGACTGCACAGAGACAATAATAAATCAATTGCTTGCAGACTTATATCAAAACCCTGTCAGTGAGTGGCAAGTGAAAACAAGCTAAGGCCTCCCACTGATTCTGCATTATGGTGAGTTGTATAATTATTTCATTTTATATTACAATGTAATAATAATAGAAATAAAGTGCACATCAAATGTAATGCACTTGAATCATTCCGAAACCTTCCTCCTGTCCCCCCACCACCCTGGACCATGGAAAAATTGCCGTCCATGAAACTGGTCCCTGGTGCCAAAAAGTTTGGGGACCACTGGAGTAGAGAACAAGGTTCACCCCCAGGAAACATTCAGAGCCTTTTCCCTTGGTTATGTGGTTGCCATTCTGAGGCTCTCCTGTTGGGGGGCAGTGTAATTGGCAAGTGCTCTGGGTGGCTGGTTCCATCTCATCTGGTCACTCACAGGGCTTCCAGAGTACACAGAGATTCCTTTCATCATTGTTGGGACCCCAATTGCTGATATATTTATGGTTGAGTTTCCCAGGGAACAAACTCTGAGATGGAACTTTGTGTGCAGAAACTTATTGGGAGTGTTCTTGAGTTCAACTCTTATGGACAAGAGGAGGTAAGTGTGCACAGAGGGAAGGGTTGAACTGTAAGGTAGCCATCAAGAAGGCATCAGCCGATCCCATGAGAAGGGTCAGTAATTAGATGGAAGCTGCCCATTGGACAAGGTGGCTCTTTTCAGAACAGAGTGATTCCTAGGAAGCAACTCAGATGAGAACTTTGGATCAGCTGCCAATACTCCCAGTGGATAGGGAATGAGTACCTTGTCTTAAAGGGCAATTTGGGGGGCTCACACACATCCACTACATGCAGAAGGGGAAAAAAGTATGTAAAAGTTGTTAAAGTTTCCCTAGAGAATGCTAAAGTTCTTCCCAAGTAGGAAAGCTTACATTATTAAAAAAAAAAAATCCTCTAAAGATTGTAACTTATTTTATACAGCCTTTCCATTTTTCAGAGCTCTCATTTCCTGAAAAGAATTATGACCCCAGTTTCCTCGCCAGCGGGATCAGAGGGACAATATAATTGACACTTCATAGTAGCACACTTACCTGTCTTAATCATCTGTGCTCAGCTCTGCTTGTCCCCCCTCCTCAGAGGGGCTCCTGTCCCCAGCATGTGTGTCATGAACCAGTGATTACTGATTGCAGCCTCTTTGTCTTCACATTCTCCATCCTGGCATTGGTTTCAGTGTTTCCCACAGCTCTTTTTCTGGCAGACCTCTTGTGCTTTTTTATAAGTAGGTCCCTGCAGCCTATACTGACTTGCCCAATTCCAGATGTGGGTGCCCCAGGAAGTGTTACCTTGGGGGGACCTTGTGAGTTACGGCACATTAAACTGAGTTCTTTTACTCTCTTCCTTTCAAGAGGTTTGGGGGGGTGGTTGTCTATATCCCTTTGCCTTGAAAACGTGTGACTCAGTCATTGCTTTGACTAGGAGAAAATGGCAGAAATGATAGCTTACTGGTTGCCTAGCCCAGCCATTGAGAAACTGGCAAAAGTTCCATCTCCTGGTTTTTAGAAAACTTCCTCCAAGAGCACTAAGCCATGCGAGTCCAGCTACTTGAGACCATTGTGCTGGAGAACTCAGCATAGGCACTCTGGCCAGTGGCCCCAGCTGAGCCCAGCCTCCCAGTCATCACTGCCTGGGTGTCAGACATGTGCATGAAACCACATTGGACCCTCCACCAAACCCATCCACCAGGCAAACATCCTGGGCAACCTCAGACAATGTCACAGGCAGCAGAAAAATTACCCATCTGAGTCTAGCCTGAATTCCTGATGTGATACACAAGATCTTAAGATATAATAAAATGAATATTGCTTTGAGCTGCTAAGGTTTGAATTGCTCTAGGACACAGCAGTAAACCATGGGATCGTCAGGAATGTGGTACTCTCTGTCTCTGATCAGGACAGTGATATTTTCCTCATAGTTGCTTCATAAACGACTAAATGTTCCAAAAAGTATCAACGATTTAATGATGTTGGTCAAACTTCATTAAGAAATTAAGTGTCTAAGAACTCTTTCTGTTATCTACCTAGACATGTATAGGGACATATATATTTGGAGTTCAAGGACTTTTTTCTATTAGATGAGTAGATATGTAGACTGCCAGGTCTTTTTATCTGTGTTTTCTTCCACTTTTTCCCTTTCCTTTAGAGTATATAGTCCTTTTGATCCAACTTATAACCTTGTAGAAAGGATTATGAAGAGGTTGGGAAATAGAGGGTTAAAAGTGGTGGGTTTTGGGGTCACCTTCCCTCCTTCAGAATAGAGTGGAATCCTAGGACATGTGCCATTTACCTCTTGGGGAATGTGTCTCTCCTCAAAGACAGAGAGCTTTACTTTTTTTTTTTTTTTTGCGGTACGCGGGCCCCTCACTGCTGTGGCCTCTCCCGCTGCAGAGCGCAAGCTCCGGACGCGCAGGCCCAGCGGCCATGGCCCACGGGCCCAGCCGCTCCGCAGCACGTGGGATCCTCCCGGACCGGGGCACGAACCCATGTCCCCCGCACCAGAAGGCGGACTCCCAACCACTGAGCCACCAGGCAAGCCCGAAGACAGAGAGCTTTAAAAGTCCGACCTGGCTAAGAAGATGCTGTTAGCTGGTCTCCTTCCACTGGGGAGGAGCTGGCTTTTCACAGAAAATTTTCTATTATTTTTAGAAAGAGAGGGAATAGAATCTTCGCTGAACTGAAACAAAAGTGTAGACCTCATGGAAGGGAATATGATTGAGAAATTATCCCTAAATCGAATCAGACAATGCACAAAGAATCTAGCTTCTGCATACTGAGGCTTTGTCCCTCTGAGCCTTGTTATTGTAAAATCTCCTGTGGTCAGGCAAACTCAGATACCCCGAGAAGCCTCCTGAGAATTCTTTGTAATTTGGGTCATAATTTTGTACTCCCCGCCCTTTTCTGCTGTGCTCTTGGGTAAGTACAGAGAGGACTGATGAACAGACGAGGGAAAGAAATGTTAACTGTGCTGTGCACAAGACTAGCCCCATCACACTTACTTCTGTGCTCTGGAGTTACAGAGGTGAAGAGGGATGCCATCCCAATCCCTTCTTTTACTCACAAGGAAAAGGGAGGCCCAAAGAATTTAAATGACTGGTCCAATATCACATAGCCAGTTACCAGCAAGTTGGGATTAGAAAACCAGCCATTGTCTGTATTGTGACTACGTCAACTCCTGCTTTTATAAACATATTCTTTCCAAAATACGTATCCACCTTTAGCTCATGCCATGTACTGGGCCAGGCACTGGTGATCAAGAGCTGAATAAAACAGAGGTGGCCTTGACCTCATGGAGCTTACTCAAAGCAATCTGGTGAGGCTGAACAAAACATGGGACCCTGTGAGGAGTACGGAGTTAGGATGACAACCAAACTTGCCTTGGCATAGCCGTACTTACTGAACTGATGTTAGAGCCAGCAAAGTTTCTTCTAGGATATCCTGATACCCAGAACGTTCTAAGGGGATAAGAGTTTGTTCTTCTTCTCTGATTTTATTAAACATTTTATTAGAGATTAAGTTCACAGACTTCATTTCTGTTACTTGGATGCAAGATTTGCCCTTGTTCTCACGGAAAGGGGGAAGCTGCCTAGTCAATCTCAGTTTTTCCTGCTAAGGTTGATAGCCCTATAAAAAGTTTATTAGTCTGATTTTGTTGTCAGGGAGAGTCAGTTATTTACTCTTCTTCTCTTGGTTTATACTCTTTATCAAGTGGAACCAATTGCTGATATGAGACAGATAGAAAGACAGACAAGTTGACATATGAATATAGACAATTCTGGTGTGATAGAATTGGTATTTAGAAGAAGGCTCTGGAGGACTCTCAGGCCAAGATACAGTTAGACTTTCTGTTATAAATATGTGAGCAGCAACAATTGAATGAGAAACAACCTAGAGACAAGATTGGACGGGAATGTATTAGGATAAGCCATGTGAAATTGCCAATATTCAACTATTTATAACCTATAAAAATGTCAATGCCCTATAATTCAACCAAATATATTCTATTGCCTGTATCAAAATCAATTTGATTTGGTAATCATTTATTTATTTTTGGGCAATTGCTGTATTGAGAGCGTTGGGCAATTTTACATATGCATGACTGAGTTTCCTTATTTGACAAGTGGAGATAGTAATAGATTTATTGATTTATTTTTGAATTCAGTTTCTCTAAGCTGGCACATGTAGCTTACCACTCAGATCCTCTACAAGGTCCTCAGGCAAGATCTAGGTGTCACTCTCAGATTGGCTGCCTCACACCTTTAACCCACACTCTTTGGATTACTTATGCCTTTCTTGCTTGACCACTTAGTCCCAGGTTGAAAGCGTTCTTTTTTTTTGGCGGTACGCGGGCCTCTCACTGCTGTGGCCTCTCCCGCCGCGGAGCACAGGCTCCGGACCCGCAGGCTCAGCGGCCATGGCTCACTGGCCCAGCCGCTCCGCGGCATGTGGGATCTTCCCGGACCGGGGCACGAACCGGTGTCCCCTGCATCGGCAGGCGGACTCTCAACCACTGCGCCACCAGGGAAGCCCGAAATCGTTCTATTTAAAGCCACCTGAATCTCAACTCATTGGCTCCAGTACACTTATATTGTATAGCTCATTGGCTCCAGTACACTTATATTGCATTTGTTTTCCTCAAACTCTGCCTTATCAGATCAGTGGTTCACAACCTCTTGGGTGCATACTAGAACCACCTGGTGGCTTTCAAAATGTACTGATGTCTGGACTCCACCTTAGTCCAGTCCAATGATTCCATTGGTCATGGGGATGCCAAGGCTTCAATAGGTTTTCAAAATCTCCATAGGTGATTCTAATACACAACCCAGGCTGAGAACCAAAGTGCCCTGAGAAATCACTCCATGCTTCTGCATCTTGATTAGTGTTTCTCTTCTCCATCATGAGGCCCCTGCATCCTGAGGACTTTCCCCAGGTCATATTTATACTTCTTGTCTGATTTTTGCATGCAGCCCTTTCCATCGTATGCCCTATCTTTCTGCATCAATAAATTGTTTCTGAGGAAGAGGTTCTTTCTGCTGGAAAGCCTGGGGGAAGAGAGGTGCTTAGGACAAGGCTGCTGACACTGGAGACTCAAGCGTACTTGGGTATGGAGGGCTTGGGTCATGGCCGGTGGGATTCTCCTGTTCCCAACAAACTTGAGTGTAGCAGTGGGAACTACCCAAGAGATACATGAGATAAGGCTTTGAGGTCTCCTGAAATATGCTGAGTGGGGTTCCTGAGTTACATCACCCTTGTGCTTTCTCTGCCTCACTTATCTGGTCCTCTGAGTGCAACCTGAGGTTCTAAAAAAGCCACTTTTTTTTTTTAAGTTTATAATTTTAATTTGTTTTAAAGTAATTCATAATTTGTGAACATGCAGAAAAACTACACAATCATTAAGTGTACAGTTTGATGAATTTTCACAAGGCAAACACCCAAATGAAGACAGAATTTTCTCAGAATCCCAGAATTCTCCTCTTGACCCTTCCCAGTCACTACATCCTGCTCAAAGTAAACATTACTCTGATTTCTACCACCACTGATTACTCTTATCCTTTTTTTTTTTTAACATCTTCATTGGAGTATAATTGCTTTACAATGGTGTGTTAGTTTCTGCTTTATAACAAAGTGAAGCAGTTAAACATATACATATAACCCCATATCTCCTCCCTCTCTTTTATTTTTTTTCGGTACGCCGGCCTCTCACTGTTGTGGCCTCTCCCGTTGTGGAGCACAGGCTCCGGATGCGCAGGCTCAGTGGCCATGGCTCATGGGCCTAGCCGCTCCACAACATGTGGGATCTTCCCGGAGTGGCGCACAAACCCGTGTCCCCTGCATCGGCAGGCGGACTCTCAACCACTGCACCATCAGGGAAGCCCTATCTCCTCCCTCTTGAGTCTCCCTCCCGCTCTCCCTATCCCACCCCTCTAGGTGGTCACAAAGCACTGAGCTGATCTCCCTGTGCTAGGCGGCTGCTTCCCACTAGCTGTCTATTTTACATTTGGTAGTATATATATGTCCATATCACTCTCTCACTTCATCGCAGGTTACCCTTCCTCCTCCCTGTGTCCTCAAGTCCATTCTCTACATCTGAGTCTTTATTCCTGTCCTGCCCCTAGGTTCATCAGAAGCATTTTTTTTTTTTTTTTTTTAGATTCCATATATATGTGTAAGCAAACGGTATTTGTTTTTCTCTTTCTGACTTACTTCACCCTGTATGACAGACTCTAGGTCCATCCACCTCACTACAAATAACTCAATTTCGTTTCTTTTTATGGCTGAATAATCTTCCATTGTATATATGAAGCCACTATCTTTGCTGACCCAGTTTCCTTCTCTTCATGTTAGTGGCTGGAATTTGGTCCAAATTCTGCCTGCTCCAATGAAGCCTTTCCTGAGTTCACCCCAGCCAGTCTCGTGTACTGTTTGGAACTTGCATAACACCTGGCTGCAGGCAGATTGGAAATAGTAATTGATTGTGGACCAGACCAGTTTCCAGTTTTGCACAAACCAATAGTGTCTGGTCATCTATACCCACAGTAAGTATTTGTCAAATGACTGAATGATGGAATGAATGAGTTGCCTTGGGCAAGAATCTTTTCTGAATCTCTATTTCTTTATCTCTGGAATAGGCCCATTATATAGAGTTTTTGTTTTTTTTTTTTTCTCTAAGAGTGGCCCTTGGAATGCCTGTATCAAACCTCCTGGGGTTCTTGTTTAAATGCTGAGTTCTGCCCTCCCATCTGAATCAAAATTGCTGGAGGCCTGAGAATCTATGTGTAACACGCACCCCAGGTGATTATTATGTTCAAAACAGTTGGAAAACCACTGAATTAGTGGTTATCTGTTCAGTTAAAGTGACGTGATGGCAGTTACTAATGTAAAACCTTGGTATTCATAGAGATGGGAACTTCTTTTTGTTGAAGTTGGATGGAAGAACTCTTGGTTGGAAATGTGCTAGGTAGTGGAAAGAACCTGAAATACTCCAGGCACATTAATATCATCTGCAGGTGGAAATGTGTCGGGCAGAGCGATAGCAGCCCATCTGATTGTCATTGGTTATTTACATATCCTCCCCCTTCATAGTCAATAATTATGCATTGAATGCCTGCTCATCGGGCTAAACCAAACACTGGGGATACAAAGGGTGATTTTTGCCACATCTATTCCATGCAGAAGTGGCCATTATTATTTATACTTTGCAGTGTTGTTTCCAGGACCAGGAACCAGATGCCCTAGGAGGTAACTGAGTCCAATTTCCCAGATGCTTGATTGTCTTCTTACCAGATCTTGAAATATGCATTGCAACTTCTTTTTCCCCTGGGGTCTATGGATACTGCTTTCCATAGGAATGATTTCTGAATTTTATAAATGAGATAAATGAGGTAGAATAAGATATTCTTTATAAGAATTTTTTTGGGTCATTATCTTCACTGTGATGTACCAGATCTAAACAGGTTATGTTATGTTACAGGTTTTTGGACAGAAAACCTCCTAAAAGATATAATATAATCACCAGCTGTGACAACTTTATTCCTGCTCAAATCATCACCTGGCTTCAGATGAAATTTCTAGTCATCAAAGAGCAGACTTGCTGTGTTTCTGATTAATTGTCAGAGCCCTTCTTGTTAGAAAAGCTGGCTTTATTTCTGACTATGTTACTGAGTCACTGTGTGATCTTAAGTATGTTAAAGAGCTTTGGGACATCTTGGTTTCACATTCTGTAAAATGGAGATAAAAATACATTCCATACATCTTTCAGAGGCACCAAGAGGATTAATGAGACAGTGTTAGCAGGCATATGAAAGTCACCCAATTTTTTTCATATTCAGATTTCAGATTCATTTCCTAATACTAAAAAAGGGTCATGTATTTAAACAGAAAAACAACTATGCAGGATTAAGATTATAGTGGGCTGTAATAGTTATTTCCCAGAAAGAACGAACAGATGACAAGGAGGATTATTAAGCTTCAATATATAAATCTTCCCTTCTACTTTAAGTCCATGCTTTGTCCATACTTTAGAAGAGTTTTGTTTTTTTTTTTTTTTTTTTTTTTTTACAGTGCTTGGCATCTTGATCCATCTGCCAAGCTGTTTAATTTAAAAACCACTGAAATGAACTAAAACCTTACATTGTTAGTAATAATTTGCTTTCCTGAGTAATGAGGGTAGTAGATATCCCTAAGCAAGCAATAAACTCAGAGCCCAGCTCCTAGTTGAGTGTTGTTATCTCTGGGACAATTCAGTCCCTGCTGGAGGAAACTCTTGAAACAAAATTCATGGACTAAGGGTGAGAGAGGAGCTATCCATCATCACCAGTCTATCCATCATGCTGTTGCCCCACATCGCGCAGCGAGTTCTCCTGCCATGAATTTCGTCAGAGTTTGTATTTCATAAGTTGAGCCTGGTGGTCAGACAGGGTCACCCGGAAACTCCATCTGGAGAGTCAGGCATCATGTGGCTGCCTGTCTCTCCTAGATTGATGGCTATCATCGCATCCACAGGTTTTAAAGATATGGAAAGCAGCTTAGAAAAAGCTAAGGGAGCAGCTCTGTGGCTACATAAGTGGACATAAAACACAGGAGTTGAGAGTTGAGGGGGAAGGGAGGGGCTCGAGGGAGATTAAAAAAAAAAAGCAGAAAACGCAGGAAATAAAACATGGCAAAATGAACAAAATACAAGCCAGGTGGGGGAAGGAGATACCAGAATTATATGTAAAAGTGAGGATAAAAGGAAAGCAAGCACTGTTGGAAATAAACCAGAAAGAGATTCATTTTTACATTCACTGAGATTATAAGGTTGGGGGCAAATCCTCCACACGTTTCCTGTGTCAAGTGTACATGTACCTACTCTCCCAGGAGACTTTCATTTTCAAAGTGTTTATGTGAATCTTCCCCACTCAATCCCTTCAATAAGCTAGGCCAATATTATCCCTATTTTACATGTGAGAGAAAGGAGGCAGATTATTGTAAAGCTTAAGCTTCAGGGTACTTCACCAGCACAGGCTCCTTCCAAGACTCTGGGAGGGGCCCTAACAATGTGATTACTTACATCGTCACACATTTCTTTAAACTTTACAAGAGAAACCATCATCTTCAGATTACTGCTGTCTCTTTCTTTTCTGACTCCTCTGGACTTCTCCTCCATCTTGCTTCACCTCATCTTAGATGACATTGGGGCATTTGTGCCAACTGGCTGAGGGAAGTTGAAGTGAGGATGCACTTAGATGGGGTGTGGTGGAGTATATTTAGAAGGTTCTAGGTCACTTCCATGTATGATTAAGTTACTGCTAGCTGTCCCGAGGTAGGAGTAGCTTTCCAGACATGGCGGTCTTCTCCCCCTGACTCAGTCTCCAACTCCAGTGGACCGTAGAGAAGAAAGAAGGCTTGGAATGAGGGGTGTTAGAAACTAGTTTGGGAGAAAGGTTTCCAGTCATCTGATGTGTAAAGCAGACCATGAAAAGACATGGAGGAATCTTAAATGCATATTACTAAGTGAAAGAAACCAATCTGAAAAGGCTACATACTGTATGATTCCAACTATATGACATTTTGGAAAAGGCAGAAATGGAGACAGCTTAAAGATCAGTTGTTTCCAGGAGTTGGGGAGGGGGGCATGGAAGAGGTGATTAGTCAGAGAGCACAGAGAATTTTTATGGCAGTGAAAATACTCTGGATGGATGATACTATAATGATGGATATATGTCATTATATATTTGTCCAAAGCCATAGAGGGTACAAAAATCAGAGAGAATCCAAGGTAAACTATGGCCTTTGGATGATTATGGTGTGTTGGTGTAGGTTCATCCTTGGTAAAAATATAGCATTCTGGTGAGTGATAATTGATAATGGGGGACATGGAGTATACAGGAATCTCTGTACATTCCTCTCAGTTTTGTTGTAAACCTAAAACTGCTCTTCAAAATTGTAAAACACGGGCTTCCCTGGTGGCGCAGTGGTTGAGAGCCCGCCTGCTGATGCGGGGGACGCCGGTTTGTGCCCTGGTCCGGGAAGATCCCACATGCCGCGGAGCGGCTGGGCCCGTGAGCCATGGTCACTGAGCCTGCGCGTCCGGAGCCTGTGCTCCGCAACGGGAGAGGCCACAACAGTGAGAGGCCTGCGTACTGCCAAAAAAAAAAAAAAAAAAAAAGAAAGAAAGAAAAAGAAAAAATTGTAAAACACAAACATTGCAAAAAAAACAAAAATCCGTAAGCAGAGAGGACTCAGTTGTTTCTGAAGCCTAGTCAAAGTAGAGTCCCTTCTGTCAGAAATATACTTGATAATGTAGCACATATAACCATATGTACACCATTTTCCCTCTTCTTTTAGATGGGAATCCCACAAAATATAACTCATTATAATTGCTGTGTTTGTAAGGCAAAACCAATGGCAATAATACAAACAACAAGTACAACTGAGTGTGAAGTTGCCTTTTTGAATGGTTCGCAACTATCAATGACAGAACAACAAAATTCAATTAATCATGCTAGACGAAAATTTTATGTTTGTTCCCCTTAGAAAAATATTACAAAATTGTCATCATATGAAAACATTATCAAAGAGTATGCAGCCAAAACTGTAGGGGAAAAGTATTATAGTATGTGAGGCAGCATAAAAATATCTTATTTTTCAGGATTTTGTGATATTTATGGTATTTGTGAGCTTTTAGAATTTTTTGTTATGTTTTCATTTCTCATTATAAATGAGTACTCTTTCATACTTAATTTTGAATTAGTAATTGTGTCTTTTTCTCAGAGGGTCTTTAAATTACATATAATCTTTCGGTTCCTGGATTTGATCCTGGAGATAAATGGTCAGATAAATAGGTTTTCTAAGGTCACAGGGCAGTTGACATAATGGGCCATACAGCATAGAACGGCTGAGTTCTCTTCAGCTGTCTGTCTGGTACTTCAGTCTTTCTCTAGCTTTAAGGGAAAAGTAGAAGACGGTACTACTCTGGACAAACATTTCAGAAAATATAAACACATTTAAATTGATGTCACAAAAATACATCAACATCGGAAGGATGTGACCCAGAAAGATATGACTAATAAGTCAATAATTTTATTAATTGTAAATAAATAAATAAATGTATAGAAAATATATTAAAAAGTAAAACCAAAAAGTAACTGAGTTCATTATTTGTTGTCCTTTTATATAGAGATGAATAGAGAGTACAAACGTATATTCAGCAGGCAATAGGAATAGCAAACGTAAGGTCAGAAAAACTAGGTTAAAGGCCTCTTTCCACTTCTAAGAAGGCTAGTGATTGTGGCAGATTTGGTTAGTTGTCCCTCCCTTTTTCATCCTTCTAGGGCCAGTCTCTCAGTTACTACCTCCCAGGTGACCGCATTTAGGTTAGGTGTAGCTGTGTGAATAAGTTTCGGCCAATGGGTTGCAAGTAAAAATGATGTGGGTAATTCCTTATAATGTGTTCAATAAGAAGGAGTTACCTGCGTTCCCCCTCTTTTTTTCCTCTTTCCCCTGGGTTGGAATGCAGATGTGGCATTAGTGAGCCTGCGTTCACCTGCTAAAGGCAAAACCCAAAGGAGACGATGGAAGGAGCCTGGGTCCTCAAACTATTTCACACTATCTCTAGACTGTGATATGAGAGGTAAATAAATAATTAAATGGGGTTTTTTTGGGGGAAAGAGGTGTTAGATAACTCCATGGTGGTAATCATATTGCAATACGTATATAGCGGTATCAAATCAACGAGTTGTATACCTTTAAACTTACACAATGTTAAATGTTAGTTATATCTCACATTTTAAGAAGGGTTTTTTTGGAGCCACTGTATTTTTGAGGTCTTCTTGTAAAACTAGCTTAGCCTGTACCCTAATCAACACAGTGAACGATGGGCAAATTCCCACCTCTCAAACCTTTCGTCCGTTTCCTTGTGTGTAAAATGGGGACCATAATACCAAGCCTGGCTACAAGTGGAGCTGCTCCGAGTATTAAATTAGATAATGTAGAACAGAGGTGAACACATTGTACAATAGAAAATATTATTTATATTTGGGTATTACTGCTATAAGAGGGCAAAAGATGAGATGAAGTTTTTGTTTTTAATTTAATTTAATTTATTTATTTGGCTGTGTTGGGTCTTCGTTGCTGGGCGCAGGCTTTCTCTAGTTGCTGCGTGCGGGGGCTACTCTTCGTTGCGGTGCGCAGGCTTCTCACTGCGGTGGCTTCTCTTGTTGCGGAGCACAGGCTCTAGGCACCCGGGCTTCAGTAGTTGTGGCGCACAGGCTTAGTTGCTCCACAGCATGTGGGATCTTCCCGGATCAGGGCTCGAACCCATGTCCCCTGCATTGGCAGGTGGATTCTCAACCACTGAGCCACCAGGGAAGTCCCGAAGGCTTTATTTTTTAAATAAACTTTTTATTTTTGGAATAAAATTAGATTAACAGAAAATTATCAAAGTAAGCACAGAATTCCTGTAGACCCTCAGCCAGTTTGCCTTAATGTTAGCATTCTCCATTCCCATGGCACACTGGTAAAACTGTGAAATCAGTATTGGTCCGTTACTATAAATCCAGACTTTATTTGGATTTCATTAGTTTTCTCACTAACGTCCTTTTTTGTCTTCCAGGATCCCATCCAGGAGACAATGCTCTATTAATTGCCATATCTCCTGGTCGCTATGGCCTGGACATTTTCTCAGTCTTTCCTTATTTTTCATGACCTTGACAGTTTTGAAGAGTACTGGCTGGGTATTTTGTAGAAGGTTTCTCTATTTGGGTTTCTCTGATGTTGTTTTCATGATTAGACTGTGGTGATGGTTTGGGGGATTTTATTTTTATTGAAAAAGGTAATGCAGGATAGAGAGAGATGAGAACAAAACGGGAGAGAGAGAGAGACTGAATAACCCCTCTTCTTTCAGTTCGATTGCCTCATCATCTCTAACTGCTATTCTAGTTAGCATGCTTCTGCGGGAGAATTGAATTTTGTACATTAGCTCTATGAGGGGGTACCTGTGGCAATGGTGAGAATGTATTCAGCCTCCTTTCCCTCTCCTTGTGCCTCTGAATGGGCTCAAGTTGCCCTTTTACGATCCATTCCATTCATCCTAGAAAGATGTCTGAAAAGCACTGGGATATAAATCTGGAACTTGATAGCAGACAGGCCAGTGTCCAGTGGAGTGAGCATCTAGCCTAGTTGAATAGAAAATAGTCTGTTTTAGAAAAAAACGTTCATTGATTGACAGCTCCATGCCACAATTGACACCCCTCAGCACATTGAGAAGGTTTTTTTTTTTTTTCTCCTGAGTGAGAGAGATTGTGAGGGAAGGCAGGAAGAAGAAAGGAAGAGAGGAATATTACACAGGCAAATGCCAGTTATAGGTAAGAAAAAAGAAAAGACGGTGAATTTAGGATCTTGAGGAAAAGTCTGAATGAACAGAGAAGATAAAGTCTTTCCTCAGACACAAAAAATGGAAAACAGTATTCTGGTTGGGACAGGAATTAACCTACATATTTCTTTTCGTATTTACTTTTCAAGTTGAGCAAGTCCTAGGCAAGTGCCTGCTAGGCAATACTGTCTTTAATATTTTAAGTAAAGGTATCCATCTTGAATGGCATTAAAATTACAAAAAAATATTTGCAATATAACTTCTTTTCTGGCTATACAAAGTCTTGATTATACAAAATTCCCATCAGAATAAACACACACACACACACACACACACACACACACACACACACACACCCCTATACTTAAAAAAAAATCCAGATAGAAAAAACTGTGACTGAGAAGGGCCTACTTTTTAATTAAATTCCAGGGTCTATTCTTTTACGAGCTTTTTCAGCAAAATGATCAAATCTAACCAATGACTAGCTCTCTGCTGTTATCTTTCTTCTAAGGTCCATCCCTGGAGATCTTGCCTGGGCTCTTGAAGGCAACATCTCAGCGGATACTAGGTGTATTAAAAAATGATCTTTGCCAACACCCTCCTTTCTCGCTCTATACCTGGTTTCCCTCTGACCTTTAATCTCCTCGTTGACCACTATTTCCCTGTATCTCCGTTTCTTGTCTCCTGTATCCCCACCTAATTGCCTCTTCCTTCAGCCTCACAACCCAGTCCTCACCATGTTCTGCTGAGTCTGCTTCTTAAATGCATCTCAATTCCATCCAGTTGTTTCTATCTCCATTATCTATGTTCAGCACTACCACTTTTCTAGTCTGACACTCACTACCACCTTTCTCCTGGACTAATGCTTAATCTCCAGTGCAGCTGGAGTGGTATTTCTTAGCCACAATTCTCTTTATATTAGTTCCAGAAGCTTTAAGTTTTTAAGTGGCTTCATTTATTTCCCCCTGAGGAAAACAAAATTCTTGAAAAAAAAAACCAACTGATACTAGATCTAAACCTGCCAAATCTGGTCTACGCTTATTTCCCCAGCCAGATCTTTGGCATTTCCACCCGTTGCGGAGCACAGGCTCCGGACGCGCAGGCTCAGCGGCCATGGCTCACAGGGCCCAGCCGCTCCGTGGCATGTGGGATCTTCCCGAACCGGGGCACGAACCCGTGTCCCCTGCATCGGCAGGTGGACTCCCAACCACTGCACCACCAGGGAAGCCCTCCACCTTATTCTTATTCACCATCTCTCCTCCTGCTTTCCCCCCTTGTCCATCTCTCTCTCCACCACTGACACTGCAGCCATTTCTCTCAGTACCTTGAATATGCCCTGCTCTTGCCCTTTTTTCCCAAGGCCTTCATTCAAAGAATGGTCTAAATCCCTTCTTTCTCGTCCTTTAAAATTCCATGCTCTCATTCACTCCCAGGAAAGTCTACCTGACCCTCCTCATCTATTAGTTTAGGTTGGGTGTCTACTATGTGTCCAAGGAATCCTCAACTTCCCACTTAATAAACCACCCTCTTTTGTGATTGTTTGTGGATATGTTTGTATTTTGTAAATGAATGAATTTCTTAACTATTTCAAAGTAACACATCTTAGAACCCCTCATGGACCACATCACAGAGGACTAGAAGATTCACCTGATTTGCAAAAATATGACAAGTAGGTGGTGGAAGGGTCTAATGCCTGATGTCTCTTTGCAAACGTTTTCTTTTACTATGCAAATATTACTGATAAGTGTTCTGCATGGTTCTCTAAAATAGCTACAACCTATGGGAACATTTCTCCTTGATAATGTGCTCAGAATTTAATTTTCTCTTCCTCCTTTCCTATCATGAGAGCCCACCCCCAGTAGGAGGAACTGGTTGGTGTAGTTGAATATTTTATGGTTCTTATATAGAGAGTTAATCGTGCTGGGATTGCTCACAGAAAATCACGGGCTGTGCTGAGAACAACCTTGGTTTTGTTACATGCCTGCACGTGTTCTTAAACTGATACCAAATACAATGAACTGTAACAACTGTGGGAAGGGTTGCATGCTTCCAGAAGATGCACTATACCATGAAGCAAAAAGTATAATTGTGTATTGGAGGTAGCAGTTCCAAAAAGATTCAGAATTCACTGATCTATTCTTCTGTTCTAAATACCCCTCTGTTCAAGCTTCTAACATGTCCACACTTAACAAACTCACTCACCCTCCATTTTTGTGAGTGTTGATCATGATTCTCTTCCCTCTGAAAACACTATGTATTTTTCCTTGGTTATTTCTAGGGGAATAGTTTTCAGATTTGTTATATAAAAGAGCTTGAAGTTTAATCCTGAAAAATTTGCTTTTATAGCTAGAAATTTAGATGTTGTTCTTTGGAAGCTGTTGAACACAACTCAAAAATTTCTATCATCTATATCTATTCACATTGAGAGATAAAGTGCATTTACATCTATTTATAGTATTATGTCACTAGACATCCTGTACTTTATCCCAATTGAATATAGTGGATTGTGGAAAAACATACAAGAATGTCTTGGCATTTTCATTATGACTATGATTGACTTGCTGTGACATTCCATCCTCCTAACGAATATGAAATCACTGCTAAAATGTCTTCATTCAGCAGAACTACAGAAACAAAGAAGGGGAGTAATTTAATTTTAGCTTATATTTAACTTTGACTTTGTGGTCACCAGTTTTGGGTGGCAGCCACAAAAAGCTAGGAAAATTCCCATAATGCCACAGCCTATAAGACATTTACCAGCAATAGCAAACAATTGCAGCTTTCTCCTTAGAAAAGTCCCCAAATATTTCATAATAAGTATTTAAGGTCAAATAGAGGTACATTCTCTTGCTTATGAACATGCATTCTATAAACATCATTTACGTACACTTCCTGTTTTGTAGCTGGCTTGGAGTTCCCTTCTCTCCCTGACGTCAGGAACTTCCTTATTTTGTTGAGCTGGCTGACCAAGTCTTGTGGTCACTCATACCCAGTCCTCCACATGCCTGCCACCTTCCCCTTTCCTAGCCCCACTGCCAGCACTAACCCATCTTGTCACTTCTTTCTTCTTCATGTCAGAGCAGAGTTGAATTTTATAGCTCTAGGAATGTGGGTGTACCTGGTACAGTCCAAACTGGAACTCTAAATGTGTTTTCCCTTAGGAATTCACATGGTAGCATTCCTCCATGAAGGGTGAATAGAGTTTTCGCTCAGCCTTGGAACCAAATCATCAAGTAATAATGGTTGTGGAAAGTATGTTAAACAATGAACTTGGGGTGGGGGTGGATGACGATTTGGGAAACACTGGAATTGCCTGGGCTTCCAGCACTATTCATATTCATATACTATTCATATTCACTTAGTAACAAAATGAATTGTGATTTTAACAAATGTTTCACTTTTGAAACAATCAGACTATTATTGTAGGCATAGCATAGCAATCAAATCAAAAGTGAATGACAAGGCTCAGTTGACTGGCCTCTGAGAGTGGCCTTCATCCCATATTTACAAAGTGTTGTAATTCTAGAATTTCAGCAAAGGAAAAGTATGTGAAATATGTGAAATCAAAATGACTGGAAATAATTTTGAGTTTGACTTTTCTTTTTCACCCCTAAAATTTAATGTATATTTAGAAAACAGATTATGTGGTGTTTTATTAGGTTATTTGTGTTTTTAAAAAGTTACTCCTAAAGGAAATGTTGTCTAGTGAGGCTTAAACACTGTGCCCTTTGAGAATTTAGTGAGAAATAAATGAGTGAGAAGGGAAAGAAGTGTTTATATTGGCTAAACTGAATGTACAGGTGGTGAGAAAGGTCCTATGGCTGCAGGAATGAGGATGGATTTCACTAATTAAAATGAAAAACTCACAGTGGAAATCGTATAGGAAATAAATCTTTAGGGAAATAGAGAGCAACTTCTTAGGTAAGAATTAAGTAGCCAAAAATGATCTGTTGCGTACCCATATAGTCACATGGATATTTGCTTTGATGAAAAAAAAAAAAACACCATAATTTGAGGACTAAAAATAGGGGAACAGAATGGGGCAGATAAGCTAGATATAGGAAGGACTTTTATTCTGCAGCCAAAATCTTCCTATTAAGCTTTACCATTTTTAATGGATGATGGGGATTAAGTTTTCTCTAAAGATGAGGTCTCTAGTGCATGAGTTCCTTCTCTTTTACTATTCATTTTTACACTCTAAGTTTCTCGCCTTTCTAAGAGGAGCTTTACAGAAAGATATTTTCAGAAGTATCAGGGGAATTATAACTAACAAGAGGTTGGGACAAACTGAAAAGAGCTCGGCGAAACTACAAGCTTGAGGAGCTTAGAGTGCAGAAAAGAAATTGCATCTTAGTATTGAAACATCTGTTCATGGGGGAGAGAAGGGTACAGGGCACTCTGCTTACAGAAAGGAAAAGCAAAGTCAAGATGTCACACCAAACCAGAGAGAGGGCAAGGTTCAGAGACCAGGAAACTAGGTCTCTTAACCTTGTGTTTAACGTGCAAAGATTCATGTCCATATCAAGAGACTCACAAAGAGAAAGATCAAGAGTGTCAACCAGAATTCCAGGCCAACAGAACTCAGCTGATATCATTAAGCACATAAAAATCACACGGTGGGCCAGGAACTCTGCTGGGTACATAGTGCAGAAGGCAGAGTCAGAGGTGTAAGCCAGGGTTTGTGCGTATCCAGAGACTGCAGTGGAAGGAGGAACAAAGAGGGTGAGATGTGGGTAGGCACAAGCTGATAAAGGCATGAACGGGTTTCTAATATGATAAAAGAAATGAGTCATAAATATTGCACAGAAACCCGTAAGGAAGTGAAAATGGGCTTATCCAGCAATGTTACAGAGAAGTATGCTTGATGAATGAGGGGACAGGATACGGGAAACTCAGCAAATTGTCCTGACAGTATCAAACTGCATCTGGCACCTCATCGAGGACTTGTCTTAGTCACCTCTGGGTCTTTAGGACCTAGAGCTTGAAGCTGAGTTGTGGCTCGATAAGGTGTTGACTATTCTTTATAGGAGCCTTTAAAAGTCTTCCTTAGTGACCCTGGGGGAGCAGAAACACATAGGAGTAAATCAGAACAGGTTCTAGCTATACTGAAGTTGTGGAGTATCAAAGTGACAGTTGAAGTTATGACTTCAACGACATACAGGCTTATGATATTTTTTTTCTTTGTCTTAGCTCAGATTTTTAAATATCATTGAATTGGATTCCCCTGAGTAAGAGATGTACCCTTTAGTTTTCTGTGGTCACAAGCATTCCGTGTTACATGACAATTGTTTCAGCTGCTTTATTCCTGAAGGCATTTGAGTTTGAACCTTCCTCACTACCTGGGAAACAAAGAACCACAGTCAGCTGAGTGAGTAATGTGAGTGAGCTGATATAAAAAACGAAGTTTCATAAGTTCACATAGGATGTTTTCAAATGTGCATCGCTGCCTCAAAACTAGGGGCAGATTTGCTGCATCCTCTTATTTGCTCAATCAATGTCCCTGGTATCCTTTTGCCTTTTTTTTCTTTTTAATTGAAGTATAGTTGATTTACAATGTTGTGTTAATTTATGCTGTACAGCAAAGTGACTCATTTATACATCTATATATTCTTTTTCATATCCTTTTCCATTATGGTTTATCACAGGATATTGAATATAGTTCCCTGTGCTAAACAATAGGTCCTCGTTGTTATCCATCCTATATATAATAGTTTGCATCTGCTAATCCCAAACTCCCAATCCTTCCCTGCCACCCCCATTTGCCCATGAATAAGAGGTCTAGAACCTCCTTCTTAAGAACTCAATCGTTAAGGACTCCAGCCAGGTTGGTCATATTTGCAAACACCAGACTTTCCAAACACCATCAGAGACTGATGACACGGTTAGCTGACAAAGTTCTCTTGGTGCTCACTCACCTGTTTTCCAAACACGACTGTCGAGGCCAGATTCGTCAGCTGCACTGTGCTCAAGCCAGTGCTTACCCCTCCCTCAACAACTCTGTCCATTTCCTTCACAAACCCCAGGTCCTCAGTCAGACCGACCCTCCTCTCCAGGTTACTGTCTCCAGGGCCACCCTGGTTGACCCGGAGTTTTCCTAACTTCAAGGCTCTGGGAGCAGAGTTGGACCATGGAAACCTTGCCTCCCAGAGGCTCTGGATTCTTTATGTAAAAAGACTCATTTCCTTCCAAGTGACAGCTTCCTACCTGCTGTTTCCTTGAACAATAAAACGTTGCTTGAAAAACAAAAGTTGCTTTTTCACCCTTCGGAGCCCTTTACCCACCCCATGTGGGCCTATTTCCCCCTTAAGTTATTTAACTAACTAAGGAAGGCTACTCAAATGCTTCCTAAAACAGAGAAGATTTGCTTCTGGGTGACTTTCTCTAATTTATTTTTAAAGCACATCAACCATTCTGGTTTCTCCCTGCACAGGGTCCTGACTGCATTCACATTTTGGGTATGAAGCTTTGCGTCGACTTCTTAAAAAACAAAAACTCGAGTATAAAAAACTTTGCGTGGAAGAGATGGTCAGACCTAGTAATCCAGTAACCTGTGATATACCTGAATTATAAATTATGTGAGTGAGGCTGTGGAAACTCAGTTCTTAGAAGACTCTCTAATACCAAATATAATAATTAGGTCAATTGCCAGACCTGTTGCAGGAAGGGGGACCCCTTCCAGGGCCCGAGAGTGGGCTCTTGTCTAACACTTGGAAATGAATTGCCCGAGGAGTCACACGTGCTGACAAAGCAAGGGACTTTATTGGGAAGGGGTGCCCGGGCGGAGAGCAGGAGGGTAAGGGAACCCAGGAGAACTGCTCTGCCATGTGGCTCGTAGTCTCGGGTTGTATGGTGATGGGGTTAGTTTCTGGGTTGTCTCTAGCCAATCATTCTGACTCAGGGTCCTTCCTGGTGGCATGAGCATCACTCAGCCAAGATGGATTCCAGCCAGGAGGATTCTGAGAGCTTGGTAGGACATATGGACTGGCGTCTCCTCTCTCCTTTTGACCTTTCCCGAATTCTTCCGGTTGGTGGTGGCTTGTTAGCTCCGTGCTCCTTACCAGGATCTCCTGTCATAAAATAACTCATGCAAATGGTTACTGTGGTGCTTGGCCAGGGTGAGCGATTTCGGTCAGTGGTTCTCCTAACAGAACTTTGTAAATGCTGAGCTGCTTTCCAACAGGGCCTCATTTATGCTCCTTCCTATTTTATGTATAATTTAAAATCTCAAAGGAGTTACCCTGGGAAGACTCTAAATCAGAGTGGCCAAATAGTGGACAATTAAAAAAAAAAAATTAAAGCAAAAACTCAGTTCTAACAATGTGATTCCATCTGATTAAATTGAGGAAATAATTTATCACATTTGGTACAAGGGCAGCCTTTTTACTAAATTATAAATATGTTAACTAAATGGAAATATAGCCTAAATCATAAGACCATGCCCTTCTTGATACACTGCAAGTCTAAGCTTTTCCCAGCTAAGCATTCAGTAAAAGGGATTTAGACCTAAGGGCTTCTACTACTGGCTATTTAAATAATTAGGTATAGAAATGTTTTAGAAAAATATAGGCATTTATGATTTTTAATTGATTTTTTTTGGCTTTGACTCAAAGCCGACTTAATTATGGTCTAATTTGCATATGCTTAATAGATATTCTGTTTTTAAAGTTTTTAATTGTTACTTAAAATAGTAATGAATCTGTTTGGTTAAGAATACCTATAAAAATCTACACTGACAGATGCAAATAGACTCGGGGGAAGATGGCGGAAGAGTAAGACGCAGAGATCACCTTCCTCCCCACAGATACACCAGAAATACATCTACATGTGGAACAACTCCTACAGAACACCTACTGAACGCTGGCAGAAGACCTCAGACCTCCCAAAAGGCAAGAAAGTCCCCACGTACCTGGGTAGGGCAAAAGAAAAAAACAGAGACAAAAGGATAGGGACGGGACCTGCACCAGTGGGAGGGAGCTGTGAAGGAGGAAAGGTTTCCACACACTAGGAAGCCCCTTCGTGGGCGGAGACTGCGGGTGGCGGAGGGGGGAAGCTTTGGAGCCGCGGCGGAGAGCACAGGGTGCGGAGGGCAAAGCGGGGAGATTCCTGCACAGAGGATCGGTGCCGACCGGCACTCACCAGCCCGAGAGGCTTGTCTGTTCACCCGCCGGGGCGGGCGGGGCTGGGAGCGGAGGCTAGGGCTTCAGTCAGAGCGCAGGGAGAGGACTGGGGTTGACGGCGTGAACACAGCCTGAAGGGGGCTAGTGCGCCACGGCTAGCCGGGAGGGAGTCCAGGAAAAAGTCTGGACCTGCCGAAGAGCCAGACTTTTTCTCACCTCTTTGTTTCCTGGTGTGCGAGGAGAGGGGATTAAGAGCACTGCTTAAAGGAGCTCCAGAGACGGGCGCGAGCCGTGGCTTAAAGCGCAGACCACAGAGACGGGCATGAGACGCTAAGGCTGCTGCTGCTGCCACCAAGACGCCTGTGTGCAAGCACAGGTCACTATCCATACCCCCCTTCTGGGGAGCCTGTGCAGCCTGCCACTGCCAGGGTCCCAGGATCCAGGGACAACTTCCCCGGGAGAACGCACGGCGCGCCTCAGGCTGGTGCAATGTCTTGCCGGCCTCTGCCGCCACAGGCTCGCCCCGCACTTCGTACCCCTCCCTCCCCCCGGCCTGAGTGAGCCAGAGTCCCCGAAGCAGCTGCTCCTTCAACCCCGTCGTGTCTGAGCTGAGAACAGATGCCCTCCAGCAACGTACACGCAGAGGCGGGGCCAAATCCAAAGCTGAGCCCCAGGAGCTGTGAGAACAAAGAAGAGAAAGGGAAATAACCCCCAGCAGCCTCAGAAGCAGCGGATTAAATCTCCACAATCAACTTGATGTACCCTGCATCTGTGGAATACCTGAATAGACAACGAATCATCCCAAATTGAGGAGGTGGACTTCGAGAGCAAGATCTATGATTTTTTCCCCCTTTTCCTCTTTTTGTGAGTGTGTATGTGTATGCTTCTGTATGAGATTTTGTCTGTATAGCTTTGCTTCCACCATTTGTCCTAGGGTTCTATCCATCCGTTTTTTTTGTTTGTATTTTTTTCTTTAAAAAAATTTTTTTTCTTAATAATTAGCTTTTATTTTAATAACTTTATTTTAGTTTATTTTATCTTCTATCTTTCTTTATTTCCTTCCTTCCCTCCTTCCTTCCATCTTTCCTTCCTCCCTCCCTCCCTCCCTTCTTCCTTCCTTCCTCCCATCCTTCCTTCCTTCCTCCCATCCTTCCTTCCTTCCTTCCTTCCTTTCTTTCTTTCTCTCTTTCTCCCTTTCTTTCTTTCTTTCTTTCTTTCTTTCTTTCTTTCTTTCTTTCTTT